>NW_028262380.1:30773500-31079000 GCF_047370975.1 Nipponia nippon
GTGCCAGAGACATCAAAGTCCCAGATCCTACAGCCTTCCCCTGGGTCATAGGTAATGTTCCATTTCTTTAATACCATCTGGGGGAGGAATTCAACACTTTTAACTTTTTTTTGAGCTCTGAGGTCCATGCATCATGCTGAAGACAATACTTGCAGAGGGGCTGAATTTTTGACCTGGGTCATCAACGGCTGAGAAATCCACACAATTTTTGGAGGATTTTAGCTAAATGTAGTTTAAGCTTTCTGTGCTAGCTGAGTGTGAAAACTGCAGCACCAGTTACTGCAAGAGACACTGGTCATACACTGTTTCTTTGTCTAGCAAACCCAAAAAGCAAGTTCCTTTTCAAAACTTCAATTTTGCCACAGGCTGTATTCTCTAAGAACAATGATATGTTTGAAGAAATAGCAAAGTTATATATAACATATATATATATGCAATGTGCGGCCCTTCAAATGCATACTGTAAAGAATTTAGGCCCATCATGTAGTTTTGTAGAAATAACTGGAACATTGGTCTATTTACAAACTTAATATTTGACAACAAAAAATAATTGCTGCATGTTTTCTGCATACTGTTTCCATGTGTAAAAATGAATGTCACTTCTGCACTAATTCTGTTGGCCTAAGCTCCTAATCACAACATTAGCTGGGTCCAAAATTTTTGCTGGAATAATTGTGTCAAGGAGCAATCAATAATACACAGCTCTCAGCAACACAGTCGTGCTCGCAAATGCTGCTGGGCTGGCAAAATTGTTCTTGGTATTGCTGCTTCTGTTCAGAAAACTGGAACAAGCTCTAGTGGGAAATCACTTTATTTTGGTGCAAGCAGTGGTTCTTCATGAGGGTTTGCCGGCATTTCTTTACCAAAAAAACCCCACTTCTAGTGTAGACAAAGACTTTGCAGTCAATTCTTTTTTTTTTTTTTTTTTTTTTCAGAGATGTCTTACAATTCTGCACTGTACTTGTCTTGATTCTAATGACATTCTAGTTAAAAGTAAAAACATTCCCCATTGCCTGGTTTGATTTAACACAGACATTAGATACAGTTTGTTTAAAAAAGAACTTTTAATTGTAGCTCAAAATAGAGTGAAATGGCATAAAAACTGATGTCATGGTCCAAAAATATGATTCTATTTTGAACATCTAAATGATATCTTGTCTTATAAATGTTCAGATTATCATAAAAGTGAAAGAGAATCAGAAGAACAGTGAAACTGCTCTTTTATAGATTGCGCAAAGTCTATAATAATTTGCTTAACAAAAAGATGCTCTCTAAAGATATGCTTGCTGTTAAAATTGAGATACCGTTGCATACTTGGCTAAAAAATAGTTAGCAAACATTTCCCTTTTTATCCAGCTGCAGTCAGTCAAACAGTGCAAGAAGGCTATGAATGAATATGAATTAAAGTAGTCTGCGGAAAACATAACATATAGGTTGAGTCTTTTCGGAAACATCATACCTGAGAACATACTAGTGTCTACCAGCAATCTGTGCACAAATGATTCACTTCCATGGTCCTTCCAAGATAGGTTTACTTCTGATGATGCTATTTAATGTAGTGACATCAGCATAAACAGGTCATACAAGCCAGGGTAACAGCTTTCCGGTAGTACCCCCTGTGAAGGGGATCATGAGGACAAGGCACAAGTAGCACTAAGGCTCCGCTCCCAGCCTGCCAGTGAGCTGATACAGATGTGACAGCTTTGGGCGTATGTTGGAGCGCACTCAAGAGCTAGTGCCAGGAGCAAATCCCTTTTCAAAACATGTAGTGCTGCCTGTCTGTTGCGCAGAGCTTCCTGAGGCCAGGCCTTTGCTGCAGCTGTAGGAAAGGTAATCCCATAGTATTTTGGACTGCTTGGGAAGCCATCTCCACCCTCGCCCCTTCTCCTGCCCCGAAGTGCATCCCGCTTGGGCATGCTCTGCACCAGCCAGCAGCAGATTCAGTGCAGATGAGTTGAGAAGGGCATTCCCTGTGTCTCCTTCAGTATGTCTGTGAAAAACGAGCTGCAATTTATCTCAAACATCTTTGGTAGAAGGAAATTAAAAAATCTATGTGGAACCACAGTCTAGCTGAAGGAACTGAAAACTTTATCAGAGGCAGCGGCCAGAAGTTGTCAACTCTAGGAGACAATGAAGACCTAGAAAACAACTGCATGGGCTGCAGTCCACGATGCACCTCGTTGACAGTGGTGTTAATTTAAGCAACCCTGTTCTCCACCTCCCTTTTTTCTATGATAGCAATACTTCAGCTAGGCTAGTTCCCTGCCTGGATCCAGGATGTGGCCACGCACACTTTTGTCTAGCACAACGGAGGGGAGAGAGCCCAGCACAAGTCACAGCAGCACAACTAGTTTGATAATATATGGTGTTGGGGCATCATGGTAATGCAGGCATGCAGAAGGCTCTGGTACCTACTACTGCTGCTGATCCAGCTTACAAACACCCAGCTACACCCTGTCTCACTGGGTTACAAGTACTCCTAGAGGATTAAGCACGGCAGTGTGCACCAGTAGAGGAATTCACCTACAAATACAGTTGCTGGGCTTGGTGACTCCATCAGGAAACACTCTTCGCTCCACATCACTGTTAATGGAAGGATGACCGTTCAGGCAAGGTATTGGTAGGAAACTGAGTGAGAAGGTGTCTGCAACCCGCAGCCTTTGTGTTATATTGGTTTTGATGCAAAGAAAGGAGAGGAGCTTCAGGGAGGAATACGTACCAGCCAGCTAATGAGGTCCAGAAGCATACTGGAAAGGAATGTTGCACACACTGGAGAGGCTCAGTAACTGCTTTGGGAGGCTAATACCTAGCTCTTACGGTGCCCTCATTAGCGACAGAACACAAAGCATTTTGCAAAGGAGGTCAATGCACTTTATAGCATGAGACGCTGTGGCACAGAGAAACTTCACTGAAGTTCTCCAGTGGGGCAGTGCAAGGGGGTTCCCAAATCCCAGTGCCATATGGCAGCTGCAGGGTTCTTTTTCTCCCACTGAGCAAGGCGACCTCCAGACCTGTTTAAGGCTGTGCCATTCACGGCTGAAAACAGCGAAGTGATATGAAACGTAGCAAGTAGTAATGCAAGATCTAGGCAGACGTCTGCTTGTGACCAGGTCTCCATGTCTAAATACTTTGTTCTGCTTTGCATTTATTTACAGAGGAAACTCATTGTTTTTATTCATCCACCTTATTGTTTTTTAGGCATCTAAAGGAAATGCCTGTTAACTTTTGAGACTAAACAGCATATGCAACTTTCACATAATTTCAGCCACCTAAAAGTGAGATATCTGTCTAAACCGGTTGTCTAGACTCCCTCTGAGGAGGAGAAAGACATCTCCAGAGGATGATTCATCCCACCTGCTTCAGGTTGGGTGACTATCTTTCCCAGAGGTGCCTGCGTTTCTGTACTGGATACAGACAGCACCTAGTCATCTAGCTTAGACCTAGGTGAATCTTAACCTCAGCTGGCTCATTTCAAGAGGGACCCTGTCTTCATTAAAGAACTAAGAGAACCAAAACTCAATGAGCTGTCAATCAAGAATATGTTATCCAGTGTAGCTGACCACATAGCAATATGACATGAATACAAAATGAATCGACATTTGACGTGCTGATCCAGGACCCTGTTATCACTTTGAAAATAGGCTGCAGTTTTGTATTTTATCGGTGGCTGATAGTATCAGCCAAACACTAACCCAAGGGCTGTGATGTGATGCTAGTTCTGGGTATCTCCAGTGTTTGTTTGCAGAAGGATTTCTGAAGTGTTTGGAAAGGAACTTGAGATGCTAATGTTCTTCCAGGCTTTCAAGGGTCAAAATGACTCGTGCTTCATCATATGATCGCGTTAGAGAAACTGAAAAATGATCTGTGAAAGAAGATGAAAAAAAGAATTCTAAATATTATTTACAACATTTTCTGCATATTTCTGCTTATCAGCTATACAATGGTTGTGCAATGAGAGTTATTAACATGGCATCGAGGTTCTACAGATAATAATGCCCCAAGATTTAACCCCAGGTTGAGACTCTGACTCAGATTCAGCAAACAGCACCTGTTAAATCTGCTTTTGAAAGGAGCTACCCTACCGTGTTATTTTGACTTCTTGTCACTGTCATAAATCCAGTGCACGTTGTCATAGACTAATGAGTGGTCGTTTGCCACAGCCACATCCTAATTGCCATACTAATTTCATCCCCAAAGCCCCAAACAAATGATCTGCTTCTGACACATGAACTCGAGCAAAAGCTGGGAGAGAGGAGCTCTCTGAGGTGTGGCGAGATAAGCAAGCTGTTCCTGGGCTGACATCTGTGTTAACAATGGGCCATATGTGGGCTGTACAGAGAGGGCTGGTAACACATCAGAGATCATGCATTTAACAGATTGTACCTATAACTGACATCTTGTATAACATTTAATATAAGGATAAGTAAAGGCAGCAGCAGCAGCAGCCCGGACTGGGCACAGAACAATCAGCCAGCTGACGTGAGGCAGGGGAAATAGCGCGGAGATAACCAAGATATCCACTCCTAGGAGGAGCCGGCTGCTGCCTTGCATTGTTTAAACTGCCCTGGCTATTTAGGTGTCCATCTACAATGGGGAAATCACCTGTAAGTACCTTCACACCTGGCTTCAGATAGAGGCATCATGGCAGTTACTTTGGTATTTAAAGGCTGGCTCCTGTAGAATAAAAGGGTTTGCTTTTGCGAGGTGCTGGCTTAGGAAGAAAGCCACCTTAAGTTCCTTCTCACCGCTTGTTCTCATTGCTTTTCCTCCCTCAGTTTGGCAGTAGACCTGTTCGCAAAGCCACACAGTAAACCAGATCATGGACTAGATTAGGGGTGAAAAATAACCTTTTCTGTGGTTCCTCAAAATAGCTGTGGCAGCAAAACAAACAGCTAGCAAGTTAAAGTGCCACAGCAGGGGACAGAATTAGGGAGGGAAGGCTCATGGCCTTCCTAAGCCTATTTCACGGCCAGTGTCTTGCAAACCGATGTGACAAACGCAGGCCTGAATGACACAGGAGTAGTTTGGGAGGAAGGCAGACACAGAAACCACGCTATCAGCTGTGAAAGCCGAGTCCCCGTGGATGGACATCCCCTCAGCAAGAAAGGCTGTATGCCTCGAGGGGTAACAGGCTCGTAAGCTGCAAAACTGACATTTACATTTGCGTTATTTCCAACAAAGAGCAGATGGCAAAGGGATGCTCCATAATTTCTATGTGAACCCCAAAGAATCCCAAATCCCAGTTTTAGCTGGACACTTCCCTGTCCCAAACCGGTCCCGTGTGCTGCCAGGTGACAACAGCTCCCTCCCCAAAGGCAGCTGCTTATCGCTGGGGGACGGCTCTATAGGCAGTTCATTAAGGAACCTGGGGTAGGGAAGGGAGGCTTTGAGATATAACCGTCTGTAAGATTTAAGACAGGCAGAAGAGAAGGCAGGGCTTTTCCACTGCAGGCGCAAAGAGCTGGTGAGCTCTGAGAATGTACCTTGGTGCAGCTGCTGGGGATCACCTCCTAATAGGAGAGTCCTCTGAGTGTGGGAAGCTGTGCACAAGCCAGAGCCTGGCCTTACGCAGGGTCGGCAGCTGGGATTAGGGGTTTGCCACCAGTGCTATTGAATTCAGGAGGAGAAACAACACACAAGAAGGAATCAGCTGAACATACCAGGACAAAACCAGATACAGTCTTTAGAATATATTTTTTACACTAATGCAGTTGTTTATGTTGCATATCAGACAGATATGTACAGAAAAATGTGCAGAAACATCTAGATAAACATTGCACACCTAGGCGATGCATTATTTTAATATCAAATCCCTAAAAGAACTGAGAAAAAATAGGAAAATGGTCCCAGAAAACATATCCTAAAACTCATTTGACTGAATTTCAGCATGCTGAACTGATATGGCCCCACTAAATCTGCTTAAACTCAGAACAGGAAGAGAAAAAAGGAGAAGTAGCCATCTCATTTAATAGAATATTGCCTCTTAAGGTCCAAATTCACAAGCCTTCTAAAGCTAAATGATTTCATTAATATCAGCAGGCTTTACAATACCTGTCTCTCAGGGACAAATACCATTTTTATTCCCAGGCATCTTCATGAACTGATTTTTTCTTTCTGGTGATCCAGCCTGGACAAACTAAGTCATCAAAATGCAGACTCATCAAGCTCCAATTCCAGGCCTTCCCAGGATGCCGGGAGAGCCAGCATCCATTGGGGAGGTGGTTGAAAGTGTCTGCAAAAGCTCACTTACGCTACATAACAGGCTACATATGGAAATTTCCAAAGGTGACTGCACCATCCCAGTTTGAAAACTCTTATCAAAAAGACTGAAAAAAACTTATACAGGTGAAAAAAATAGAGGATTGGATTATAAATGTAATGGGCATGACCTTCCTAATGGGGAGGCACCTTTGACTGCCCTTTACTCTCCCAGCGGTGTGTATGTTTTTCCTGCCATCTATCAGCACTGTGGGCTTGGGGATTATAATATACACTGTATTCGCAAATATACATAGCTGAAAAAAAAAAAAAAGCCCCAAAGGCCTCTGGCAGTACAAGATAACTGTAAGAAAATGGAATAAGACTGATAGGAAAACAGTCTCTTAGAGACTTTTGGTTACCAAGAACTGTGCAGATAGATTGTAATAAAAACATAAATATATACATACCTGCTGTGCAGTCCCCTAAGACACTGCAACATTGCCTTGGTAAGGGTTACCTACTGCATACAGAAGGGCAACAACGTTTACAGCATTTTAATTTATCAGGCTTTACTCAAAAAGTTGCAGGGGCAGAAGTGAGAGGCGATGGAGAAGCTGTTAGCTCTGGGGATACTTCATCCATCTGCAGCAAACTGCAAGCCTTGCTTTACCAAAGCTGGGCGTTACCTGCTCAAAGATGGAGATGCTATCTGAAAGTGCCTTGGTCTCTAAGAAGTTCAGTTGCCCGGGGCCCTCCTGGGAATTGAACAAAACCAAGCAGAAACTGAGACAAGCTTTGTGGAGAAGCAGATAGGGAGACCGGACTTCTTGGTCATTCTATGAAAAATAGTAAATGGGTCACATGTGCAGCCTGTTTACTATTTTAAGAACTGTCTGATCTGTAATGCTTTGACTCTAATAAATAACAGTTGGTTTTAAGGCCGGACACTGATATCCTTGTTCCAGATGAGGTGGCAGGGTTGTGACAAATCCGCCTTGCTCTGTACAAGGAGACGGGCAGAGCGAGCACTGAGGATGGGACCGGGAGACAGCGGGAGGCTCATATGATGCTCCCCTGACAAAGGCTGAGTGCTCCAGGCCAGACATGTGAGAGAAGCACTGGCAGGAGGAGTCAAGAGAGGCCACTCGCCCCTAAAGTACAACCCAGGTTAGTAACAAGTTTTAAAGTTGAATAAAGGGGAACTGACACATTCCTGCAAACTACACAAAGATGTAAAACAAAATGGGACCTAAAGAACTTTGGAGATGCCTTGCAAGGCTAAAAAGGATCCAAGCAACTTCTGACACACCTAGATAATGACAAATTAAAATAGGTTAAAGAAAGATGCTTCGAGAGGCGGTGCGACAAACAAGACATGATAAAACAAACAAGCTTTTCAGTTTATCTATCTACTCAGGGAACACAGACAAGCACCCTGTTCTCCACATCACACTTTTGACATATATCATCTCAGTCAAGGGGGTTCTTTTGCTTTTTAGTTTTCTTCTTATTTGATCCCCAAATTCATACGCAAAATACTGCAGATTAACAAAAATGCCAAAGGAGTCAATTGGATCTCATGTGGCTTTAATCGCCTCAGAAGAAAAACGCCTGACAAAACCTCTCTCTAGCCATTTATTTAGATTCAGATATGGCAAAGCACTGTGAGAAAACACAGAAGGACTCTTTATGCAAAGCAAAGTTCATTCTTGTCACGATATGCAGAGCCTGGATATGTTCTCAGCAACCGAGGCATTAATATCCTGTTAGAAGGAGGCAGAGAGGGCAAAGACAAGGCTCTCCAGGTTTGCAGCCCAAAGCTGCCATGTGTGGGAAGGCCAGGGAAGGACGGGAACAGCAGCAAGCTGGGAAAGGAGAATGCTTTTGAGGAAGCCAGATCAGCTGTTTCTCCACAATTATTATGATACGTTAAACTCGTTAAAAAAAAAAAAAAAAACAACAAACCAACAAAACAGCAACAAAATGAAATAAGACAAAACAACACTTGAAAAGACTTAAGTTGTTACACAGAGTCAGCTCTCCATAGTGGCCTGTGCAAATAAAGCAGCAAGCGATAAAGGCAAGAACCGTACTTGGCAGTTCATAAAGACAAATCTCTTTTCTTAGTAAGATTGCAGGCTATAAACTAACAAAAAATGCTATCAAGAAGATTAGAGCCTTTATTTTCCACTTAAGCTTATACTGATAAGACAGTTTTTACAATAGTGTGCTACGCATGTGATAATACGAAATGTCTTTAAAAACAGCATATATTTCAAGCTTCAATGACGATTATATCTCGGCTCTTGACACTCGATGCTGGAAAACTCTTTAATTAAGTAGGATAGCAATGCTGATTTAAGATCACGGGCACAATAGGATTTAGTGAGTATTTCACAAAATTGCATTAAAAGGGAATAAGAGATACCTCCCACTTTAGTAAGACTGAATGGATTCAATTTGAAGGCTCATATTCCAGGGAGGAATGAGATAAAGGTGTCCACTTGATCTGCATTCATTTTAGTGTCATCCCTGCTAAAAATAGCAGAAGTTTCTTCAGTTAAACTGCATGGAAGACATTAAAATCCTACCATCGACAGATGAAGTCTTAAGACATATGCCTATCAAATACTACCAGTTTTCTCCACTCACCCACCCACCCTTACATGTCAGTGTGAGGATGTAGAAGACTGGAAATTAATAAAACTAAAGGTAATGGGATGTTCTGAAATCTCAAGGCTTCTAGAAAACAGGTCCAGCTGAATTTTACATTGCCGTAACAACAGTTGAGACCAGCAGATTTCACACTTTTTTTTTTTTTTTATTAATAAACAAGAGGCTCAGAAAATTCACAGCTATGGTTTTGTCAATTAAAATTAAGGTACAGCAGAGTGCTGAGTATATATTTTTTGCATGGTGGTTATATGACATTCCTGACAGCCACACTGCTGAAATGCTGTTGTAGATGAACGCACAAGGCAGAAATTTAACCACTTTTCACTTTCAAAAAGCTTAACAAACTTCTATGCCAATGATTAGATAGCTTTCACAACAACATTGGTAAATCGACACATGTTTCAAACTCATAATTTCTCAAAGCCTTCAGGAATCACAGAGGAGTTAATTCTGGAGCTGTCTGGCTTGCTGGGGCTGCCAGTTTATACGCAACAGCGATGCCCCAGACTAACATCTATCAGTCTCCAATTTAGAAAAAGGAAACTCTAACCTTATAGAAGAAGCCATTATCACAGGGTTTATCAGGAGGGATTCTAGCTGGCTGTATCAGAGGGGTGTTTGCCTCTTTTCTCATTAGATATGTCGTGCCATAAAAAAAAATAGATCCCACGGATTATTTATGCTATAAAAATTTAGAATAAAAAGATTTTCATAGCCCTAACAAATAAACCGTTTGAAGCCATCAAACTAGCTAATTTCCAAATGCATTTTCATTCAGTTACAGAAATAAGGTAAGTCCTTCATTAAGGCACCAGTTGTTCAATGACATTAGCTTAATCTTACCAATATTATCGATCTAGTCAATGTTTGCTCCAGTAAGCAGTCCCATGGATGTCTAAAAACAATCTTTTGAATTGGCTGTTCAATAGAGCTGGTCCATAAATGTTAAATCGCTTCAAGGATTTCAAACTGAAGTCAGCTTTCCAAATACAGAGTTTTATATATTTCTCCAAGCTTATCATTCTTATCTCCAAATCTGTATCCATCGTCTCCAAAGTCTGTAGAACTCTCTCTTTTTGTGTGTCGTGTCCCCTCCCTCTGCCAAATGTCCATCTACTGCAAGCTGGTTCCAGCAGACAATGAGGAAAGATGGCATTACCCATCCTAACATACTGCCACAGTACCATAGCGACGACTGAAGAGAGGAACGTGTGAGGCTGGCTGCAAATGCCGAGAAGACCCTTTTTGGCTCAAGCTCACATATTTTGGACAAAGGTCCAAAAACAAGACCTAAGAGAATCCTCCACTGCTTAAGGAACTTTCTGTTTCTTCTATAATGCAAACAGAATACGGGTGAGAGAACTTACAGTGTTCAGTGCAATACATTGGACAGAGGTGGAAAGGGCAACTGCGTTTAACATTATGATTATTAAAAATAAATGAAGTGGCAAGGTTAAAACCAATTCACCTTTGTCTCCCACTTACTGTAGCTATTTATAGCCAGGCAAAGTACACAGAGAATATTGTTGCCACTCTGATTTCGAGATGTCTAACATTCAGCTAATGCTCAGGAAAATGAAGCACATGATGCAGGGCCACGCGGAGTTTGGCTTCATGTGATCAGGGATGTGCAGGACATAAAGGCAGGCCACTAACTGAAAGAGCACTAATCAAGAAGAACAGGGAGAAACCTGTCACAATAACAACATCACATGTTCCTTGATAATGTTTCAGTGGAAACCTCTCGTAGCATATTGTGGGCTGCCTTTGGATCTTTAAGAAATTAAACCGTAAATGTTCCAAGTATTTATATAAAAAAATTTCCAACTCCTCTTTTTTCTCCTACATAAACAAAACCCCAAAACACCTGGAAAATCTGGAGTACACTAAAAATTTAAGTATTTCAGCTATTTTTTTCCTCTACCTAGAATTAATTTGATGAGACTAGCACCTAGTGAGAAATATGATTTTAAAACGTTGTTTGGTTTTGAAATTGTTGGTGTGCTAACAAAAATGTATTCCGTTTTGCAGCAGAGGAAGGATTCACCCATCAAAAGAGACTGGCTGTCAGAGATGAAAGAAAGTAAAGAAATGGAGACAGCCATTTTAAACATATAAGACAAGACTTTCATCTCATGCTGGACCATATGGGACAGTGCTATTAACCTTGCAAAAAATCTGACAGGAGTGAAAAAGAAAAGAAGATGAAGAAAAAAAAAGGAATAATTTACCTTCAATAACTTTTCCGATCTGTACCAACACATTTCAAGAAGTCTACGTTTATGCTTTTCCACAGGTGAAGTTTTTGCCATGTGTCCCCTACATCTCTGTGTGTGTCCAGAGGTGTTGGTATGGGTTTTCCTTCCCCGCCTGCCCACTAGTGTGCTGCCTGTGGGTACCTGGGCAAAACGCAGCTGGTGAAAGCATGGATGACTCCTTTGCCTTGGTCACCCCTATACCTTTCTTTCACCCCAGCAGTGTGTCACTCTGACTGACAAAGCAGCGTTAAAGACAGACGTTTCTGTAGTTTGTATTATTTCTGCCCAAAGAGCAGCTCCCCGCCACTGCTGCAGCTACGGAAGCATGTGCTCCCAGATCCTCCTTCTCAATCGTCTCATTGGTGCTTAAAAAACTCCCTCTGTGGGATTCCACAACCTCTTCTCTGCAATACATTTGTAGACTAAATTCTCCTCTTTGCAAGTGCTTTCCTAACATTTAAGCTGTGTCTTTTTTCGGCTGAGAACTAAATGGATTACTTTTTATCTTGCCCTTGAGGGACATGAAAAACAATTGCTCACAATCCTCTTTGTAGGAACCTTTTCCATGTTTAAGCTCCCTGTCAGCTTTCTCTTTTCCATACCAAACCAGCCAGTTCTTTCAGTCCTTTCTTTTGTGTCATGGCATATACTTTTAAGTCTCGCTTCTAGTGCTCTGGCTCACCCTTAATAGGTAACAGCCCAGAGCAGGCTCAGGTCGAGATCTCAGCCAGGGCAGAAGCGTTACCTTTGGTGCACAGAGAATCTCCCGTGACACGTCCAGGAGCTATGACTGAGGATTTTAGAGCTGGCAGGCTTTGTACCTGCCCTTTGAGGGATGCTCCCTGAGTTTCCAGGTCCGCTGCCCAGCCTGGCTGCCTCCCCGCCCCGGACCACGCTGCCCCCCGGGCGTACCCAGCCCCACAGCCCCGTCCCCTCCTGGCAGCGCCGGTCGGTGCCCGGCAGGGCAGCAGGAGGGCGATCTCTCCCCCGTGACAGCGCTGTCTGCATATTCGCCCGCTGGGGTTTTTCTTTTTTAAATAATCTCATCTGGGGGGGGTGGGGGGGGGTATTTGGGGTCTTGACGGTAAGCCCCACCGAGGCAAACTAGGACGCTCCCCTTCCCCGGGGGGCGGGGGAGCGTCTCACCTGCGCCCGTCCCCGCGGCGGCGGGGCGGGGGCGCGGAGGGCGCCGCGGGGGGCCGCGCAGCGCGGCGCAGGGCGGGCGGCGGAGGCGGAGCCGGCGGCGGCGCGGCGGGGCCGGCTGTACTCCGCAGCCCTCCCGCGGGGGCTCGGGCATCTCTGCGCGCCGGGTGGTGCGAGCGGCAGCCGCGCCGCGCCGGGCTCGGGGGTGGCGGCGGCATGGAGGGCGCGTACCTCGCCTGGGAGCTGGCGCACGCCGTGCTGCTGCTGAGCCTCTTCCCCGCAGGTGGGAGCCGCGGGCTTGGGCGGGCGCGGAGCCCCGCGGGGCGGCGGGGCCGGAGCAGGCGCGGGAGGCTGCGGGGAAAACTTCGGCGGCGGGGGCAGCGCCGTGCCGGGGGTCGCGGCGGCGGCAGCCCGCCGTCGGCCCGGGCATCGCCCCGGCGGCAGCCCGCCGTCGGCCCCGGCATCGCCCCGCGCTGCCTTTGCGGGACGCCCCGCCGGGGGAAAGAAAAAAAAACCCGCCCTTTGTTTGCAGTGCGCGGTTATCCGGGGCTGGGAGAGGGGCCGGCGGGGAGCCCCCCCGCCATCTCCCCGGGCCGGGCTGTTTTGACAATAAACTCTCCGGTAATCGGTACGAAATGTCCCCGCGGTTCAGTGCTCCTTGAACAATAGGCAGGGAACGAGCCGCCGCCGTCAGGTGTCCAGCGCTCCCCAGCAGAGGTGAAGCCCCCCCGGGGCGGGGGGCGCTGCTCGGGTCGGTGCCCCGCTGCGCCCCGCCGGCGGGGGGTCGGTGCCGCGGTGTGGGTGCCCCGCGGTCCGGGGAGGGGCCGGGCAGGCGGCTCACCGCGGGACGAGGCATCGGAGCCGGTCTGCTCCGGCACTGCCGGTCGTCCGCGTTGGCGAGGAGGGCGAGCGGTGCCGCTCAGGCCTTCGGGAGGTCGGTCAGTGCTAAAACTTTGCTGCGTCGGGTATACATTGCAAGGTTCCCTTCCCCTTCCTTGATAAAAGGGGGTTTCCTTGCCTAACCTCACAGCCCTAGCGCGCAGGGGGGCGGATTTTAAATAGAGCATCTGGCTGCAGGGCTGGGCGACTTCGCACATGGCTTTCGGAGTTGCCGTGCAGCTGGTTGCGCGGTTTGTAGGCTGAAGAGGCGTTTGGAGGTCTGCGGAGGAAGGTGCCGTGAGGAGGTCGCTGCTAGTGTTTGAGGAGTTGCACCCAGGGAGGAATTTGGCCCTAGGCACCGAAGTCTGAAAGCGGATAACGTGGACGGTGATTTTGCTACTTCTCTAGGAGCAAGCTGAGGATCCAGGGAAGTGATGCACAGCGCTAGGTGTTTAACATCTGCTGCCACCACCAGAGAGGAGCCTTGCAGAGCACCCTGCCTGGGAGCAGCCGGGGAGGGCTCCCCAAGGCTCTGCCCGTGCTGCTGGGAGCAAACAGAACTAAAACACCAGGAGCCAACAGTAGTGACGATTCACGCTTCTTCATTGCGAGCACTTTGGGATGTGAGAGGGGGCAGCAGTTGATTTATGAACATTTTTGTTAATAGATTTGTTTGGGTAACTTTTTGAGTTTTCTCCCTTTTGTTTATTGATAATCTGAACTAGAGTGTGATATCTGACAGTGTGGACTTTCCTGGTTAGAAATACCCATGTACGTCTGCAAAATGCTAGTGCTGTGGCCACAGGGATGGGAAAGTCTCCAACCAATGTGTTATTCCTCGAAATAAATAAAAAAAAAAAAGTCGAAATGATTAATACCCACCAACTTCCTTTACTTCATGTATTTTTTGCCTGCGCTTGGAGGTTATCCTTCATCATACGGTTAGGCTGTCCTTAAGGAAAGCTTGAGAAACAGGTCAGACTGGCAGCATCTCCTGGAAGTCATGAGATGCAGGCTCCAGAGTACCGGAGAGGCAAGGAGGGAACCTTTCCCGTCATCCTTCCTCTGGTTCTGGGTTCAAACACTTACTTGTGGGAGACATTTCACCTCAGGGGCACATCAGACAAACTCGTGTAGACAAAAATCCACTCTGTAGTAAGCATAAATGACTTGCTGTTGCAAAAGACAACTGTCTTTGGGTACGTTTGTGCATCATCTGTGTATCACATGGATGTGGGAATGTTCAGGGCTAGTTTTGTGCTGGAGGAGGTATCAGGGTGATGGCTTGTGTCCCGGCAGGGGCGCAGGGGACATCACAAGTGTCAGATAGGACAGAGCTGATCTGCTGTGCTGGATTGCTCTGGAGCTAGCGTGACCCTGAGTTACTTTTGCGTTTGCCTCAGTGCAGACTCTTGGACTGGGTGATCTCCCACAGTCCCTGTTGAGACCTATCCTGTTGCTTGTCGGTATACAAATTTATATTAAGTATCTTTCTTTGGCCCTTATTCAAGAGTTTCTTCCTTTGGTTGCAACTAGGGAAGGAGGGTGTAGAAAACAGAGCTTAATGTAGCTTCTTGGAGGGTAAACCATTAATCTCCTCTGTCAACAGCTCCTTCCTACTTTTTGTTTTTCTTGCATCCTAACATAATCTTCCACTTTTCCCTGCATTTGGGGATTGCCTAGTCCTCCTTTTATGCAGAATTCTGGAACGATCTTTTCTCTGTGCTTCTCCTGTCCTCCCCCAAGGCTCCCCCTGTCCCCCACCCCCCAGTACTCTGCCAGAGTCTCTGTGGCATTCGCATCCTTTGGTCATGGAAGACGGCATGGTTCCTTTCAGCATCCATGAATAGAGCTTTTTTTTTTTCAGTTGGCTGCGGAGTTACGGGAGGCTCTCCCTGTGCCCAGAGGGAAGAATGTCTGTTTTCATAATGCTTCCTGCTACCTGTCAGCCAGGAGGGAGGAGGCTTGGAGGAGGAAGATTGAACCTGATAAGGATGCTAATTGCTGTCACTCAGTCACTGCCTTGACTCCAGCAAACCCTCCAAGTACCCTGTCCTCCCTGCTCCCCGCTTCCATCTCTGTTTCCATCTCTGCTCTCTCCTGCTTTTTCTCCCTCCCCTGTGGCAGTGCAAATTCTCCTGCACAGAAATGTGGCCCAAGGCCACTGTCAGGAGCAGAATGGAGATGTCAAAGATTACTCAATATTTGACTCTTTTTCCTTCCGTTACAACTGGGAACCCTCTCCCAGCAAATGCATAAGTGATTTTCTTCAGGCTTTATAATAAAGAATGTGATAAATTTGTCAAGAAGTGAGACTCCCATTTGCATCCCGTTTAAGTACCATTCATAGAGACTGGAGGCATTTCCATGTGCTCATTTTGCAAGAGAGATCCTCTCGTCAGCAGATGACTGCAGCTGTAGTACCGTTGGGTTATACTGGCTCTCTGTGGGCTTCCACCTCGCTTCAGCCCTCCCAGAAACCTGTTGTTGATTGTCCAAACAGTAACGCTGCTTTGCAGGTGCCTGGGTTGATCAAAGGATCCTGTGTCACTTCCAGAAGGGACATACTGCACCAGGACACAGGTGGAATTGGAAAGGATATGTCTTTAGCACACATAAACACGATCTAGGACAGGTCTCAGGAGGAACATCTGAGTCATGTTCCAATCGGTAGGAGTTTCTTGTAGTGAAACTTGTCCTTTTCTCTCTCTGATCTATTGTGAGAGACTCTAATGATACCTCTGTATTCTTTGGATTTCTGTCTGAACTATAATTCTTTGTTAGTGCAAGCTATTCGTAGGATTTTTAAGGCATATCTGGAGCTGTCAAACTAAATACCAAATATTACGCGTTTGTAGTTTGAAGGAAAGCTGCTTTCTAGCCTGAAGTTTCAGTCAACACTGGTGTAATCTGAAGGTAAGGAGTAACAAATTCTGGATGAAACAAGAACGGCACAGCATCAAGGAGCTTCAACAACATATATGTTTATCTACAATACACGACAACTGATCTAATCTCATATCAGTCTTGTAGACGAGAGGCAGTAATTGCTCAAGGTTAAGCCACTTGCCAGCTTTTTCTGTCTGTCCATGAAGATGAATGCCATTGCAGAGATCAAGCGTTGCACATTGTTTTGCTCTGTGTGTGTGACACATGATTTTACAGATGTTGTTTTCTTTTTCATCTGGTATAAACATCTTCCAGGATTTTGACTCATTTCCTTAAGTCTCTTTCAGCTGTTCAGGGGATGGCTAGAGGAAATGAGGTCTAATATCCTAATGCATTGCATTTACTGTCAGTACCCTCTCACTTTAAGTATAAAACTTGGCCTTTTTGTAATTTCTGAATCTCCTTCTGAATATTCCCCTACACAAGAAACAACTTGCAGTTGTTTCTGCCCTTCAGAAACTCAGGTCCCCCCGATGAGTCTCTTCAGGCTTAATAGAGCTTAAGGTGTTCATTGTAACCTTAGGTGAAAGGGGAGAGATGGTGCTAAAGGCATCTAATGAAAATGGTGATCCAGATTTCAGCGTGTTACATCTTTTGGACATTTATTGAAGAAAATGCGTATGCATGTACAAATTACTAGGACTTGACATAAAAGGGATTTTAAAATTATTATTATTCTTCTGTATTGTTTTACGGCAGAAGTATTGAGCTTGGCTTTTTCAGTGACTTTTAGGAAACTAAAAGGGCTTTTTCTGAAAGGAGCCTTTTTGACAATGAATCCTGCAAACAGTCATAAATGAACGCAATTTTACGCATGTGAGTAGTCTCCTTGGCCGGTTGCCAAACCTAATGGCAACCGAAGTGTATTGTTTGTCCACCAGCCAAGATTGCTGCCGTTAGTGATAAAAGCGTAAGGGGAGTGTAAACATCTGTGTTTGAAGGGAGACTGCGACTCCTGTTTTCTAGGGTATACCAATTAGAAAGCACGGTAAATGTTAATCTCTCAGCGGACTTACTCTTCGGGATTATATTGATTTATTCTGAAAACAGGTTTTCAGATATACCTTTAAATGGATTTTTAATGGTCTTTTTTGTGTCACAATGGAATTTTTTTTGTGCACCACGTAAGGCACTTGGTTATATTATCTTTATATTATCTCTTACAGGCATGTAAATAACAGAAAAGTTTCTAATGTTGCTGCCATGCTATGCAACTCCTGGGCTGCTCTATATGGGTCATTCCTTGAAATTGTAACTAAAAAGAGGCGTCATTTAGGAAAATTATCAGCTACAGAGGGTTTTGCCATTGGAGGGGCTGACAGCATTAAATGTCTATGATTTTAAATGTCATCTGACAGCCGAGTCCGTAATCATGTAACATAATCATTAAATATCTGATACGGAGAAGAATTTGCTGGTCAACTAGGCACTGACGGTTGTAAATCTAAGTGATAAAAAGGATGCGTGGGCTGATTTAAGTTAAGAAGAGATGAAAACCGTGGCAGGGAAATTTCAAAGTCAGAGAGATGCATCTCTTACAGGTTCTTCGGAAGCCTGGCAAATGCCAGTTTAGTCCTACATCTCCTTTCTTTTCCCATCAGTAATTGTCTTGAGCAGAGGAGCACTCTTAGCTCATGGTGGGTGAACGTGCTCCTCATGACATGGAGTGGACTTCTTTTAAATAAAAGTTTTGTGCAAAAGCCACCCTGGAAAAAGAAATCAAACTTGTTGGTTATAACCTGTCATTCAGAGCCTGCATGTTTCAGAGGAGGTGAAAGGTCCGAATGAGCCGTGTAATAGAAATGTTTTGGGTATTCACATACCTAGGCCACGCAGAACTAACTAGGTTCCTGCTGAAGGGTATCATGAGATTAAAAACTTGCACTTGGCTCTCATAATCTTCTTTTTGTTCAGTAGTTAATGGCTTCACTGATGTCACACGTGGAGGTTTTTGTCCGCAGGTCTTAGGACTGGAAGCTTCATTCTTTGCTGAATAAATTCTGACTTTCTCATGCATTCACCTGCCTCCCGTGGCTGGGTTTCTAAGAGACGCAGCAAGTCCTAGGAAGCTCCTACAGAACTGTACGAGTAGGGCTGGAGGAGTCCTGCAGAGGTCATCTGGTCTGTCCCCTGCTCTCCCCCAGGTCAGATGGAGCAGATCTTCCCAGGTGGACTTTTGTCTAACCTGCTCCAAGGCAGACTTGCGGTGCAGAGTCTACCACCCATTTTTTCTAGTGCATAACTAGTTGTTAAAGTTCAAGAGCTTCTCCTGATACCTAACCAAATCTCCCTTGCTGGCCGCTTAATTCCATCTATTTTTCTCCCTGCGCTGGTGGATATAATGACCTGCTGATCACCATCCTCTTTATAATAGTATTTTACACATTGACAATATCACGCCTTTGACTTCTATGATGAACAAATATAACTTCTTCGGCCTTTTCTTTTGGTGCATCTTTTGTACCTCCTCCCCCTCTTTTTCCTCTCAGCCCTCTCCAACTTGTTTGCATTTCCTCAAGATATGGTATGTAAAATTGACGTCTGACTCCAGATAAGAAATGTAGAGCTTTAAGGTTTAACAAAATAGTTACCTCCCCATGTACTGTGTGCTTCAATTTGATTCAAAGCATTGTAAATCTGATTTTAATCATGATTTAAATCAGCCAACAGTAAGCCTCATTTTAACTGTTTTGCATTTGTACTTAATCATTTTGCAAAGAAAGGTTTAACCTCCTTTATTACCATTGAGATAGTTTTAATTAAATATAGCCTTTGTACTTAATGTTATACTTACTTTGATTAATCACTGTGCCTGTATTTAAGCAATTATGTAGCTTGTTATATATACACTTATTCTGATTCTTCATGTGTATGTTTTAGTATGAAAATAGAAAGTGTTGACATTTCTTGTATTAGATAATTGATTTTTTACTGATGATTTGCATCGATTACAATGAAGGAAACGAGAATTCTGAAATGTTCTTCCGTTAGATAAATAGCACCACATAGAAGCCGGCCAATTCAGAAGAAAAAACTCATTGAGAAATGTTTTGAAATAAAGAATTAATGTCTGAAAGGCCTATCTGTAGTCAAAACTGGGGTTTCTAATCTCTGTGCTGTAAAAATTTTAGAACTAGTCCATCTCATCCGCTTTTTATTCTTAGAATGGCAATGGAAGGAAACATTCATGGTTTTTTTCTTTCAACTCCTGATCAGTAGCTCCTCTTTGAATGGACTAGTTGCTTAATTGAGTTGTACTGAATGAACTGAAATAAAGAAAATATTTTCTCTGCACCTGCTAGGAAACTCCAGATGCCAAAGGCTGGTTTATTGCTGCGGCACAACCTGCCTAGAGGTGCTCAGCTACTGACTTCCACGAATCCAGTAGTGTGATTATCTTTAACGTGTTGGCAGCAAACGTACAGCTTGCATAATTTTTTTTGCCTTTAACTTTTTTTAATAATTAGAGGAGGTGTAAATTTTAATTTATGTTGTTGTATTTTCAAAATCCATGTTGAATATTTTTACATTTTAAAGGGAAAATAGGCATTATAAAAATGCTGCATTTTTACTTTTAACATAATATTAAATTAAATATGCAGTTTAATATGGTATTTTTACCTGAAGTGGTTCTTTTTGTATGCCTTAGATGCTCTTCTGCACTAGGACCTGGTACTGAGGCATTCAGTTTCTGCTGCTCAGTGACTGCCTGATTCTTTGCTTTGCTTTTGCTGCCTAACTTTGCTATTTTATGCGGCATGGAAGTGCTCTCTATGGCTGGATGAGCATAACTTTTTAACTTTGAAAAGAAATTATGTTATCTTCAACAAAATAAAAGCTTCCTCCCGGTAGTGTTCATTGTAACACAAACTGTTGAAGTTTCCTATTCCATAGCACGTCTGACTTCCAGGTATTATACATAAAATTGCTGACTTTGCAGTAATGCTAATATCATCATACCTAGGATTTGAGGTATGCAGCATAGTAAAAAAGGTTAAATGGAAGGAGCAGAAGTAAACCCTGTATTTCTGGTCTCCTCCCATAAACTAGATACCATCAGAAGTGATGCTGAAATGGGATTCCCTGCTTAGGCGGGTACTCAGGCTGTGCCCACAGCACGATGCCCTCTTAGGTATCTCTCCTGGGGTAGGAAGGAGAACCACTTTTTCAATAAGCAGCTACCTATTATATATGCCACGTATATGGAATTTATGATAGGGCATATTAGTAAACTAGGAAATACAGGACAATTAGCAAGCAAAATACATAAGTGGGACTTCTGCTGACACTGGAGATAAGTTCAATGGCCGAGTTATTCTCCTTGCCAGAAGACGACTGGGGAAATGAAAACTGGATTGTCAGAAAAATATCTAAGTCTCTGTATTCAGGGTACTTCCAAGACAACATCGAGACAGATCTTGCTGGGTGTTAGTGAGATTTGTTCACCCTAGGAGGTTATGAAGAACGTGCCGATGAATCCTCCAGAAGTAGTCCTAGTCACAGTTTCAGAAGACATGTGCAAAGATACTTCTCTAATACCAACACATTAAAAATATGTTTATTAGATTTGGTATTCTCTGTCAGACTGTTCTTTTACAAGAATTTTTTAACAACATCCTAAGGAGCGGCAAAGTTTATGCACTAGTTAGACAAGGGAATCTAACTTACTGCAGGCTTATTAAAAATCACTGAATAGGTAAAGTTAATTTATATGGAGAAATATGGAAATACTTCAAAACCTGCTTCTTAAATGGATCTGTGTGCCATGTGGATGCATGATGTGATGCAATGACTTGTATTTCACTAATAGAGCTATATAAATACTTTAGCTATCTTATTACTAAACCCAGCATTTTTCTCATGAATCTGTCAGTTCCTTCAGTAAAAGAAAAGAGAATACAAAGTAATAGGGAAATAAAAGATAGCTACGTCGTTTCTGCAAAATTTGGTGAACATGTTTATTAATCTGAAAGTCTTGTTTATTGCTGTAATCTTCTAGGAAAAAGTACTGAACCAAATATCTAGAGAAAGTAAAAAGCAGTGCTCCTCTTTGTGGTATTTAATGTGGTCCATCATAAGAGCAATGATAACATAATTATGCAGTTATTGGTATATTTTCCCCTCTGGAGGCCTTATGTAGATGATTACCAGTGCCCCTTTTAATGAAATTGCTACTATTTGATAAAATTACTGCCAAGGCTTGAAATAATTAGAATTTGCATTGCCAAAAGTCTAACATCTCCTTCCTCAGTTGAGCCTTTTCCAAATAGGCATTAATTCAGATTGCAAAATGATTCACTGTTCTCCAGTTTTCTCATTTCTCTTCATTAAAACTACCTTTTTCACTGCATTTCAGAAAACACGCTTTCAAGCCCATGTTGCTCATCACAAGGAACATTCTTTCAAAATGGAAGTTGAAAGATGCTGCACCTTTTAATGTAAATGTCAGCGAAGAGAAGTGAGAAGAAAAAGCCATTAAAGGAATAGACTGGATGAATGACAGCTGCATTTGAATATGCTATGCATTAGTGCGCTTTTTCATTCCTTCTAATCGTTCTCCATACTTACTTTATAATTTGTTTATTTATCTGTCTAACAGCTGATAAAACTAACTGTGGAACAGCTGGTTAATAAGTAATTTTGGAAATTAGAGGGAAGAAGGCAATAATTCAGTAGGAGTAGGGAGCAGTTTAAATTTATAAATCTCAGCGCTGACAAGTGTTGTGGCAAACAGTTGCTCTTTTTTTGCAAATCCTACTTATGTGTGTGTACATACATACATATTTATCTGTCTGTATTTTTCTTTGAATAAGAATTAGCAGGTAGTTGTTTTAGGCTTAGACCATTCTAGTTTAAAAAAACCTGATAGGTCAGTCATGCTTTGGGTTTGGTTTTGTTCATTAGCACATTGCCTAAATTCCTTCTGTGGTGGGAAGTTGGGGTGTAAGAGACCATAGTGCGTCAACATGCTGTAATAAAATGAATTAATCACCTAGAATAGGTTGTTGCTCATGGTGCTTCAAAATGAGTGACTGGACTGCGATAGTGCATATGGTGCTCCTTCAGAAAACAAACCCCCAAACCCCAAAACAACAGAAAAAGCCCCAAAGCCACGACTTTGCAGAAAAAGAGGATTCAGAAAGGTACCATACCTAGCCATGGAAAGAAGCATGGCGTTTGATCCTGTGGTGGCTATTTAGTATATGTGCTAAACTAGGATTATATTCAGCTACATGTCTGCCTTTGACACATGCCTCTATTAGCTGTATTAGCAGAGTGACGCATGCCAATCAGAAAGGGAAAGCTGCTTGGTAGGCAGGAAAAGTGGCCTGTTTGCATGGCTGGAGTTTCCTCACCCCAGCAAGGGAAAACCAAGCGGCTGGGTGAAGAGGACGGTGCGTTTCTGTCTCTGGAAGGTGCAGTTGCTTCCCCGAGCCCCCTGCCTTGAGGGCGTGAGTGTTGCACTTGCAGGAATAGGGCAGCTCTCACATGTTTGTTTTGGAGGTCATGTGCAGAACCTGCTCTGCTAAGCTTGCTTCTGAAATAAGGAAGCAAAGTATGATTAGCTACATTGCTAATTGCTGCGACAAGACCCTCTGCAGGAGGATTTGCTGGCTTCCACCCACAAGCAGGGGATCAGCCCAGGTGCTCATGCTTGTCCTGCCTGAAGATCCTGTGAATGTCTTTCTTGGAGAGTGGGATGTGCGGGAGCTAGAGAGCTGGCTGGATTTGTCTTCTTGCCACCTGGCTCTGATGCTGGCTGTTTCTGATTAACCACATCTTGTTCGGAGGGGTGCATAACCTCTCTTCACGTGTAGCTGGGTGTCTCCTCAGTTGCCTGAGCTGTTTTCTCTGCAAGAGGTAAACACCAAGTGCCTTTTACTTGTCCTGTGGAGTGCCCTCCCAGGGTGTGAGGTGTTTAGTGAGGCAGGTCCATGTAGTAGCAATGCTGAAGCTTCCCGTGGGGTGTCACTGCAAAGGGGGGTGTCTCACAGCCATAGTGATGGTCCAGCTGCCTCTGTGGTTCCCTGCGCTCATGCCTCCACAGATGATAAAGACAACCTTTGTTCCAGCCTCCTTCCACTTCCTCTCTTGGGTTTACCATGGGTGGGAATCAGCTGGCTGGCTCCACACTTGCTCTTTGTGTCAGGGGATACCCGTTTCTCCTTTATGCTGCCTGCAGATGGAGTTGGTTTGGCTGCGCCTTTGAGTGCTGGGCTGGCGAGCTCCTGCCTTCTGCCCTCCACAGTGCCCTTCTCCTGCCCCCTTCCCGTTCAGGGTGAAGGGAAGGGGAGTGAGAAGGGAAGGCTGGGTGAGAAGACAGTGGTTGCCCTCATGCAGCTGGGTAAATGTCAAAGCCCTAATCTTCTCCCCTGGTTTTCTGCGTAGTAACTACAGCCTCTGAAGATCCAAAACTTCAGAGCAAGTGTAAGCACAGGAGCTCTGCATTTCTGCTTGGGAAACACGAGGTGTTGAAGAGTCTGTTGGTCAGCAGATGGCACTGACTCTGTTAGGTGGGTTAGAAACAAACCACTTAGTTCTGTGGGGAAGCCTAATCAGTCTAGACCCTGTAATACCTGCCGGGTGACAGTTAAGTTATTTTTCAGTCTCTAAGATGAAGCTGGGGCAGAGGAGCTCGTCAGCGTTTCTGTCAGCAAGGATTTGTGGCATTCATATATGCCGAGAGTCCGTGATACTTGCAGGGGACAAGGGACAATCGCATCTTTGGTCTTCTTTGGTCTATGTGTTTGAGGAAGCCACTAGCACGGGTTTTGGCATGGATGGTTTCTTTTGAGAAGTAAGAGGCTATACTGCTAGCCTTATTTTCCCCCGCAGCATAGTTGAAATGGGATCTGATGTAGCTTTCAGATGAAATCTTTCAAAATTGACATTTGCCATTGCTAAACTTTTCATCTAACATAAGGGAGAGTGTCTGTTTAGTGAAGTGGAACAAAACAAGTAAGCATATGATAGCATCTCTCCTTTGAAAAATCTGGGAGATTTTAGACATCAGATAAATGAAAGTTGTTTCAGTGTGATTAACATGCGAGTTTGACACTTTGTTTCCTTGGGCATGAAATGGCAGGACAAAGAAAATATAATTGAAAAAGTCTTAAATTCATCTCCATCATAGCATATGTCAAGTGTCATAGTGGGTTTAACAAATGAGAGACAAGAGTTGAAAAGGCGATACTCTTCAATTAGACCAACTAATACTGTAAAGAGGACCGGGCAGGCTTCTGGCTAGGACTTCTGCACTTGTGTAAAAGAGACGTTTATGCTTCTGCTTTTCTTTCAGACCTGCAGGAGACTTGTGTGTCTGAAAACGTTCATTTTTCCAGCAGTGCTGGGTATGCTGAAAGAGGATATTACCTCCCTGCAAGCCATGTTTTGCTGATATCCCCAGGCCATTGCATCTACAACAGTGCCACTACTTGAACTGATAAAGCATATCTCTTGTTTCTGCTCTCTTATGTTGTTGTAGATGAGAAACTGAAAAATGTGGTGAGTAAGGTCTGTGTGATAGCCCTTGAAATGAACCCAGTGCCCAGAATGAACAGGCACTGAAAAGAAAGTAGTTTCTCTAACTGTATTCCGTCACCACAATCTTACACGAAAGTTGTGGACATTTTGTCCCTTGAAGTTTAGCTCCTCGGTGAATTTGTCATAGAAAAACGTTAACTGGTTTAGAAATCATGGTCAGGATCAGGTCACGGTCAGGTCATTGTTTTCATTGTGCAGTGTTTGTGCAGCTTACATGGGGACTGCTGATGACTGTGAAGGTTATGGACAACCACAAGGGGAAGAGGCAGAAGCTGAGAAGAGCCTGCCGTGCCCTTACAGTGTGTCCCAGCCCTGGCAGGGAGAGGGGTCTGCTCTTGCTGGGTAGCAATGAACCCGCTGGCAGGTTGCTGCCAGTCCCTTAGGCTTGACAGAAAGGCTGGTACTGGATGTGAGCAGGTAGTGGCTGTACTGTGAAGCTGTGTTGTGGCCTTGTTTTGGGAGATGTTTGAGAGAAGTTTAATGTGGAAGGGGGTGGGATAAGGCACAGGGTTTTTTTGCTTTGTTTTTTTTCTGAAAGCAATCTGTTGTGCTATAGAGCTGCCACAAACTTCTTGTTCCTTTTAATGTTTGGATGAGAGTTGAAAGAGGAAATGGCCACAGAAGGACTAACCTGTTGGCCTAAGCTTGTGCAGGAAATCTGTGGCAGAGCTGGGAATAAAAACCACACCACTTGACTCTGCATCTTATTCCATGGCAGTCCCACTTCCTTTCTTTGCTTGGCAGCTGGAGATGGTCTCCACTTGTTTGTGAGCGTGATGTGGACTTGCACCTGACGTGCTTTTCTGTGCTACAGCAGTGTTGTGGCTGAGGCTGAAAAGCTCCTGCATAAAACTTTTTTTTTTTTCCAGGATGGTGCACTCCTTAGCCAAAGCTTTCTTTGTTTGCACATCCCTTAATTGTTACAGGAACATTCTGCTGTCCTTAATCATATCCCTGCAATTTGACCTGCATTTCCTATCGGTATTATCTAGAGCCGTTTCGTGTTCTAATTCCTCTAGCCCTGTTTTCCAGATGTTCCTTCCGCATACAGAAGTAACAACTGCTGTACTCCCCCTCTTTCCTCTCTCTCCTTTCATTTTTAGGGCTTAGGAAGCCGCTTATAATATATTCATATATTCTGCTTCTTTTTTCAGTTACACAGCCTTGTTCACAAGTGATCCCAGCATTGTAGTTTTTAGCTTAGATTTGTTATATTACAAGGAGAAGCTAGGATAGTGGAAGTGACTCTTTTCAGCCGTGGGACACAAATTTAGAACATCCAGAATGGGTCTTGGGCTGTCCAACTCTGAGCTTTGCAATTCATTTTATATATCTATTTTAATTCTTTAACATTAATTATTAAATATTTGCCAATATCAACATATTTTGTTAGGATAAATTATTACCTGCTAGTTGCCCTTGATAACAACTCTAGAGGATAATCCAGAACCCCAGTGTGGTACTCTGGCTACACAGTGTATGGAAGGTGTTGGATGTTTTGCAGTGGGATCCACAGCCTTTGACCAACAGCAGGATCATCTGCCTGCACTAGCCTGCAGTAGCCATGGGAGCAGAGGACGGGTTTCCTCTCTTCCCCTTGTCCTGTGGGGTCTCTGTGGTCAAGTGGGCTTCACGAAGGTGGTGATGCTCAGCTGAAAAATGAGGTAGTGGTCCACCTCCTTTTCCAAGGTGTAAGGAGGTAGAGAGAGGGTGGAGGCATGCCCAGGTGTGGGTCAGATAAGGATGCACACCTACACCTGGAAATCTTCAGTGGAGATATAGCCATGGGTTCTCCATCCTGTTGCTCAGAGAGTTTACAGTCCCACTGGTGACTGGTAAAGTCATGGTCCTGCCTGGCGTGGACATGGAGCCCTGGAAAGAGACTCCATATCCCTTGGGGTTCAGCATTTGGAGATTTCTTACCATCCCTGGCATATATCCTGCCAACACAACTGATTCCCAAATTATTAGTATTACTGTCACAGTTATGCTCGTGGTTTGTGTTACTTGAGTGTAGGGCTGGGAGGAGACCGGTCCTGCCTCAGGTGTGGTACAAATGGAGCAGTCTCGGATGTGCGGCGTTAGCAATCTGAGAAAAGATCAAGAGATAGCAGATGGACGCATGCTGTGGGGATTAGTACACTGGATTACAAGTTGTTGGTTAAACTCTCAGATTTCTGTTACTTAATTATTCCTCCAAAAAGGAGATACAAAGTCATTCCCATCTTTCTAAGCACCATTTTAATTCTTATCTTTTAAAGACAGGCGATATTTGGGTGCTTAACACTAAGCATATCTGATAGTTCTTGCATTTACAACCTGTTCTTACACTGCCATACTTTTCTTGAAGACATGTTGTTTTCAGAAGGCAGCAGAAAAAAACTTCAGATTGTGGGAATCCTTTGCGCAAGACATTAACCCAATTTGTAAACTGTTTTGCTGATAATTTGTAGGCTGTGTAAAGGAACCATAATAAGATTGTCTTGAAATATGAGTGGTGGTTTCAACTGGAATATCGTGGCTTTTGTTGTGGAGTGCCACAGTGTGCTTGTTCCCTCTACGCCTTTCTTTCCCCAGCTCCGGTACGTAACGTATTTCTTGTGCCTCTGGATGGAGTCATGCTCTGCTGTCTTGTTTACCACCTTTAAAAACTTTCCACCAACTTGCGAGATAGTTCTGATAAGAAGTGTTAACAAAATTTTGAACTCCTAACCTGAATGGGTATGATGAGTCCTAGGGGAAAGAGTAGGTAAAACTCACAAACTTTGCATAAAAATAGAAATTATGTTTTTCTTAATCTTTCTGGCAATTATTATTGCTAGATTGCTTGTTTATATGTTCAATGACGTGAGTTTGTGTAGAGGATTAGTGGAACTCATGTGGAAAATTTCTAGTGGCACTGGAAAAACAGGCGCTGGTGGACTGCCTGTTGGGTTTGACACTGATAAATAAATTTTAATCCGAGGGAGATGGGGAGAGAACGAGGGCTCCCTCCAAAACCCAGCCCACAAACCAAGTAATTAGACTCTGCAGGTGGTCTGACCATCCTTTGCTTCCTACTCTGATGGATTTATCAGGAAGAGGAGCAGATACCTGACCTGGTCTTAATCCAGTATATACCTTAAGAACAACTAAAGCTGTGAGATGAGAGAATTAAGTCTAGAGTATATAACCTCATTCCAACTAATTATCTGATTGTTTCGCTTGAAGGTTTGTTGTTATCTGTGTGGGTAGGGAAATTCAGCCTCTGAAAGAAAGCGCAGAGTGTGTTTTTGCATGCAAGTGGTGTTGGTTTTTGAGAAATGTTCCCCCCCGGCTCAGGAATGGCTATTATACATCCAGTCCAACTGCGTAATACTGTGCTGTGAATTAGAGGGCCATTGGGCAATGGTTATTTGTAGGACTAAAGAGCCAGTCGTCAACAGAGGAAGGGTTTGTTGCTGCAGCACCCATCAGGATTTGCACATACCGCAGCGATGTGTATGGTTTGACAGATCCGCACCCATGTAGTAGGTCAGTTATGACATTAATCTATGCACTGCTACCTCCGATCTGTTCCTTTCCTCTGCAGACCTGTAGATGACGCCCTACCTTTGGCCTTCATGTGCCTTTGTGCCCTAGGGTTGGGTGGTTAAGTGGGTTTAGAAAGGAGGAGAAGCCCAATGCTTGGCTCTGCAGTACATTACAGACTGCTTTTGTCGGGGCAGTTCAGAGCCTACGGTTACCGTGTGTGTCATTAATCCACAGTGTAAATACCCAGGAGAGAAGGGGAGGGAGTGGTTCAGCAAGCCAAGCTGGCTCAGTGTTTCCTCAGGGGCAAGTAAATGAGTTTATTCTCCGCTCTGAGGCTCTTTGAATGAAGTAACCCCTTGCTGCAGCTGAGAGTGTGTCTCCGCTAAGGCGTGTGTGCAGTGCAAAGGCTGCAGCCAGGTCTGGGGAGGGAGCATCCCCTGTTTGTGCACACGTGTAGGCTGTGCACCGGGAGCTTCTGTTGGCTGCAAGTGCATTTCTGCTCACGCGGCCGAGGTGTCCCGTTGGGTTTTTTTGTTGTTGAAAGGAGAACGGTGGCTGGGGCTGCGTTGGTTGTCTTTGTGCTTTCAGAGGCATCCGTCCATCAGCGATGCCGTGCCGTCGGTGCTGCCGAGGCTGCTGCTGGAGGAGGGGGTGCACAGCTCAGGCCAGCAGGCTGGTGTGCTTCCCCCCCACTGCCCGTTTTGTGCCAGGCGTTAGGAGCTGAGGCCGGGCCCGCACCAGCATCCCCCCTAGTGCTGGTGAAGGAGGGCTGCCCTGTGGTGTGATGAGGGGACACCTTGGTGTTTGCTCCACGGCTGGGGCTGTGTGACCTGCCCGGTGCCGTGTGACCTGCCCGGTGCCGTATGACCTGCCCCATGCCATGCTCCTCAGTGGTGGGGCAGCAGGGGCTGTCCCAGCCCGGCCACATGCGCACCTCCCCTGGCAGGGCCCAGGCTAAGACCTTGTTGGCTGCAGGCCGGGAGTGATGCCAGTGAAGGATGTCCCGATCTCCTTTCCCAGCCTTCCCTGACTCATCTGAGGACCTCGCGCCATAGTGGGGGTAGAGCATTCCACGTTTGCTGTTTTGTGCAGCTCGTGTCGTTTGTTGCTTGAAGCACCCTGTGGCCTGTGGGAGGCAGCAGAGAAGTCTTCCAAAGACATCCCCGTGAAGGATCTGCATGGTCTTTCAGGAGACTTTCTCAGAGGTCTTTGCCCTCTGCCTTCTTAGGTGCTGGAAGTTGCTTTCTCTGATCTGAGGGGTTTGCAAATCAGAGGTCTCCTTGCCTCTCTTTACGCCGCTGTCAGGCCCCCCTCTGTCCCTGGCAAAGGGTTTTTCCAGCTCTCCTGTCTGCAGAGCCACTGCTGGCTGGGACCTGTGCTCCTGAGACCTTGCTCTCCTCGGTCGAGCTGCTGTGTCACGGCTCGGGCTCACACCTGCACTTTGAGGTAGCAGATTTGAAATTAAAAGTGGGTTTTTTCCTGCCTTTTTCTGGCAATTATTATTTCTAGGATGGCTGTTTATGCATTCAGTCACAGAAGCGTATCTGCAGGGTTACTGGACTTCATGTGGAAAATTTCTGGGGGTGCTGGAAAAATGACTTCCAGTTGGGTTTAGCACTGATAAATAAATTTTAATCCGAGGGAGATGCGGGGAGAACAAGTGCTCCCTCCAAAACCCAGCCCACAAACCAAGTAATTAGACTCTGCAGGTGGTCTGACCATCCTTTGCTTCCTACTCTGTGGTGGATTTGTCAGGAAGAGGAGCAGTTACCTGACCTGGTCTTAATCCAGTATATACCTTAAGAACAACTAAAGCTGTGAGATGAGTGAATTAAGTCTGGAGTATATAATCTCATTCCAACTGATTATCCGATTGTTTTGCTTGAACGTCTGTTGTTATCTGTGTGGGCAGGGAAATTCGGCTCTGAAAGAAGCCACAGAGTGTGTTTTTGCATGCAAGTAGTATTTTCAGTGGCATGACTCTGCTACTACATATGGATGTTGTACAATCTTGTACAACTGTGCTTCACATGAGAGGGACATTAACTAGCAGCACAGTTATTGTAAGCTAAGGATTACTTGTAGGACTAAAGAACTACTCTGAAAGGGGAAGGGTTTGTTCCTGCAAGACCACCTCAATATTTGAATATGTTCTTCTGATGTTCAAGTAGGTCCACAGTAGTGAGAATTTATATGCATTTTCATTTATGAACTCCCCTTTTGTAGGTTCACTAAGACTTTCACATCAGGGGTGTGCTAACTCAGCAACCCCCTACTTGACTTATCTTAACAGTGGAGCCAGAGAAGCCTCAGTGTGCTTCTTTCTCCAATACACAGTTTAAGGTGGAAGGTAATTGGGAATTATGAACTGAGGCTGCTAATTTTACATAGCTTTATTTTCTGAGAACTCTTTAAAAGTTGTGTTACGGCACGTTCAGTGAAAGAGAAGCTAAGAGGTCATTTAGAGCAGCTTTGGTGACTAGGAGATTGGTACCTCAGTAAAAATAATCTGGTCGTGTTGGGAAGCTTGAAGAGTATTTTGCATAAAATTTTTGTGGAGGTAAGAGACGATGAATTAGCACTTCAGCTAAAGAAATAAGTATGGAAAACATCTACTGATGCCTTCATTAAACTGGACACTTAAAATGTAAGAGTGTGAGTGGAGCTTCTGAATGCATGAGAGAGCAGTTAAAAAAAGATAACTGTTGAGCAAGGAAACTTCAGTTCTTGGCAACATACTGAGTAAATGACAAAGAACGATTAAAAGTGCTGCCATGTAAAATCAGGCTCATATGTTCTTGAATTTAATTTTTAAATAGCTTGGGTCTGTTCCCATTCAAAAGCCGAACCATCGCAGAAACTGGTGCATCTGAAACTAGTTTCAAATGTTTTTTTAAAGGCCAGTTTCCACCTGCAGTGGTTATTTGCTCTGTGTGCCAAAGGTCTTATAAGCCAAAAGGTGTCTGTAGAATTCCACAGTGCCATTGCAGCTTAGTATTTTTAAGAAATAACTCCTGAAATATTAACTGCACATATACAACTATAAATAACAATTTTGCTGCAGCAAAAAAAGAGAGCGTTGTATTGACAGGCATTGTATCTTGTGCTTATTTTTTCCAGGTCGTTCACTGCCCCATGAAGAATCTTCACTGGTTGTGAATAAAGGGGAGGAATTAAGGCTGAAGTGCAACAAGGATGGACCCGTGACTTGGAATTTCCAGAATTCGGACCCATCAGCAAAAGCAAGGAGTTCCAATGAGAAAGAGTGGTACACCAAAAATGCAACAGTCAGAGACATAGGCAGATACATATGCAAAAGCAAAGGGAGTATTGTCACCTCTTTTTATGTTTTTGTTAAAGGTAAATATCAATGAAGGCATTATTTTTGCTTTCCTCCCCCACCTTCCCACTCACAAAATAATAGGACAGTAAATGCTGGGGGAGGGAATGAATTTGAGGTACAGAGGGAGAACACAGTCTGATAGAAGAAATCGTCTTCCCTGTCCAGTAGAAAGAAAACTCACTCTCAGCTTTGCTTGTAATGGCCTTTGTCACCAGAGCAAAGTTCTGGATGACTTTCTCTTTACATCCCTGTTGTTTTGTGGTGAAATATACCTGAGCTCTCTTTCTAGAAGCTAGTCAAGTGACCTGAATCAGTTGTATGAGTCAGTTGTACTGTGAGGAAGCAAGCAGTATGTAGAAATGTCTTTTTAATTCCATGCCATCCATCAGTATGGAGTCATGTAAGGTTTGGCCCCAAGCTCTTGATTTATTGAGGCAGTTAGCTAAAGGATTTGGCTTTTTGAGGCCGTGCTCTCAGGCTTAAGCCAGCAGGCACCAATGATTGCTCTGCCTCCAGCTTCTGATCTACATTGTGGCTGATCAGAAATGTCTCAGATGGGAAAAAAGTGCCTCTGCTCTGACACATTTCCAAATCCTTTATTACTTTTCTTCTTTGTCCAGTGTTTTCTTCAGATTTCTTCTCTTCTTTTGTTGGCTCCTGATCTGTGGCTTCATCAGCTGCCCTCAAGCTGACAGTTTACCATGCATGGCATTCCCTTTTCCTTTCCAAGGAAGACAGTTATTTTGCTTCTCCTTCACATAGTTCTGGTGGTCTTTCTTCCCTGTGATGGAAAAAAGTCCTACAGCATCCACTTTGTTGGAGACAGCATTCCTTGTCCAACAGGGGTTGCCTCAAAGACCCTCCTCTGAACCCTGCTAATCCTTTGAGAATTACTGCAAGGTTGTTCTCCAAGACAAGGAGATAGCAGCACATCATAGCAGAGAGTCTTTTCCCAAGGGAAGATATCTGACATAGTGGCCACGCAATTTAAAGAGTGCTCCTTTAACTGCTCCTGAGTTGTCCAAATAGCCGTACAGCTACCATGGATGAGTTTTCTTGACTTGTGTTTCTCTGAGAATATGACTAAAGGAAATCTGGCATGTATTTTATCTATATGTGACAAACATTGTTGACTTTATCTACCATGACTGTTTTCCTGGAGGTCGTGGTAATTATCCCAGACAGCTGTGATCATAGAGATGTTTGTGCCTTCCATTATGCGAGTGACTGCTTCACCTCAGGATAGCAGGCAACCTTCCCACGGAGCATGATTATCAAAGCGTCAGAGAAGTTGTGTGGCCCTCATGCAACATGTTGTTAATTTCTTTGTCTTAATTGTGTGAAAAATGTGCAAGCTTCACTTTGACAAGTTCCTGGCAGTAAAATAAGTATTATTTGTGAGGTTGGCCATCATTTTGCAATAGGCTGTGATTTAATGACATCTTACATCACCTTGAAGATGCTAGCATGAACTCAGCTGCTTGTGGGGTTGCCACAAGCACCCCATGCACTTACTGCTTGTAAAGCTGGGAATGAAGAGAGAACAGGACCAAGAACCTCGATCCTGCCCAGTCCCAAGTGGCACATAAAATGGTGGCAGCTGTTTGTCTCTTACATCCATCTGGATCTACTAAAACCAAATTTTCTATGCTTCTGTGACCAAGGATGACACAGTGTTGACTGGCTGTAGGCGCTTACCTCTTTCACCTTTCTGCTTTGGCAGAAAGTGCCTGTGTTGGGTCTACAGAAGCAGTTTGTGTCCCTATCCAAGGAAGTTTAGTGAAGATCAAGCTAGTTCAGGCACGTACGTAAGAGAAAAATCTCTTGATTTTGATCTCAAGTCTTTTCAGATGCAAGCAATGATAAGCACCACCTCATCATGTGTTGGAAACCTGAGGTATGCCCAGAAAGCAAGTGCTACCCAAGTTGTACCTGGGGTGGAAAGCTGTGAAGGGAAGAACATGACCATGAGCAGCCTTGTTTGTGCCTGGATTCCCTACAGCAAATCCTTTCATGTCTTCTCACCATGATGTCTCCCTTCCAGAGGGGGATGGAAGATGGGAGGGGAGCATCTCAGCAATTCTGCTTACCCCAGTCAAGGCCTTCCCTGCAATTTCAGCTGTTAGTGAAACAGGTCTTTGTTCTTCTCTTCTGTTTTCAAAAACGTCCTTTTTTTCCTGGGGAGCCATACTTTCTGTATAGTGAAGATACCTTGTCTCTGTCCATATTGGAGAAAAATGGATTGAGAGGAAACCAATTAGTTAAGTCTCTGTCAGCAGGGACATCTAGATGAGCTCTTCTAGTCCATGCTCTTCCAGCTCATCAGTGACAGTTATTCATAGGATTTCTCTAAGTATCTCCATGTGCAAAACATCACACTTTGCTTCTGTTCAGACATCCTTTACTTTTTCATTTGTTAGTAGTCTCCATCCTATAGTTCTAGATTGATGCTTCAAAGCTTTTAGTTTGTGGGGACTTCTTGGACAGCAATATCAAATGGGGTTAAAACTACACCCTCACTCTAAGCTAGAAACCAGCCAGTAGCTTCTCTGTTCAGTAATGAGCAGCCTTCAACTTAGCATTTCCTAATTGCTTATGTAAATGTCCCGTGCTTCATTTTAAGCCTGGTACTTGTCTTAAACCAAATTCACATTGTCTATCATCTTAACCAAATTCTCTCAGTCTTCCTTGTTAAGTCATGGTTTGTTGATCTCTAATCATTCAAGTTGTACGAAGCCAGTTTGCAAAAAAGAAAGAAAACTTTTCCCTCTGTTTCTATATTTCTGATTCATGCTGCTCTGTAGGGAGGGCACATGGGAGCTGAAATAAGCTTTTATGGAGTGTCACCACACCATCCTTTATTTTTGTGTTCACTATTAATGGTGAGGTTCTTAGTCTTCAAGGTCATCAGCTATCATGGGCTTCAACTTTGGTTGTAAAAGTGTTTAAAGTACTGTATGTTTGTGTGCTGTGAGATGAAATACTTTAGAAAAGTTACCTATGCCCATTTTTTTCTAAGGAGGCTAAAAATAACCCCTGTGTTCAGGGAGAGGAGAGAGAGAGGGAAGTTGTTTGGTGCTTCCTCTGGTAGCAATGTGTGTTCATCTAGATTATGTATTTTACAGAAGTGAAAACCATAATTTAGGTGCTTTTCAACTTCCATTTGCTCATAAATTTCTTCAGAATCCTCCTGTGGGCATGAAAGCTTACAGCCCTGCCACTAGCTAAAAGCAAATTACTTTTAATGGTCTGTGAAAATCTGTTTACTGTTGTTGAGGGTGGAGGGTGGAGGTTTTGGAGCTAAACAAGGCAAAAAAAGATATCCTTCTCCAAATAAAAAGTAAGATTATTTTTAGTGCACATGATTCTTTAGTGTATCTGGTATTTAATGCTCTGCATATCTCCTGTTGTGTGGCTCTTTTAAGACAAAACTTAATGTCTCTTGGTAAACATGAATTGGGTAATACTTGGTTTTACTGGCTGAATGTAAAACTTTCTTTGATGTTAGTGCCCAGTTGCAGAGTTAGGATCATCAGAAGTTCCCTGTGCAATGTCAGCTTCTCTGACAGGTCTTTGCATTTCTTCACAGATCCAAACGTGCTCTTCCTTGTTGATTCTCTCATCTATGGAAAAGAAGACAGTGACATCCTGCTAGTGTGCCCACTAACAGATCCAGATGTTTCAAATTTCACACTGAGAAAATGCGATGGCAAACCTCTCCCCAAAAATATGACATTCATTCCCAATCCCCAGAAAGGCATCATTATAAAGAACGTACAGAGGTCATTTAAGGGGTGCTACCAGTGCTTGGCCAAGCACAACGGAGTTGAGAAAATATCGGAGCACATTTTCCTGAATGTGAGGCCAGGTAACACAGGATTTTCACCTTCTTGTAGAGCACCTGATTTTCACCTTTATCTCCCAGGAGCTGGTGGGAAGTGCTGTGAAGCCTCACCTTCTGTCTTGATCTTGCCATGGGGAGGCTGGAGGTGGCGGTCTCCTCTGGAGGCTTTCGGAGTCTTCTCCTACTCAAAGCCAGATGTGCTTGTGCACCAGGAGATTGCTCTGTGGCGCCTGTGACTGCTGCAGGCAGTCCAGAGGAAGGTGGTGGGCTTAGAAAGCTTGTTCTGGGCAAGTTGTGTGGGGGCACAGGTTGATCTTGTGACATTTGGCTTGTGGCTGTGCTGAGCAGGTTTGGCCATGATCACTTTTATTTTCTGTTCCTGGTGATTTCCAGGTGTTTTTTCACCATTCTAAATGTGGGTTGTGCTGTTAAACTTTGAGGACAAACCAGTGCCCTAAGGTTTGGACAGGTTTATGCAGGCAAGGTGGAGATTTGAGCGCCTGATTCACAAGTCTGAGACCCACAAGTGACAGCAGGAGGAATTGATTGATGGCATTGAAGAAGAGGGATTCAGTGGAGAGGCAGAACTTGGGGGAGCAGAGGGCCTTTGTTTGTCTCTGTCTTCAAGAGTGAGGATGGTCACAACAGCAACCATAAGCCCAGATCATGATGAGTGCGTTGTGGCTGAGCTGCCAGATACACCACTAAGCTTTGCAGACCTGTTGATGACGCCCTACCTTTGGCCTTCATGTGCCTTTGTGCCCTAGGGTTGGGTGGTTAAGTGGGTTTAGAAAGGAGGAGAAGCCCAATGCTTGGCTCTGCAGTACATTACAGACTGCTTTTGTCGCGGCAGTTCAGAGCCTACGGTTACCGTGTGTGTCATTAATCCACAGTGTAAATACCCAGGAGAGAAGGGGAGGGAGTGGTTCAGCAAGCCAAGCTGGCTCAGTGTTTCCTCAGGGGCAAGTAAATGAGTTTATTCTCCGCTCTGAGGCTCTTTGAATGAAGTAACCCCTTGCTGCAGCTGAGAGTGTGTCTCCGCTAAGGCGTGTGTGCAGTGCAAAGGCTGCAGCCAGGTCTGGGGAGGGAGCATCCCCTGTTTGTGCACACGTGTAGGCTGTGCACCGGGAGCTTCTGTTGGCTGCAAGTGCATTTCTGCTCACGCGGCCGAGGTGTCCCGTTGGGTTTTTTTGTTGTTGAAAGGAGAACGGTGGCTGGGGCTGCGTTGGTTGTCTTTGTGCTTTCAGAGGCATCCGTCCATCAGCGATGCCGTGCCGTCGGTGCTGCCGAGGCTGCTGCTGGAGGAGGGGGTGCACAGCTCAGGCCAGCAGGCTGGTGTGCTTCCCCCCCACTGCCCGTTTTGTGCCAGGCGTTAGGAGCTGAGGCCGGGCCCGCACCAGCATCCCCCCTAGTGCTGGTGAAGGAGGGCTGCCCTGTGGTGTGATGAGGGGACACCTTGGTGTTTGCTCCACGGCTGGGGCTGTGTGACCTGCCTGGTGCCATGCTCCTCGGTGGTGGGGCATGGGGTGGGCAGCGGAGGCCATCTCAAGTGTGCAGTTTGCTGTGGCAAAATTTAATGAATACTAAATTTCAATTAATGAGAAGAGAACAAAAGTTTAATCGGTACAGGCATCTCTGGCATTCTCCTTTGACAACAAAAATGAAGTCTGTTCTTGCTGTCTCTGTTGCTCGTTCTGTAACAAGGTTTTTTTTTCAACTGTTTTTTCAGTGATGGCCAAAGAAAGCAAGCAGTTGTTTGACATAGCTGGCATTTCTCTGACATAAGAGAGTGCAAGTTGTAGAATTGGACTATTTCATTTTTTTACAGGATAAAAATTTGTACTTGCTCAGTACAGTGGTGACTTCTGATGGGAGGGTGCTGACTTGGCCTCTATCACCGGCGGCCCACTGATGGTGGGTAGCCATAGGTGGCCTGCGGGACCTGGGTGCTCTGCCTACATTCTTTGTCTGGGGGAAAGCGTGCAGTAAGTGGAAGCATCTGCTGAAGGCCGTCAGCAGTAAAGCAGCATTGTCATCCTCAGTGTTGTAATTACTGTTCTGTAGTGTTCAATCCTTGTGAAGTTCACCAGGTAAAACTCCTACCTTCTCCTTGGCTGAAGACTTAAGTTTGTGTTGGAGACCCTTTGGTGGGCACTGTTGTTTTAATCACAACTGGCGTGCAGACCCCTAGGCTTGAGCTTCTGGTGCAGAAAGACAGAAGAGGCATCCATGAAACAGGGAGCTGTGCAGGCATACTCAGACATACACCAGCCCTGCTATGACAGCGGTGTTTATGTTCAGCCCTTCTCCAAACAATGAGGGGCTTTATGGCCTTAAGGATTTTTTTTGGTTGTCCGTAGATGTTGCTGGCAGGTGAGAACACAGCACGCCTTCTGCACCGGCTTCCTCCTCGTCTCTTGGGTGCTGCTGAATGCTGGGGCGGGATTTTTATGTGAGCCTTTATATCTGAAGAGACCAAATGTGTTTCTTTGTTCTCTTCTGTAGAACATGAGGAAAACATTATTGTTAAAGTATGAATGGCTGCAAAGCATGGCATTTTCCTAAGTTTCATATAATTTGCCTAACACAACTACAAAGCCTGTGTCAGAGGCAGGAAGAGAGTCTGGAAGGCCTTATCTGATACATGTTGCATTCATGGTTTGAAAGTGAGTCTTCCTGCATAAAAACCCTAGTGGGAAGTTCACTGGAGTCTCATAAATGAGGAAAATCTGAAGAAAGGATGAAGAAAACAGAAAAACAAACTGTGGAGGGAACAGAGGAAGAGCTGAAGAGCTTTGTGGAGATAAGAGACACATAGTCCTCAAATACACTTGACTGTTGACAAAAGACACCCCAAAGCAGAACAGTGGTACAGCTAGCCCATGGCTGCTTGCAACCACCTATCTCTTGGGTGGCAAACTTGTCCACAGTCTTGGCTCCAGCCACCTCTGTGAACCCTCACCGTGAGCAGAGGTTGTGGTGCTTTCAGAGGTGGGTGTGCTGAAGTCCTTGAGCTGTACCTGTCCTTCCTAGGCTGTCCTCAGGGGCTTTTCAGGGATCTATCAGACAGTACTTTGCATCAGCTGTAGTAATATGTAATTAAAAGTTGCAGTTAATGCGAGGCTGCGGTTCTTCAATGGCTGATCCTCTCTGTTTTCAGTTATAGAGTGCAACTTTTTAATTGCTGTCGTAGAATGAATCATCTCATCGACAGTTCAACATCGTTCAAGTTTCTTCATGCAAGTTGCTAAGCTCTAACAAATATTATCTGACTTCCAGTGTGATTTGAAGGGAGACTGAAGCAGAAATATGCTTGTTGTAAAGGAATGACTGTGTAATACATTGAAAAAATTTGAATACTTCTTGGAGGCCTGACATTTTATTGCAAAGTTAATGACTGTTGATTTTTATCCCCCCTTTGAAGCTCTGAAGCTAATGAAAAGTAATGCACTTCTAAATTGTTTTCCAGTTCACAAAACTCTTCCTGTCATCACCTTATCCAAAAGCTATGAGCTTCTCAAAGAAGGGGAAGAATTTGAAGTTACATGCATAATCACGGATGTGGATAGCAGCGTACAAGCTAGTTGGATTTCTCAGAAAAGTGGGGTGAGTTTCTTTAATTGTATCATGTATGCCTCAGCACAGTACACAAACCCTCTGTAGACTTTCGCTTGCTTGTCTTGGATACCTGATGCTGTATCGGTTTGGATTTGTTGCATTTCCAAAGGTCCTGCATCCTACAGACTGGTGAGGGGCCAGCAACACCTGTCCTGTGCGCATGTAGACGGCTGGGAGGAAAAGCATCCGCACAGGCTTCTCTTCCCAAACAGAAATTAAAGTTAGGCTCTTCAATGTGAAGTTTAGGTGACCTCTGTTGGGCTGCCTAAATACGGAAGCACAGAGTGCCTACACATCACGTTGCAATCAATGGGAGCTGCAAGTATCAACACATGGACTGCAAATTACATATTCTAGTCGTTATCATTAACAGTAAAATACCTGCTAATTAGCATGGGATTGTACGTGACAGGAATAGTAGTAAGCATTCACAGGAATGATTAATTCATTTAAATTACATGGTGTGCCTCACTAACTGGGAAACTTCTGAAAAATGAACCAGTGAACTGGCTTCTGTCTATGGTGATAGATGAAGTTACTGCCTGGCATCACCAAATTAAATTATTGGCAGGTTAAATGCTCCAGGAGAGTTCGTTACTGGCAGCGCAGCTATTCTGCAGATGAGGAGCAGAGAGATCCTCTCCCCTGGTCAGCCAGTGTGTGGCCAGCTCTGCCTTTGAAACGAGCAGCAGGCACTGGGTTGTTTTTAAGGACACTTCTTGGTCTTCTGGGTATACCCTGAAATTTAAATGAATTAAAAGCCCTTGTGAAGACCTGTTAGTAACTCCTGCCTTATATATTCCCATGCTAATTGGCTGGTCTTTTACTGCTAATGGTAGTGATCAGAATACGTAATTCGCAGTCCACGTATGTATGGAAAAAAGGCTTTTGTGATGCTGTGATATTTGGATAAATCACATCTCCTCGGGCAGATAGTGAACAGGAGGCTGGGTATGCCATGCTTAGCTAATATGCTGGCTCTGGCAGAGCTGCTTCCACTAAGTGCTCGCTGCTCAAGAAATCCCACCTCGCAGCTCTGAGGGTTCAGGACGTCTAAATGACATGAAGGAGGCATGGGACATGCAGATAAGGCTTTTGGTCTCCTGTGCTGACGTCAACTACAAGTCGTTCATCTGAGAACTTCATCTCTTCTATCATCCCCCTCCTTTTGTTTGTTACAGTATGATGAAATCAGGGTCTTCCCTTAAGTCTTTGTGCTTTATCACTTTTCATTTTACAAGTAAAAGCCACGATGAAAATATTTTTGACCAAATAAGTTTGACCTTTCTGTCCTTCCTGGTAAATAGCATGGGATGCTATCTTTTAAATAATGACTATCAAATTAAATTTTGTACTGAGACAGAATACATAAAATTCATGTTTATATAGATGCAGAATTACGTTTTGCCCTGAACAGGTTGAAGGAAAAAAAAAAACCAAAACCACTTCCCTTGTATGACTGAAGTTATCACGGCTTTTGAAAATTAGGAGACTTGTTATAAGCAATCACATCCATACGAACCAAACTGCTGTTTGTGATTATTATAATTCAGGAGGAGCCAACAATGCATTGAGAAGATTAAATTTATCTAGAACCTCTTGGCACCTCCAAAAATTGAAATCATTCTACTAGAAAATCACAAGTCCAGGTCTGCATTTGGATTAATCGATGTAAATTTATCAGTCTTTCCAACCACACCGAGCATTTTCACAGAAACTAAAGTCAACACCTCAAAGCATTTGTTTTTTCTTTAGTTCCAGCATGCATACATGGGCATAGAGTCATGATATACTCAGTGCTTTGGAAAGAAAATGAATTTTCCAGTTGCCTGTAAGATTAATAAATCTGGATTGCTATGGACCAAGAAGCAGAGCGGGTTCCAGAGCAAGGATGCCATGCAAAGTGTGCCATGAGCAGGTCTCTCTGCAGTATGTCTGCAGTGAGGAGATGCCATGGACTCGGGGCATAGAGTGACCCAGTTTAAAATGAAGCTCCAGCACCTTAAATTCTCTCTTGTCATTCACTGGGAAGCATTGCAACCATTAGAGAGTTCAGTGATTTTTAGGCACCCCTTGAGTGGTGAACCACACTTCAGAGTTGCAATGACTTTTTACAACAGTTGCAGCTTCTGGGCATTAGGAAAGTCAAGACCCAGTGTTCATCTTGCATCAAGCCCTACAGCTAGAAGCATTGTTACTGCAAATAAAACCTTCTGTTGGTTCCTCACCTTCATCAGCATTAGAAATTTAGCCAGAGTGAGCTGGGTCTGACCTTGGGCACAACACCCTTTTCTCCATATGATTGAAATATTTGAAGAAATTAGAGTTTCAGCTTTGTGGCTAGGGCTGATCTCTCCCACTGGGCTCCCTCAGGGCAGGTGAAAACACACACCCACACCCACCCACCCACACCCACCCACCAGTGGAGCTTGAGGAGGAAAAAAATAAAGAATAAGGGGAGGGGATAGGACTTACAAGAGGACATTATCTCCCAAAGACAGCTGATCACACACTTGTTTTGCATGGAGAGATTCTAGTGACAGGTTTGTCATGCTGGCTTATTATTCCGGTTTAAAGTTATGAATATTAATATAGCAAAGTTATAATTACTTCTATTTTTAATTTATCTAGGAAAGATGCTGCATACACAGTGTTTTAGATGTTAATTGTTTTTTACCGACAGATTGTTACAAGCAAAAGCAGAAATTTGGGTGATTATGGATACGAAAGGAAATTAACATTGAACATCCGTTCAGTGGGAGTTAATGATTCTGGAGAATTCACATGCCAAGCAGAAAACCCTTTTGGAAAAACCAATGCCACAGTAACCTTGAAAGCACTAGGTAAATGGTTCTTTTAGAAATTTTAACATTTCTAAGAGCAGGAGGTGGAAAGTGAGAACATGGGGGAGCCTTGCCTTCCATTTCTCTCCTTTCTCCCAAGCTTCAGTGAGTAAAGTTGCTTTATTAAAAGGTTATTGCTGACTGGTACCATATGGAATGGCTGAGGAAGTGTTGTGGTGTGTATGACTACTTTAATTTCTATAACCCTTTGCATGTTATTGGAATGTGGTGTTAGAACAACCATCCAGCAGTGTTTCCATCTCTGGTTTGTCTCATCCTTCCTGGTTTAAGTTTAAATTTAATCCGGTCTTAATGAAGCAAGCAATTTACCTTTGCCTGATACTATCCTTACGCTTAAGTAATTTGTCAGCACAAGCACAAAGCATATCTTTAATACTTGCCTTCCCAGCACAGGAAATTTCGCTGACATCAGCGTGTCAATGTTTTTTACGTAGAAGCTATATATGTACCTCTATTTAAAATAATGCCGTGAGGAGCGTTGCAGTGTGCATAGACAGCATGAAATTGTTCCAGAGTTCACCCCCGTGGTAAACCCACTATCCATCACTTCCCCAGGTTTTAGATCGTGTCCCTTAACAGAGGGCGAACTCCCTCCCTCTTCTTGTTTAATAACAGACTCGTTTAGAGTCTGCTGTATATTAACTTGGGTGACACACAGTGCCTTTTGAATTTTAAAGCTGCTGAAACTTGCTAATTTGATAAACCAATTAAGGACATGTTCGTATACTTAATAAGATCATTCTAAAGAAGTCCGTGTAGTTGGCTAAAATCATTTAATTTCCTCACCATTCAAGGGTGTAGTAACTGAAGGAAGTGTAGCCTTGGATCCTTTTTCCTTTTCAAATCTGTTTTTCTGTTGCACAGATACTCCTGCAACATTTCTTTTTTTGAGGTCCCCGGTAACTTAAAGAAAACAGAAGTATTTGACCTATGTGGGTCAGATCTTCATCAGAGTGGCAGAGGTTTGAGTGCCCTTAACCTTGCTCTGTCGTTTGAGGGGGTAGGGCTCGTAACGACGGTGGTCTTTGCCTCATTTTTCTACAGGAGAGACTAAATATGTAAAAGAGTGAAACAGTGTGAAATATGAAAGCAAGTCTTTTACCCAAGGGGAACAATATGAAAGCTTTTATTATAAGAGGAGGAAAGTTCTTAACTACAGAAATTCTTAGGACTACTACGTATGCAAATGTGGCTTTAAAAAGGGTTGACTTTGGAAGGTCTGGGGACTAAAATAAAGCACTGCATTATAAAAAGTAGAAAATAAAGTAACAAGTTTGTAGTTAGTAAAATGCAAAGTTTCATTTAATAAAAAATACCAGAGAAAAGTTGGAATCTTTCCTTTTTGAGATAGTTTTCTCTCCCCACCCCCTCCCATTTGACTTAAAATAAAATAAACTCTGTATCCTGGATGCCTTTCACCATTCATTGTCAAACTCACTATATTTATCTGAACTGTGCCAGCTCCCAGTGTCCTGGGAAGTGGTGTATGGCCTGCACTGGAGAGATTCTGGAATTGTATCAGTTTCTAAATCACTGTGGCTTTAACATTAACCGAAAAGTTTACAAGAAATAACGGGTATTTTTGGTAAATTTCCTAATTACTTTTTTTAACAATTGATTTATCTAGAAACAACAGTTTCTAGAACTGTTTCGGGGACTGATAGCACGATCCTAAAATTTTATTTGCAGGCTCTTGTGTCAAATTTTGAATCTAGGTTGCATAGGGGATCCTGTGTTTATACAGAAAATGGAAAAAAGCTCTGCGAAGGAACTAAAAATCTTCAGCTTCCAGATTTAAAACCTATTTCTCTTTTCTAATGATGGAGAGCATTTTAAAGCATACCTGCCTGCTGTGAGTTTACTTCATCCTCTCTTCTCTGAAGTGTCTGTCAAGTGCTCTGGCAGCTCCATATGCTTTCACCAAGCCCCGCTGGCTCTGGTTTTCCCGAGCTCAGGTGCCCAGCTGGCCACAGCAGTTTGATTACTAGAAAGTGGGAAGAAGCAGAGATCCGAGATTGACTTTCGGTCTAAATTCAAGCTCTCTCAGTAAATGTGTTTCCTTGTAATTGCAATCTGCCTGTCAAACTGATAATTCCCATATGAATTTGTGTAATAGGACTGAAAAATATGTCTTTTCAAAGTGAATAATCCCGAAGCTGATGAGTTTATTAATGAAATTAAAACCACTGCAGTAAGGATGCTGCTCCACATGATATTTTGGAATGGAACTGCACAATGATAAATGATATCTGCCAAATAAAAGATTAAGACCCAGCAGCAGATGGACAGGAATGCCGTAGTTTAAGACAATTGGTATCCAGGCCTGTGGACTTAGCACATTTTTCTCTAATTACAGGTTTTAATAGCTTCATTTGTAATGTTGTTCTTCATTACACTTGACAAAGAAACCTTAAATACTCTAGTATATTGTCATAAATGATCAATTTATCTTGGTTTTTTTTTTAATTAGTGTTTCTTCTGTACCATACCTTTAGCAACTCTGATTTTTGGAAAAATGTAAATACTTGAGTAGAAGTAAGCACATGCTTCCATTTTTCCAAAAGCAAACAGAGGCTATTTATCACCAGAAGATGGAATTATTTCTGTTAAGGCACTCAAGGCTGCTTTAAGTCCTGTGCCTCACTGCTATATATAGCTAGTGGCCTTGGTTTTGGCAGGTGAGGGTTCAAGTTCTGCTTTGTAGATAAGGTTTCCTGTTTCACAGCTGGATGTTTGATCACTAGATCTTGAAGTAGTCTAAATGTGGTTAGAGTACTGACAATCTTCTAAATGGTCCTGAAATTGAAATTGTTTTTCTTCTCCTCTTATGGCCATCAGCTAAAGGATTTGTCCGTTTGTTTGCAACAATGAATACCACAATAGATATAAATGCAGGACAAAATGGAAATTTAACAGTTGAATATGAGGCATATCCAAAACCGAAGGAAGAAGTCTGGATGTACATGAACGAAACATTGCAGAATTCATCAGACCATTACGTCAAGTTCAAGACTGTGGGCAATAACAGGTAAGATGAATGATTGTAAGTGCTGTTGATTTCAATTTGGAACGGCAAACTAGAGTCTGCTCTGGAAAGACGAAAGTGGAGACGGTGAGAAAATTGTAATTATAAAAGATCTCGTAGTCCGTGTGGCTTACCACAGTAACTGGTGCAAAGTCTACTAACCTAAATTTGGAATAGCATTGAGCTAACCGCACCATCTGAGGACCAGTGGGCCACAAACTCACAACTCACCTACATGATGCCATTCCTGCCCAATAAGCAAAAATAAGAATGTAAAGCTGTTTGTGTGCAGAGACTCCCTCCACCACCACAGCAGAGCCCAGTGCTCTGGACAAAAGCTTATGCTTTTATTTCTGCTGTGCACTGTTCTCTCCTGAGCCCTGGTCCTCCAAAAATCCAGTGTAGCACCTAGCACACATGGCCTGGGTTGTGTATCTGGGTTCCCCCCTCAGCGAGAAAAGGAGCAGGCGGTGGTGCATGCACAGGGTCCAAGCCTGGTGCTGAGCTGTCACCCTGGCACACATCTGGGTGTTAGAAGTGGCAAAACTTTTGGATGCTGTAGTGCAAAGGCAGTCGTAATGGAAGATAAGAGTGTCAACGTGGACAGTGTCTGCAGAAGAAGACGGCGCACTAATAATTTACTCCTTAGCTTCTGTGTAGCAATTGCCTGTTCACTGCAAGTTGTAAGCATCAGTAATGATTAGTTTTTTTCTTTACAGTTATACAAGTGAACTTCACCTTACCCGATTAAAAGGAACAGAAGGAGGCATTTACACATTTTTTGTGTCCAATTCTGATGCCAGCTCCTCTGTAACATTTAATGTCTATGTGAAAAGTAAGTAAAGTGAACAGTCTGAAATATTTCATTATCACACTCATTGTATTTTATACAACATAATGTATGCACAAGATGTCACAGTGTAGTTCAGCATATGAGAGGCTTTCTGAAGTGAAGCACATGCTGGAAAGCTATTTAAATGTCAAGATATAAAAGTGCAGAGTACTTACACAAATCCACGTACTATCCAGCATGACCTTCCATTCTAGTGAATGTATTCCAGAGGTTACTGGAGAGCAGATAGATAGTTTATATACGAAAAAACTGTAGCACCTGGAAAGATGATCTCAAAAGTAAGTGTGTACCATAAACATTTGATAAGTTAAGATGGAGCAAGATATGCAGGGACTATAATATGCATTTTTGGCAGCCAAGTTAAGCTATTAATTGTCTTTAACTTTTGTACATCAAAAAGTTGATGTAGTATATTTGATGCAGAGTTTGGCATCTAAATACTTCCGTATAGTAATACAGATCACCATTGTTTTAGAGATACTCGCATAGCTTTACAAATACGTGTGCTGTCATCTTTGGGACATGCTTGTAAAAAAAGAGCATTGCTCTCAGTTCCAAACAGTGTTCTTCAAGACAGAATAGAAATTTCAAAAGTAATTCAATGAAACCTTCAGGAAACCCTGTCCTTCTTAGCAGAGCCATCCTGTTAGAGCATTTCATGCTCTCAGCTAACAAATATTGACAGATGCTAAAGGCCAGGCTTAAGGAAAATTAAACAAGGAGGGGACTGCAGGCAAACTGGAGAAACTAAGGCGAGGTAGAGAATGATGCCTTCAAGCCCAGCAGGAGGAACTGTATAGAAAGTGAGTGAATGTGCTGCAAATACAGTTCTGTGGTGCTGCTATGCTTCAGCAGCAATGTGTCCTTCTCTGGACATAGGCTTATGCAGAGGACTGTTGAGATTTGCACAAATGCACAAAATCCTAGATATTAATTTCTGAATTCTTCTCATTTATCACTGAAGGTCAACATTTCTAGCATCACTATTAGCAATGCCATAGTTTGGGTCTAGAAATATCACTTGGGCTCCTTTCAGAACATGGCATTTCTTCCTTCATCTGTGAATGTTGTAATTTGTGTTCTTGTGCCTTTTCCATTTCTTAGCTATGATTTCTGAGACAAGAGCACTGTGACCTCTGATGTCCTTTTCCACCATGGATGAGTGTGGGTTACAGTCACGAGGGATAATTCTACTATTTTACAGATTAGCGGAGCAAATTGTTGAGCCAGAATTTTCATTTCTGGGAAGGAATGGGAGAAATTGCAGGTTGCCTGTGGAATTATCAGTTCACACGAGGCTGGATGGTGTTCTCCGACTTGCAGCATCATACACGTGTTTGGAGCAAGGGGCTGTTCATGGGGCCCTGGCTCTCCCAGGCTCTGCAGGCTGCTTGGAAGCAGTCTGGGCACAAGAACTGAAAAAAACCCAACCCACAGTTTTGTCATCATCAGGTGTCAGTTCTCTGTGCAGAGCTCTGTCATGCCACTTTTGAGGAATCTGCTGCTTGATAAAAGCTGAAAACCCCTGTGGGTCATGGTTAGGAAACCAGACTTAGAACAGCATGGTGAAGCAGTATGGCCAAGGCAGGAGGGAGCGTGGACGGCTTAGTTCTTCTGAATGGCTTGTCTGGGCAACCAGCAGCATTCAGTCTTCTCCCCTCTTGCTTCAGCTACTGGTTATGTAAGTAGTAAGATCAGCCTTGGGATGCAATGAAGACATTTAAGCTGTCTCAGTAGAGCCCAGGTTACCATGCACAGCAGCTCTGGGTGGACTGCAGACATTGCTGAAGCAAATGGATTTGACACAGTTGACTCAAAAAGAGTTTCTTCTGGCACTTTGACTAAGCTCCTGCAAATATTTTTTTGTTTTGAAAAGAGATGATGAAATAGATTGATTCTTCTAGGCATTTGTTTTTAAGAAAAAGAACCTGTTTTCAGTGGCTAGTAAAATGCTCATCATTTAGGTATGAAACACAAACTGCACGACAACATACCATGTTATTTGACATCGCAGAGTAACTGCCACAGGTGAATCACGTGTGGGTGGGTCAGATCCTGATCGCATGGTGCGTCCTGACCTGGCATTGTTGTCAGTGGGGATTTTACATAAATTGCTGTGATGTAGCTCGTGATGTTTACACGTCTGGCTTGGGCGAGTAATCAGCAGAAAGTAATCAAACAGGTAAAACAGGATTCATAATCAGGAGAATGTCTTCACGTACATAAACAAAAATCGATGCTGAAGCACTTGCTGAAAGACATGAAAATCCCTGTGCAGTATTTTTCCAAATACTTGCCTTGGATTTAAACACTTTTAGTAATTCCATATGTTAATCTGTGCAGTATTTTTCCAAATACTTGCCTTGGATTTAAACACTTTTAGTAATTCCATATGTTAATCTGAAACAATACTAAATTGCTTAAAAAAGTAATGTAGTCAGTCATAGTAAATGTGACATAAAGTGAGTAAGGAAGGAGCTCTGAAATTAGGAGCCAAAAAGAAAATTACAACTTGACAAGCAGCATACTGAATTGAGTTACAATTAAGAAATTGTAGAAATCACCAGAGTGGCAAGGTAGAGTCCATCTAGCAATTAGTTTAGTGCAAAATAATATCTGGGCTTAACTGTAGTCAAAAAAATACTACCTGTGCAGTCGGGGCTCATGCTGCAAAGAGAAAACTGGTCGTGGTATTATAGATCAAGCTCAGCCGTTTTTCTGTCATTGGAATATGCAGTGAACAAATGAGGAGTCACCGTGGTATTATAAAAAGATTCATTCTGATCCAGAAAATGTGGCTTCAGGAGGAAAGCCCTCTCTCTTTGACTGCAATGACAGACAATACATATTAAGTGTTACTTGTTAGACATTTACTTTGTTAACAATGAGGAAAAGGAAATCAGTAATAGAAAGCAATTAAATGCACAACATTATACAGAGCATTGTGACAAAATAGGAGCGGCCTCCTATTAAGTAGGATAGATCCTCTTCGCTACACTCAAAATCAACATTAATAAAAGCTGAAAAGCAGTTAATAAACTCAGCGAAATTAGAAGTTTAAGACATCTAATGACTGATTATGGAAGGCTATATGCATATATGCCAACCAATGTAATGAAACATTAAATATTTAAAGGGTTAAAGTCAAAACAGTAAGCAAAGTCTAGTCATTAAGAGCCTGTCTGATAGAAGGGGTAATTAGGCAGTGAAAGTCATAAAATCTAGCACAGTAAAATGTCTTTTAAAGAAGATGCTCAGTGGCAGCTTGGCATCTGTTTGCCAAAGCCAGCCCATCTTTGCTCCAGCATCCCCTGGAGCACCCATGCTGGTGGATGAAGAAGAAGCTCTGGCTGCCAGAAAGGGGTGCAGGTGCTGACACACAGCCCGGGGTGACGGTGGTAGCAGCCACCTTGATCCCCTTGGGTATGGAGCTGTGGGGGTCTCTTTGCTGCTGCAAGTGAAACGCATCCCTTAATTCCTCTGAGCCAGGGAGGCTTGGGAGCGGTCTGTGCTAGTGGAGAGAGGCTGATCGCACTAACTGACACATCGAAGTGCTTCACCAGGGACATCACGGGTAGAGCTGCTCTCAGGTCAGCTGTTCTCCCAAAGCTGCTGCAGCTCGGCTTCCCGTGGCAGCAGGGCTGGAGCCCTCGCTGCTGGGCTGCAGGATGAGTCCACATGGACTTACGGCTGTGTAGGCAGGCTTGTATTGCACTGGTTTTCTATGGCAGAAAAAGCCTGACTGACATGGCCATTTTCATTTCCCTCACTCAGAGTGTTAGATGCAGCCCAAATCTGACACAATAGTTTTTCGGGGGCTTAATGTTCGTTTTCCTCTTATACTTGACTTTTCATTTCTCTCATTTCTTGAGTTACATTGTATTGTAACGTTGCCTAAAACATAGCATATACCTAAACATATTGCTTGCACACGGGTAGTAAATGAGCTAATTACAATTTCACAATCCAACCATTTTGATAGGAGTTTCGGAAACGTGAATTGTGTGTATTCCATGAGCACTGAGGCTGGGTGAGATGCTGTGCACTATCAAAAAGTTCCTCACCAAATGAGTAATGCTGAAAATCCTTCTCAACATTTTGCAACAATGTTTGGTTCTTGGTGTTTCCATAAAACACAACATGCGGATTTAGAAATGAAAGAACATTCGGTTCCTGTAACATGAGTCATGAGGAGATGCTATGTGATTGAGAATATACATGTGCTTTATTGCCTCTAATTTAATCAGCAAGTAGAATATTCATTAAAAACTAACACCGTGCAGTCTTTGTACATGGATTTTATCTGAAATAAATCTGTGTTTTCTCACTGTACTCTATACAGCTCCACAACTTCCTAGGATATTAGAAGTTCATCTTACATTTCTGTAAAGTTATATTAACTGATAATGGACTCTTAACTTGTACCTGTCAGGTGAGCAGCATCATTGGAATATAGTCTGTTTTTTTTCCCATTAACTTTTTTTGGGGTGATTTTGCAAGGAAGCTAAGGTAGTTATGGGAAATAAGGCCTCTAATGCAAGTTTCTCCAAGAAAAACATCTTGCTGTGTTGGTGGTGCCCTTGGCTGAAGCCTATGACATTGAACTAATGACTGTAAAGTCCACCTGATCGCTCTGGTTTCCTGCCGTGCTCAAAACAGCAGCTCCTGAACCGAGTGCAGCACCAGCTCTGGTGCAGGACATGGCAGGAGGCATTGTCTGGCCGGATTGCTTTCTAAACTACCAAAGCAATCATGAATTATCATTTGGAAAGCTAATACATTCAGCCAAATATTAGCTTCCTCTGCATGCAGTGTTTCAGAGAGTCAGGCAGTCGGGAGTTTTGGTAGTGGTATCTTAGAGGCACGTATGTCCTCTGTGGGAACTCTCTCTGTACTGGTTGCCTTGCACTGTAGTTCCTTTTCTGGCTGTGGTGGTAATATTTAATACAAAGGACAGATGTAAGAGAGATGTGGTTTGACAGATTTAGTACACTTATAACTGTGAAGAAACTGTCCTTTTTACAGGCAGGTAAAGTCATACTGGTTAGGAACGGGAACTGCACTGTTTTTCCAAGCACACGCTTCTTTGGGTTGTTTAAGCTGTGGGCTTTGCTGGTTTAGGATCTTTCATCAAACCAGATACTCAGTGGAGGTAAGGTGTTCTGAAATCCAGCCCAAGCATTCAGTGTAAGAACTGATATTTTCACAGATGGTCAGTGCTTGCAGGACACCAATTCAGACCCTGACACCCTTGAACATGTGAAGCTCTGTTCACCTGAGTAATTCCACAGATGATGGTGCACACAAGTTGCTGGGATGAAGAGCAAGTGGCAATGAAGATTCTGTGTTCCCCTAATGTGTGACTCTCGTTTTTGTTTATTGCAGCGAAACCAGAGATTCTCACTCTGGATATACTTAGCAATGGTATTCTCCAGTGCGTAGCAGCTGGATTCCCAGCCCCTACCATATACTGGTATTTTTCCCCGGGAACGGAGCAGAGGTGAGTTAAGTAAACCAGAGTCTCCAAAGGTTATTCTACATGCAACACACCCAATTTATAATTAAAAAATAAGAACATAAAATGACTCAGTAACAGTTATGTTCAAATGTTGCATCACTGTTTCCATAATTTTTGGCATTGCATTATTTGCAGTGGTTTGAGGGGAAGGCAGGGGTATGTTTCATTATTCCCCTTTGCATTCTGTCCTTGAAAGGGAAATAACCAATGTTTTCTGCTGCAGAAAAGTAAAAGCCAAACTTTCTCTCTGCTGCAAGCTAGCTAAGGTTTTTATCAGTTTGGCCCCAAATGACACACGTTCTGTATGCAGTTTCACAGAATGACAATCACAGAGTCACTTGTGAATATGGCTGTTATCTTTTGGTTTATTGTGTAAGGGTATAATTTTCCAAGACATAAAGTAATTAGATTTCTATTCATGTGAAGCATACGACAAGTAAACAAGTCTGGAGTTATTATGAATAAAACCTGATGTCTACTTACCATGTTGCTAAAAAGATTGTAGAGTTTCACTGTGAAGTGAACATTTGTGGAGCATGTTTTAAGGTTTTGATCTCGTACTAGCAAGTCATGGGTCTCCCACCTGCGTAATTTGTTTTATGCCTTAATAATTGTTATTTCCCTAATTTTTTTTAAATAGCACTTTTTTTTTATCTTAGCTGTGTGTTCATGCAGTAAATATGTGACATATGAAGGAGAGGCAGCATCTTGAGACAACAGAACTGGTTATTTTCTGGCTGCATATAAGCTTGATGGTGTTGTATGTACATCATGGATTTTTTTTTGTGCCGTAATAAAATTATGCTTGGGGAAAGTTTTCAAGAGTGGGTAATGGACCACAACTGCTTGAAGCTGAAGTTGGAGATACAGGTTGAACAGTACAAAACCCGTGGTGGACTTACAGACCTGTAGGTATCTCTAGGCAAAAGCAAACGCAAAGACCTCATGGTGTCCAGTTGGGTCAGGCTTGGTGTATGTATCCATTTCACCCACTACATAGAAGACAATGAGACATTGTTGAGTAGACTAAATTTTGAGGATAAGATCTTCAGCTGAACCCCTTTGTAGAGCAGTGTTGTTTAGTTATCTGATGGTCTGGCAGTGGCTATCTGCCTTAACAGCAGGACCTGTCATCCATTCCAGGTAGCAATCCATGGCAGATAACTGTCAGTATTGTTTCTCCCAGGTGTTTTGATTCACCAACAATATCCCCCATGGATGTCAAAATCAGTTACACAAATTCATCAGTGCCGTCATTTGAACGAATCCTGGTTGAAAGCACCATTAACGCAAGCATGTTCAGGAGCACCGGCACCGTGTGCTGCGAGGCCTCCAGCAATGGGGACAGGAGCTCTGCTTTCTTCAACTTTGCTATTAAAGGTAATGGCTGGAGTGAATAAAGACCATAAAATGTGGGTGCTATTCAGCTCTTTCCCTAAGAGGATTTTAAGTGGGTTACCTTTGCCATAATAAAGTTTATTGTACTGTGGCTGAGCTTATGATAATATATTACGTTACATGTTCTGCCTGTCAAAGCATTGCTTTAATTTTTTAGTGAATATTGTGGTATCATCTTTTTACAGCTCCAGATCTGCAGCACAGTAGTTAGCTGGTTTTCTTCTGTCTGTGCAGCACAGGAGCAAACCACCTACAGCATTACACTGGCTTTCCTTCTTTCTCTCCCTTTTTCTTTTCCTATCTTTCTCTGTTTTGACTATTTAGGCCATCATTTTTTTTTTTCAAGGAAAAACTGCATTTTTTTAATGTTTTTACAATGTCTCAGGAAAATGCGGACCCGAACTTGACTGGAGCCTAAGGGCCCTGCTGTTGTAAAAGAAGGAACAACATACTGCAAAAGGGCTTATGAGTTTTGTAGCAGTATTTGTGGGTTTGTGGGAGAAAAAAAGCACTAGAACATAGATGACTTGAAATGTGTTCGTAAATCTGTGCTCTTCTTTGCAAAATCAAATGTTCTGCTGCTTCTTTTTTCTCTGTTACACCCAGATATAACATATAAACAAATAAGCCAGATCTGGGGCAGATGGGTTTTACTGGAATGGTATTCCTTCGCTACTTGGCACAACCTCTACTTGTAAAGCCTGTGCTCTAGAGATCATACTTGGGGAGAAGAAAAGAGGAGAAATTAGGACTTCAGAAAAAAGCTTCTTTCTTTAACCTAACTTGACTGAGATCATGCAAACACCTTGCATTAATTGATCTTGGTGTCACGTCTCCTGAATGATGAAGCTGAGACTCCCAAGCCAACAAACTGGACAGTTTCTGTGCCAGCTCTGTCCCCAGCAGCTCACTCAGGAAAGCCATTCTGATATACCTGGAGCACATCTGGGAAAGTCAAAACCCCAAACCATGTTTCACAAGGAAGAACCAAGGAAAGGTTTTCACCTGCATCTTCTAATATAGTTTTTCTTGTTCAGTATTTAAGCAGAATTTTCTCTGTTCCTTTCCAGAACAAATCCGTACCCATACCCTTTTCACCCCTTTACTAATCGCATTTGGAGTTGCTGCAGGACTGATGTGCATCGTAGTCATGATCCTGGTGTACATATATTTGCAGGTAAAATCAGAAGCCCCTCTGCTTGAGTTAGGAAAGTGCGTGAGCTGCCTGTGGAGGCTTCGGTAGTGACAGCCATTCTCTTTCCTTTCCAGAAACCCAAATACGAAGTTCAGTGGAAAGTTGTTGAAGAAATAAATGGAAACAACTATGTTTACATAGACCCAACGCAACTTCCTTATGATCACAAATGGGAATTTCCTAGAAACCGGTTGAGTTTTGGTTAGTTTAGATTTATTTAACTTCATCTGCAAGGTGAAACCTTCAGGTCTCATATGAGATTTTGGTCAAACACAGCAAGGTTTTGTCAAAAAAACGTTGTGCAATAATGCAAATAGTGGTAATTGCTTATACTTACCTTGGGACAAAAAGCAAGCAAGCGTATCTACAATAGTTTCCTTGATATCGTAAAATAAAATATTGAACCCTTCAGGAAGAAGTGCTCCACGTCATTACAGTGTATTTTGTTTTGCGTTATTAGGTAAAACCCTTGGTGCTGGAGCTTTTGGAAAAGTTGTTGAAGCCACTGCTTATGGTTTATTTAAATCTGATGCTGCTATGACAGTAGCAGTAAAGATGTTGAAACGTAAGTTACTGTAATACACTGTACAGTTTTTTCTCACTTCCTTCTGGTCAGTGTGTTACGTACTGAACATTGTCCTTTGCCTTGCAGCAAGTGCCCATTTAACAGAAAGAGAAGCCTTGATGTCAGAGCTTAAAGTGCTGAGTTACCTTGGAAACCACATTAATATCGTGAATCTGCTTGGAGCTTGCACTATTGGAGGTGGGGTTATCAACAGATTATTGATTATTTCTGTTCCTTTTTTATTGCCAGAAGGAGGAACCTTGTGAAGAAGAATACAGTGCCACTAAGTATAGAAATCTTAAATACATTTCTTGCTTAGGCAGGTTGCAGATCATCGTGACTATCGCCTGCGAATTACTGAATCTAGATTTTTAGCCTCATCCTAAAAGCAGTAATGAGACCACTGTAGCTGCAGCTAAAAAGGAAGGTTGCTGTTATTTTCTTTCATGTGAGCCATTGTGCGCTTTCTTCTTGAGAGATGACAGACTGCACAGCATAAGATTTTTCCTCAACCACAGTGTTTCTCACAAATGAGAAAAGATACGTGAACTGGTTCCTTGTTGGTATCCAAGGTGAAGTCAACAGGCCTGTCTTGTATAGTCTTCCAGCCTTCTGTTTAAACTGTAAATCTATCTGTTAAGGCACCACTGAAGTTACAAATTCTAAGCGCAGAAAGTTGGGAAGAAGAATTTTCCAGATAAACTATTGCACAACCCAAATGTTTCACATTTAATATTAACTTAATAACTGTTTTCATACATAGTAAAAGCTACAAAACAGCTGAAGTGTCAATACAGAGTGATACAGGCCTATATTTTTAATATATATGCATTTTAATATGAAAGATGTCACATGTAGTGATTTAAAAATAGGATGAAACAATTTTGTTTAAGCAGTCGACAAGGTAGACTCACTGGCCTGAGTGCATGTGTGTCTCAGCTGAAAAAATGTGGCATCTGTAAGAAAATCCCACCACAAACACTGCTTTTGCTGTTACGAAAGCTGCAATTTTTAACTGCAGAAAAATGGAAATAAACTAGTGAGGTTAGGAAACGATGGTAGAGAATAACCTTACAGATGAAATAACACTCAGTGCAATTACATATTCAAGGGCCATAGCTGGAGTCATTCACTCAGAAAACATATATTTGATCTATAAACATCCGTGCTGGAGATGACTTGATTCTCCTTTCCGATTTCATTTTAATATTCTAAGACCTTGTGCAATGTAGTTTTCTGTCGCAGTAGGCTGTTCTGTTTGAATAATTTTTCCTATTATACTGCAGAATATAACACTCTACATCATTTCCAAAACATTACTGAAGGAGTGTGAAGCTCTACTGTAAACAGAAGTGAATCAAAAGGATTAATGTTTGAAGCTTGAATTACTCTAACGTTTGGAACAAATAACTTCCTTCAGGAAGTGAGCAAAATCAAACAGATGTGTCTGGCCAGAAACATTATCACATGAAGAAAGAGAAAAAGGACTTATTTGTTTAATTTTTGTACAATGCAATGCTATTGAGGTGGTGGTGGGGAAATTAATTGGGAGCGACACAGCTTTAGCTGGACAATAGGTGCTGATCTGTGAAAGGGAGGATGCCGGGTTACTTTTCTATAACTTTTCAAGTCTAGACAGTGCTAGGCAGTGTGATTTTTAATAGCCCAGCCTGTGTGCTTGGCTGAATGCTATCTTTATGTAAGGTTTTCTGCTATGAAAATGATACTCACCTGCTTTCTGAATCTCACATACATCTACAGGGCCCACTCTGGTCATTACAGAATATTGCTGCTATGGTGATCTTTTAAATTTTCTGAGACGGAAACGAGATTCATTTATCTGTCCAAAACATGAAGAACATGCAGAAACAGCAGTTTACGAGAACCTTTTGCATCAGGCAGAGCCTGCGGCGTAAGTATGACTTGCTGAAATGTACTTGTGTTTTTAGAAGATTGGGAAGGAGGAGATATCAAAGTTTATTAGGGATAAGAAATGTGGAGACACCTTTCATGCAGCAGGCTCTGAAGATTCTTTGCTGTGCAAGGAAACAATTTAAGTAAAGAGACGATTTGTACAGTGGGTGGTTTATTCTAACACAGCACAATTGATTGTATACACTCTCTGTTTTACTTCTTTATCAAATTTCCTGTAGTTATTTCATGCAACCCCTTGGCTCCAGTCTTTGTACGTATTTGTGTTTATCGTTCCTGTTAAACATTGGCAGTGCTCATTTAGCAGCTTGAATGACAATTCCCCCAGTGTTGGGGTGTTAATACTCTGAGCTCTCCCAAGTTCCTGCCTTCAGAAATGACTTCTTACAAAATCAAACCAGCACCTTACGGTATCAGAGGCAAGCTGCCAGCAGTAGCTCGCTAGATTTTGTGATGACACGACCCGTGTCACGATTCTGAGATTGCTCTTGTACTTTGGCTTTTTTCAGTTACTTCATCTGTATATTTTTAACCACTCTGTTTCAGATACCAGCCCAGAGCTCTTTCCAAGTACGTTTCCAAGCAGATTTTGTGCTCGCTCCTTCCCTTTGCAAAGCGAGGGAGACATAACTTAGCAGAATGTAGGAATTGTTACAATACCTGTCCATTTTTATTTTTAGTCTGGTATTGCCCCAATGGGGCAATAAAGTAATTGTGTTAGCAGACACAAAAGAATCAGGCAGACCCTTAGGAGGTGGTAAAGTTCTTTGTCGCAGCAAGACATAGTACTGGTGAAGCTGTTTGTGCTGTGGCAATATATGGGTAGCTGGTGATAACCCAGAGAGGTTGGGACCACTGAGGTGATGAACACAAATCTGTGATTTGCCATTGGAGCTGTGCCCTTTTTTCAGTGCAGGAATCTCACTGCTTTAGCACATTTTGTAAATTGAGGTATTAACGGTGGAGTATTTACCAAATTCTCATATTAGTATTTACTGTAAAGTTGCAGCTGCTAAATGCGTCAGATGTGTTTGTGGTGGTGACTAAAACTATTGGTGATCTCATTACTCCTTTCCATGTTAGCTGTGTGGCTGCATTTATTGTTCATAAACTAAACAGATATTTCAGTCTAAGGGAGGGCTATGTATATGAGTTCTAATGGCAATGAAGTGAAAAACGCCAAAGTACATCTATCATTTCTAAAGGTGCCTAACTGTATATTTATAAACCATATAGTATGAAAATCTGTACATTTGAATTATATATAGCAATAAGAAAACTTAAACTTAAAAAATGTAGCAGATGGTTGTCCCAAGCCTTGGCTGATTCTTCAAAATACATACGAATCCCCTTTGGAACTTGGGAAACTCTGAATTTAACATTTTTTACCATTTGTCTTCTGCATTTCAATTGCCACTTGAGTTGCTGAAATATTCTGGTAGAAGTTGGCCTAAACAGAAGGAGGAAGCACTAGCAGATCCTGTGAAACATCTGGATGTTAATTTATAGAGTGAAGTCTGTATAAACAGTATACGTATGAAAAGTTTTGTTTGCTCACCTGAGCCAAACTCCAAACTTTGAGATATATCGTTAGCTGTACTGACAAACCTCTCTTTTTGTACAGGCCTTTCCTCATCTTTTTTACACACCCATGAGTTTCTAATCTACTGTTCATTTTTAAAGCATTATTTATATTATACCTTTATATTTAGAAGGTTGGCATAACCTTGGCTTTTTGTTTGGATTACTTTTGAGACCTTTTTCACTAAACTATGTTTCATTTCATCTGCTGCCTCAACAGCGATGTTGCCAGTGAGTACATGGACATGAAACCAGGAGTGTCATATGCAGTCCCACCAAAAGCTGATAAAAAACGACCAGTGAAGTCTGGTGAGTACAGTGACACGGAATTCTGTTTGCTGGTGGCATTGCAGAGAGAGGGGCTTCAGGAATTTTTTCAGTTTTATCATACTTTCCTCTCATGGATGGGATGATTAAAACTCATTAATTGGTATGAGAAGGCTTGAGAAAGAACAGTGTGCTAAATTACAGTGTCTTATATTTCTCCACACTTAAATGGAGTATCAGGATTATTTTTTCCTTTTTGGCAGTGGGCTATTTATATGACTCTAGTCTGGTACTTATTCAGATCACTGTTTTGTTTAACGTTAAGACAACTCTGTTTCTAAATGATTACGCTTGCTCCACTCAAAAGCTGTTGTTGTTTATATTGTGTAGGATCCTACACCGATCAGGATGTTACCCTTTCTATGTTGGAAGATGATGAACTTGCTCTAGATGTCGAAGATCTACTAAGCTTTTCTTACCAGGTGGCAAAGGGCATGAGCTTCCTTGCCTCCAAAAACGTAAGCTAAGAATTTGTCAGAGCTGGACAGAATCAGCAGATTTCTGATTTCCTTTAGCATCATTTTCAGTGTTTTGGTGTGATCCACATGTTTAAAAGCTGAATATTTCTGTGTTCTTTTCAACAAGCACTGCAAATTGATATGCTCTTTCTCGTACCTAAAGCTTTGACTAATGTTGGAGTTCCGTACTGTGCTCATTGGCCAAAAGTGGTCCTTTATATCCCATAAAACAGAATACAGGGTGCACAGTAGTCAACAAGAAGCAGTGCTGTTGCGTATCTGCAGTTCAGGCTGATAGAATTGGTGGCCTTGCTCATGAACAGAAACGAGTCATAGAAATGTCAAGAGAAGAGACAGAGAGGAACTGCAGCAGAGTAGGTGTGCTGCACCCCGAGGCTCCACGGATTAACAATGTCATGTGCTGGGAGACGGCAGGCACAGCTGAACCCTGCCTGGCTTGGGTGCTGCCTCTTACGGGTTTGGTCTTCATCCCTTCCTTTGCTTCCTGGAGCACACAGGTAGTTTCATGAGAACTCCTGATGGCTTCGGAGGCAGTGAAACCCACAGGAACCCCGAGGAGTTAGTAATGGGAATGAAATGGAATTCAGGAAAGAACCAGAAACCCGACATGTGGATGCCTTCAAAAACAATTAAATCTCAAGAGTTTAAGGTTTATTCTCTGTGGCACTGCTGGAAAGTTTACAAACTAAAGAACAGTATGAAGACAGCTGCAAAGCTATCTATTTTCATGAGTTTTAAACAATGCTGCACTGGCTACTTCTCTTATGCAGAATACTGCCTTAAACAGGGGAGCTATCACATTGTGTGCTTTTTTTTTTTTTAGTAGTATGGCTTAATGCACAGGATATGTCTTGGTTTTTAATTTTCTGGAAAGGTAAAATCAGCCTAGAGACCCACAAAGAATCTTCACGGCCTACCCTGAGCATAATAGACATTTCTCTGGGTTTCATAGGATAGATATTGCATAACAGAAAGGGATTTATAAAGAATAGAAGCCTTAAGCACAGCATAATTATGATCTTCCTATGGTTATTCTTATGTTTTATTGGAATAATGCCATTTAACATGTAAAAATTGTAACTAGTATAGACAGAGGATAGTACAGGTGCACCTTGGATAAAGTGCAAAACCAAACTTAGGCAATTTAGGGAAAATAAGGTAATCCTGGCATCCTGTGTTAGTAGTGGGAAATGTCACTCTAATTCTGCTCCAAAGGAAATCCACGTTAAAACTTGCTCTTGCACTTGTTTTTTTCCCCCACTGTTCCTCCTTCCAAACCCTTTAGTTTATTTTGCATCTATCAACAGCTTCAAAACAGGTCTGACAGGCAAACACATTATATTGCAGATTTTAATGGTTTTCACCAGGCTCCTGCATCCTTCACTATTCAGAACATCCAGTGCTTAGGACACGTATTCTTTATTTCTTCTTATTTTCCTGTAGAATAGCCCCAGGATTCACTATGCATCATTCCCGGTGACTATTTTCTGTATAGTCTTTCCCTTGATACAAACAGACACTGTGGCATTGAGTAGCAAAGGCAACAATGAATGTAACACCACCTGGCTGTGAGATGGGGAAGCAATGTGCAGTATCGCTTTGGCAGTGCAGAATTAGCGGCTTTATCACAGAATTAAGTTGCACTGTGCTAACACATTACTGTGCTTGGTCTTCTTTGGTCATTGTGTACACACATGCACTTAGCTCCAGCTAGTAAATGCAGAGTAGTCTGGACTGATGGATAAGATGCTTCAGATTGCCTCACACCCTTGGGGAAGGAGGGTCCATGCAGACCAACAGTGCTGAGTACCCAGCTGCTCTTCTGCAACTTGTTTGTGTATCAAGGCTCAGAGGCATAAAAGTGCCTCTGTGCAGGAGTTGGGGTAGGAGCCTGTCCTGGGGGGATAATTCCCTTATTAAGCACATGGTGCCTTAATCACAAGACAGGGCTTCCTCCAATGGACAAAGTCTTTATTCAGTGCAAACGGCACTGATTCTGGAGGAACAAGGCAGAGACATGCTGGATGCTTGGCCATTCCTTCACTTTACTGCTTCAGTGTGGTAATTTTCATAAGCAAAGTGAAGAATATGTTGGATTGGGAGGTGAAGGAGAGTCAGTAGTTGTCATAATAGTTCCTCATGTAAGCACGCAAAAGGGACAGAGATTAAGTTGCTTATGCTTATGCAACCTGCAGTTACCATTTTCTGAGTTTGATTTGCATAATTATTGATATTTTAAGTAATTTTTTGTAGGGAACTCTTAAAGTTTTGTATTTCAAGGAAAAAAATGAAGAGAAAAATTGAACCATCTTCAGCTATTTTTTGGAAAGCTGTGGCCTGTGTACTGTATACCGTCAGTACAGTGGGAACTTAACGCTCTCCTTTCCAGATGGAAAAATAGATCATTTGGTTAGAGAACTGCCTCCATTCTCTTAACAAATGCACGTGGGCTCCACAGTTGCATACAAAGAAAACGCAACCACTGGGAAACTCAGGCACACTCCTGGAGCTGCAGTTACAAACACATGCACACTTCTCAAGTGAAAACTGGAATATAAGCTAACTAGGTCACTAAATGCATGACTATTCATTGAAAGATACTGGCATGTGAAAATTTCCAGTATTTTCAAATACTCAGGCCTGCTTATAAAACTCTCCTAGGTACTTAATAATTCAAGTCTTCCAGAGGAGTATTTTTGAAATGGGATTCAGTTTCCTGACTCGTGTACTTTAAAGTTGTTACCGTAATTTTCCGTATTTTCAGCTTTTCAGCACTTTCCCCTCAACCACAATAGCTACTTAATAAAAGGTTGGAATTATTTTAGAAAAAAACCACAGTTTCCTCTAATGTGCCCTGTGTTAGGAAACAAGCCAGTGATTTTTTGAGAAAAAGTCAGAGAAAAAGTACATTAAACTTGAACTGCAAATGTGGAAGAAAATTCAAAGTGACTGCAAGTGGTCTTTTCTAAAATAAATGCATAAACAACCTTAACCATGTGGATCAATGTCATGATAGTAAAGATACTGCACCAGAATGTTTAATCATCTGAGTAAGCTTATTAATAAATGGCTTCATTATGACTTTCAGCTTGCCATAAAATGCATAATGCATTAAGTTATATAGCTAAGTAAACATGTAACCAAGCAACAGCCTGTTAAGGATATTATAAAATAGCTTTGTTTGTTTGTCTGTTTGTTGTTTAGTGCATTCATCGGGATCTGGCCGCAAGAAATATTCTTCTAACTCATGGTCGGATAACAAAAATCTGTGACTTTGGCCTGGCAAGAGACATAAGGAATGACTCAAATTATGTGGTCAAAGGAAACGTAAGTATATATGATACTTTATCCAACTGTTTTAAGTTAGGGGAGTTCCTGTTGTCTTGACTTGCAAAGAGAAGTCTTTCTTAGGCAGAAGTCTAGATTTCCCAATTCTGGTATATATCCATGCTGGTCAGGAATGTTAGGAGGGGCAATTCTTGACATAGATGTGTTTGCTGACAAAACCCTTGGTATATGCATGTTGTTATACTGGAAAAAACGTGCTGGTATCTGAATGTGTGTTGTAGTGGAGGAGATGTTTTTGCTGCACCAGTATAACGCCCAGTCTTTCTGTTATATCTGAATGTACTAAAAATTACAGTTCTGTGAGTAATTGCACGTTTTGCTATTGGAATATTCTGGTAGCCCAATCTTTAATATTATTGTTTTGAAACTTTTTCTCTGGGCATTGCTACATTTGTCCATTACTGAAATAGTTTAGTTTTAAAATATCTGAATAATCAGGGGTTTGCATCCTGTTCGTTGCTATAAAGCATCACTCAGACAACATAAGCTGGGTTCTGAAGTGTGTATTTATTAGGGCATAATGGGACGCAAAAAAGCCTTGGTTTTATCTGATTCCATATACAGATTTTAACCTCGTGTGTGTAACATACAGCTTTAACTTGCAGCTGTAATTCAAACCCTGTAATAAGGTTGGAACAAGACACTATATTTTGATGAGAAAAGTTTAAAACCTCCTATGTAGAAGAGTACCGATTACACTAGTATGTACTAGACCTCTGCAGGCATACAAAGACACTTTGAAGTGATGCGGATTACCTTGGCAGTACTCGGAAGTCCCCTTTAAAGTGCTAGTGCAGTAAAAGGAGCCCTACTACAAAAGAAAATTGAGTCTGTCTGTGGTTAAACTGGAGAAGTGTGATACAGAGTATAGATATTTTGCATCTCGAACTGATTTGCGCTGCCTGGATTAATGTTGTAAGCCTGCGTCAGGTACATGCAGCCATCCGCTGCCTTCAGAGCACACATGTTTTCACTTGCACCATTTTTCAAAGGAGAGAAGATCTACGTTCAACAAGGGAGCCCTCCTCCCCAGCCCTGCTGAGTGCTGCATGGTCAGAGGCTGGTCGTTAGTTAGGGACTTGACAAGACACAAACCAAAGGTTGCCTATCCAGGCTTTGGGCAAGCTGATGAAGAGAGAAAATCCAACACCAGGGCATCTCTCACCAAAGTGTTTTGCCATGCTTGGTTAACCTCAGTCAGTCCATGGCACCTCAGGTATCTGAGAGATCTTTGCTGTCACCCAGCAGGCCCTGATGGGGAACTGATGTAGTACAGCACCCCTGTTTTAGGCTGCGGGACAGAAGGGTTTATTGCTTGTCTTCAAAAACAGTCTTGGTACCAGCCATTGAGTGCCTAGAAGTTGAGGTTAGGGAACAACAGGAGCAGAAATAATTCAGGAATGGCTGTCCTGGCAAAATACTAAGTGGCATTAATGTAAGAAAGCTGCGTTCAGGCTGAGGGTCAGGACAGGAGCTGGCTCCTGGGAGTGGGAAGTGCAGACCAGCAGCTTAGGAGGGAAGTGGACAGTAAGTAATGAAGTTCTACACGTCTAGGCTACCCTTTAAGTTTCCTGAGTTCCCTGACAATAGGATTTTATGTAGCCTGAAAGGGTCAGAGGAGGATAGGCTGTAGCTGCCTGGGGAGAGAGGAAGCAGTGGCTGCGGGAGGCGTCTGGTTGCATCTGGCCTGATCTTAAAGCAGATCAGGAGTGCTGGGGCATCGCTAGCCATGGACACTGCTGGGAGGCAGTGCTGCTGACAGCGGCTAGGGGCTTGACCAGGAGGAGTGTTTGCTGTCTGTGTTGTTCAAGAAATAAACAACTCTGGTTGCCTCTCTGGTGAGCCAGCCCATGGCAAATACTGCCTTTTCTCCACCTCATTTCTTTTCCTTTCCATTTACCTCCTTTTCTGTTGGGTGTCCTTTTCCTACAAGACATCCAGGCTCTTCTCTATAGTATGGTTGAAATAGGTCTTTGGACATGTTGTTGCAAGACCACTTAAAAGGAAGAGGTCTGGTTTCTCCCACAGCAGAGCAAGTGCTTAGGACAGAAGCCTGACTGGCTCCTACAGTCAGACAAGGAAAGGGCAAAGTAGGGAGAGGAAGGTGGAAGCAAATCCAAAGGCTTTCTGTACCCTTTCCTCTGTTCCAGTTAGCAGTCCTGAGAGATGTCTGTCCCTACACAAACTTAACGAAAAATGTCAATATATATTTCTTTCATGGGAATTTTCTTTTTTTTTTTTTTTCTGATACACTGAGGAGCTAAAGCAGATGTCTTAACTGTTGATTAAAGCCTTGAAGCATCTCAACTATGTGAATCTCATCTGTGTGCCTATGGTAGCTAGCCCATGGAAGTAGACTTGCACGTTTGCATAAGGAACCATGCCATGGTCATATATACTATTTTGCTCTGACTTCCTGCCATTCCTTATAAACAAGACAGAAGGAATCACACAGCATACAGAAAATCAGAGTGCAAGTAACTACATGAGTTTGGTAGACCCACAGGAAGGTGGATCAATAACCATGCAGCACTTAGAGACTCTAAAATGCTGAGATTTCCATTTTTGATTGGGTACTTCTATTTCTTGATTTAATGAGTATTTAAAGCACATAAGAAGTAAAAAAGGTTAATTTTGTCTTGTAAATTTTGTATGCCTTATATCCATTGTCTTAATTTATTCCCTTTTCCCTGGAAAGGCTCGTCTTCCTGTGAAGTGGATGGCACCTGAAAGTATTTTCAATTGCGTCTACACCTTTGAGAGTGATGTCTGGTCTTACGGGATATTGCTTTGGGAGCTCTTTTCTTTAGGTAAGCTCCTTCAAGATCTATACTTCTACAGGGGATTTCTGTTTCATCTTGGTTTTACTGCACATGCAGAAATCATGTTGCTCATGTGCTCTCTCAACAGGAAGCAGCCCCTATCCAGGGATGCCCGTGGACTCCAAGTTCTATAAAATGATCAAGGAGGGATACAGGATGTTCAGCCCTGAGTGTGCACCGCCTGAAATGTAAGTGAGCAACCAGCACCTCTAATCACCAAACGTCAGCAATGATGCAAAGGAAGGGAAGCTTTCATTCTTGCATTAAGGCTCATTGCGCTGACCCGTTGTCTTTTTTTTTAAGTTCTTTTCACATTTTAAATAATTCATGTACTCTTAACTAGTGGAACACATGCCTGTGTTGTTACAAGCAATGAAATACACTCATGCCTTGTACCATCTGATCACTTTGTCATGGCATCTGCTCCGTGTCAATAAATTATTGACAGATCACAGAACATAATTAAACATTTTTAATTCAGATAAAGTAGTCAGTGAGATGTATCACCAGACTGTACAGCATCTGCATTTGTGCTGTACTTCCTGACAGCAAGAGGACTGGCTACTGATCTTCTTTATGAGCCATGCCATGCCTAATTCATTGTTTTTTAAATGGATTGGCACTTAGCAAGCTGTCAAAGAAAACTGTGTCCAGAAACTCCCTTTAGTATTGAGTCCTTTGTTGTCACAAGCACAGGTGTTAGCAGCACTATTTCTATTCTCAAAAGTCATTTAAAGAAGGCAAACTGGGGGATTGGGTCACACTTTTCTTTCAAATAATAATGGAGGCGACATAAGAGCTTTAAGGATTTCCTCATGAGCGGTACTTAATTTCAGTATGTTTGCAGGTATGACATAATGAAGAGTTGCTGGGATGCTGATCCTTTACAGAGACCCACATTTAAACAAATTGTACAGCTGATAGAGCAGCAGCTTTCAGATAATGCCCCCCGGGTAAGTTATGGATCATCAGTTTTCTGGAGTCAAAGCAGTTTCAAGCAAGACGTTAGGCGAGAGCTGTGAGGAGCAAAGAGCCTGGATGTTTCATTAATTTTCCAGTATTATTTATGTAGCTTTGCACTGTCAGTTTGGGTGGTAGGAATGCTACTCACTTCTGCTTAGTTGTGCCATTAGACAGTAGCTGTCTAAGCCCATACCCAAAATGTACCAGCTGGAGAAGATTCCTTGCATGCTTGATGTTTCTCACTCAAAATAGACCTGACACAACAATTTTGATGTTACAAAATGCAAGGGTACTGCATAAATTCATCTTATCTTAAACTATGAAAAGTTTTATTAATCTGGGAAACATCTCAGAAGTGAAGTATGTTTAGATTTTATTAGAAAAGCTTTCTGGATGAAGGGGTTGAGCTTTTGGTGCTCTTCTGTCTCTTCTCACTTGCTTCCCGTAGCTCTATTTATATAACCTTGGAGGTATGTTGTGACAAACTATATTCACTGCTCTTTCGACCATTCCCTAGTAAAAGCTTTTTCTGGGAGGGTAACTGGGCAAAACAGTCCAAAGAAAAATTGGAGGCACATCAGAAAACTTGGATTTTCTCTCGCAATAACATTGTGTGTTATTGGGGTTTAAAAAAGTAAGTTTAAAACCTGGTTTAAAAATAAAGTTTCCTTTTGCCTTCTGGATGCCTTGTTTTGGCACAGAGTACATGGCTTCCTGACAATTTGAGAAAAGAGGAAACTGAAAGCTGCTGGTGTTCGATTGCATCCTGTAGCGTATTTTTGGCAGGTGCAGGCATTACTAAAACAAAAGCAAGAATGCGAAGGAAATATTAGTGAGGTTTCTAGGGGAGTTTAGCAATAACCTGAGCTGCGGTTTTTTCAAGCTCAGTTGAAATTTGGCATGCAGTTGGAACCTGCAGTCCTATTAGTAACTGAGATTGAGGTTCTTGACTCTTTAAAAGAGCAGTTAAGCCCAAGACCTTTTGAAACTCTCTTTAGATTTGCAAAAAAACACCTGAGCTGGAATCCTTCCACGGCAGTGTGTGCTACACAGTGAGAAAAGGCTAGGAAAGGAGAGGTCTCCAAGTATGCTTGAATGCAGCGGTCTGCAGAGTATTGACACCGGTCTTTGGCTTCTGCAGGTTTATGCAAACTTCTCAACTCCACCTTCCAGTCAAGGAAATGCTCCAGATCACTCGGTGAGGATTAACTCGGTGGGTAGCAGTGCTTCATCTACTCAGCCTCTCCTGGTACGCGAAGACGTTTGAGTGGCGTCTGGAAGAAGAGGAGCCCAGATGTATTAGCTGTTTGTATTGTGCAGGGGGTGAGAGAGGGATGACTTCAATAATTTCTCTTACTTTTACTCACTACTACCACCGTGTAGCTGAAACGTTGTTGTAATACTGTCCTTTACCACACACTGTTACACATAGGCTTAATCTGCTGAGCACGGTTACAGGCATCATTGCAATGTTAACTGAAGCTGTATATATTTTGCTATATTGTGTGTATTTGCAGTAGAGAGCCAGATCTGAAGAAAAAAAACAACCAACAAAAGAAATCCTGAGCCAGGGTGTGGAATGAGATGACTGCAGATCAGACCACATCTGCAGTGATCCTTCTCTGGATCTGTGCCTAGAAGGCATACAGTCATTTTTCTAGTTGATCTTGTTTTGCTGAATTTAAGAAATAAATGAATATGAAGCTAATGGCTTTGCAAACCCCTTTTCACATTCAGTCAAGCCTGAGAAGCTTTCCCAGGCAGGTGTCGTAGGTTGGAGGCCAGCAAGGGTGCTGTATGTACCGGAGCAAGAGAGGTGAAGGGACTGAGCCCCTTCCAAAGTTGGTCTGCGCAGCAGCTAACCCTCCTGGGAGCTCTGGGGCTTGAACCAGAGGAGGGGAGACGAGCGTGGATCTTCATCTTTATTTCCCACCTGCGCTGTCAGCCTCGCAGACAGGTTGTGAGGTTTCTGTGGGTATATGCACTACTTCCCGCTGGCCTGTTCCCCGCCAGGGACAGAGCTGCCCATCACTGGGTCTCACCCCACCACGGAGCCTGAACTGCTCCTGCGCCCCCCTGCCTTGGGAGCCCAAGGGCCTTGATGCTTGTTTTGCTAATAGTCATGTCCAAAAGTGTTCACCAAAGATAGGTGGGCCCTGCCAAGTTGGTCAAAATAGAGGAGGAGGGCTGCTTCCACTAAACTGTGTGTCTGGAGGAGAGGCCGTTTAACGAGTCATCTTATCTAAGCGAGAGCAGAGGCAAAAAACTCTCTCCTGGGGGCCCTTTCTTTATCTTGTCCTACCCAGGTGAATCTTTCCCACAGGCAGGCTTGGATAGTGCTAACTGGAAAGGGCTATTTCCCCCCACCCTGTGTCATTTCATTTTCTATAGTAGTCCAGAGATCATAACGAAGAAGACCCTAATTGGGAAGCGCTGAATTTATAAATTGGATAAAAGAAAGAATCCCTTTAGTCTTATTTGACAGACGTGAGGCTTTGGGGTCAGTATCTGTGGTTGTGCTCACGTATCCTCTAACCCCTTTTCTTCCCATTGGAAACACTGCTAGTTCTTTTCTTCCTTTGTTTCTGTTCCCTAGAAATTAGTAAAGGCATTGAGAGAAGCATTTGTCAGAGGCAGAGTACTAGTTAAGTACCTATTTATTTACAATGCACTTAAGCACTCCATAACTTATACTTTATCAGGATTTTGGTTGAGTTTACATGCAGTTCAAATGTGTAACTAACTGCCCAAATGCAAGGTAGTTGTAAATACACACACTGGTAGTATATTTTGGGTTATGTTGAATACCACGCTCCTTCTGTGACTGTGTATTTGGTTTATTCTTACAGGAATCTGTCTTTCAGAGTTAAGTCAAAAGTTAGCCATTTGCACTGAACTTACTTAGGCTGTTGCACCTTTCCAAAGTTAGCCAGTTGTTTGGAGGCACTCTTATGCATACTTCTTGTTGAGCATTTTCAGTTTAATGCTATAAAAGCTCTTTTGTAACGTGTTGGCTTTCAGAGCAACTGTAGACAAACTAGTTGTTATAATTATAGATGTCTCGGTACTTTACGGACACTTAGCTGAAAGAGGTTTGGGTTTTTTTTGTTCTTGAAATTTATATTTTTATAATTTGGGGATTTTTGAAACTTATTTTGCAATGGCTTGGTGTTTTGAATGGGTTTATGCATTTTTTTTGTAAATATGGAAATGTAGCAATAATGTCCTTTTGACTCTCCTCAGTCCTTGAGTCTCAAAAATATTTTTTTATATATATATATATGCAAAAACTATATGTATAAATATGTAAGTGTTTGAAAGTTTATGAAACACTTCTGGATATGTTGCTTGGTTGTAGAATTGCAGTTCAGAAAAGTTCAAATAAATCTGTAAATATGTATTCAAATACTGCTGTGTACTATGTTGAGATGGAATATTTTCATGTAAGTCAATAAATTCTTGGGTTGAAGCAAAACCTCAGTGTCTGGCCACACAGAGGTCAAGTTTGGCATTCTGAAACATTTTTGCAGATGTGTGCCAGAAAACCGTAATGTTTATTTGTTATGAAAGTTCTTTACCTGTGAATATATGGGACAAATACTCGGAAACTTGGATACAGCTTTATTCTGGAAAAATTCACAACTAGAAGATTGATCCTGTAGACTGTTGATGCAGTCTATATGTCAGTATTTAAAACTGAACAAAAATATCTCAGTGTTATTAAAGGTGTGGTTGCTGGAGCCACTCAAAGTCTGCAGCGATGCTGAATATTCCCCCTTCGCTCGAACAAATGTACACGCGCACACTCTGGTCCCCTCTTGCACGCTGGCACTGGAGCGCGAGCTGGGCTGGCTGAATGCGACGCCATGGGGGAGGCAGCATGAGATACCCAGTGCTGCTTGGGTTGGGGGGGTCATAAAGAGAAAACGTAACGCTTCCCTTGCTGAGCAGGTATGCTGCATCTTAGTTGGAGACCCTCTGCTTTAATTACTCCAGGTTTGGAATCTGACTCACCTGCTCACACTTGTTCCTCTACTGCATAAGGGTTTGCATCAGCATGGTTGGTGTGTGGTTTAAAAGTAGGTACAGAGCATATACGCAGAATTTTCTAGAACTATCCTACCAAAACGCCTACTAACTCATATGAGAGACAGACCTCAACTGTTTTGGTCCTTAAACATTTCTGTTCTGTCAACAGACCTCCTTGAAGAGCTCCCCTCCTTCAGAGTTTCCTTTTTAAAACAGCTTCCTTTTTTTTTTCCTTTTTTGCTTCCACCCAAGTCTTGGCTCTATTTGTTAAAACTAATTAAGGAAATTAAAAACTAAATTTGTCAGGAGCCAGGAGGTGCAAGCTTTGCCAGAATTAGCATTGTCATTGTTTTCTAATAATGCCTCAGAGGATACCAAGATTATGGCTGATTTTGAACCATTTTTTTCTCCTGTCTTGTCCACCCCACCATTCAAGCAAAGTAGGCTTCATACTGAGGCATCCCAGTAGCTGAATTGGTACGAATAATTTGTGAATTCTTATTTAGCATAGCCAAAGGAGCTATTTTACCTATTTATTTGGTTAGCACGTCATTAATTTTATTTTCCTGAAATGCTTCCCCTTCTGAAGCAACCTAGAATACAGCATCTCTGCTCTCTGAAAAAATCTTTCTCCTATTTTCTTATTACAAAGCTTGCGATGATTACCGCCTCTCTTCCTCTTCATGGTCACACAGACCATTTCCCCCTGAATTATTTTCTTGTACCGGTTCTAAGCAATAGCTTACATGGAAAAGCACATCAGGAAGGCATTTAATATGTATTTTATCTGTCCTTCAAAGCATTATTCTACCCAGATATAAAGAGAAACCTGCACCATGTTACCAACATGGACCATCAGGACCATGGAGCATCATGGACCAAATATCCGAAGGGAGGGTGCAAATAGGATGGAGCCAGGCGCTTCTCAGTGGTGCCCAGTGACAGGACCAGAGGCAGTGGGCACAAAGTAAAACACAGGAGGTTCCCTCTGAATGTCAGGAAACACTTTTTTTTACTGTGAGGATGACTGAGCTCTGGCACAGGTTGCCCAGAGAGGTTGTGGAGTCTCCGTCTTTGAAGATACTCAGAAACCATCTGGACACGGTCCTGGACAATTGGCTCTAGGTGGACCTGCTTGAGCAGGGGGATTGGACCAGATGACCTCCAGAGGTTCCAACCTCAACCCTTCTGTGATTCTGCAATCAGCAAGGGCACTTTGGAGAATCTCAGCTGTAACATTCACTTGGCCAGAAGTAGAAAAGAAAATCCCACCCTTGTACTGAACACTATAGAATGATTCTTCCTCTGTTCTCTTTACTAGCTAGAGAAGAAAATTGGAGGCTCTGTGGGACAGAAGAAGAAAGATTGTGGACACACTACGGTATCATGGAGTTAGCGACCAGTATCATATACATCACCACCACCAGATTTTTTTGTTTCTGGTTCTCCTTCACATCTGTATGCTGTATAGGTCTTTGGGGAGGTTATCTGTAAATGGAGACACCATGCGCCCAGCCAAGTCACCAGGGGACAACCAGTCACACCCTGGACTGAAATGTTCCCAGCGATCACTGGAGAGGCTGGACAACAGCATCCTTAATTCTACTGCGTTGTAGGCTGAAACGGAGAGAGCGAAACATTTCCCTCTTCCTCTACGTGGATTAGGAAACTTCCTGCTTCTCCTGTGGGGAGGTCTGAGTCTCAACACAGGACGAGGAGCAGTTGCACAGACTTTTTAGCCCCTGGTTTAGAACTGAAACAATAACAAAAATACGAAAACCTACTCTGCAGTTCTGTTGTGGTTTCCAGAAACTTCTGTAACTATGAAAAAGGGTTACAGATGACCTTCAATTGCCATGTTTCCTGAGCACTAATTTCTTAAAAGGTTACACTGTAACTAGGAAGTTTATGTCCAAAAACTGCTCTGAGGCTATGTTTTCTGAAAGATTGTCCATATTTCATAAATTGATTATCAGTCACTCTTTTTGGTGAGAATTGTTATCTGTCAGCTGCCAACCAGGCAGCAGAGATTATTTACTAGCAGTGATAGCTCCAGTGACTTGATTTCTCTGTTGGTGCCCTGGAAATCATTTTAGCTAGATTGTGACAGGCAGTAGAAAGCAGCTGACCCTGAAGGGCCCGTTGGGCTTTGAGCCTGCACTCCTTGCTAAGCAATGTCAGCAGCATCAGATAAGGGGTTCACTTGGCAGATTGAGCGCTATGCAACCATCAGGTCACCACACGGGAAGGCACAGCGTGTAGCTTCCCCTATAGATCAGTACATATCAGTGTGTAGTGCGAGTTACCCCCGTACTTTGTCTAGTTGCAGAAAGCGCAAAATAATCTCTGGCTTCCCCCAAATATGTGTATTTTGAGAAACACCAGCACCAGTGGCTGGCTGCATGTCTTCTGTGAACTATACTGCATGTGCTTTTGGCTGATCTAAGTATTGCTACCAGGCAGGCGGCCTTGCTCTTACTATGTGGTTGTGCAGGGGTTTGGTGCGGTCATTCAAAAACAAGTTGGCTTAGTGGTACATCTGAGCACACACTTTTGGTGACTGAAATAGCATGTGACATTTGACTTGCCTGCTCAGGGTGGGAGGAGGGCTGCTGAGCAGGGCAGCAGACCCAGATCTAGCTGCCTGGTGGGCTGGGGATGAAAGGAGTCAAAGACATTCCTCATGCCTCCAGCCCATTCAGTACATTGAAAGAAAATTTAAAAAGGGCAATAGCAACCTCCCAAATGCCGTTTTTGACATTTCCTCTTTTGAGTTAAAAGAGCAAAACAATTCAAACTCATTTATGAGATGAAAACATTTTTCTATTTTCCCCTTCACTCACTTTTCATTCAAATGCTCTTTTCATTTTTCTTCTTTTTCTGGGAACAAACATTAGCTAGTCACGTTGTTCCAGAAATTAGTGTTATTTGGAAATTCCCAGAGTTCTCGTGCAACATGTTCTGGGTTTCAACTCACTCTGGTAGACAGGATGTCTCTGAACCAAAGCACCAAAAGAAAGACTTCTCTTTGGACTAGAAACAACAGATCAAAAATGGCAATTGCTCCACCAAAACCAGCAAGTAGTTGCACAGCTCCCCGCTTGCCTAAGGATCTGCTGCATTGCTAAGAGCAGAAGCGTGACGAACCTCTCGTGCTGGATACCAGTATGTGGCCAAGCCCAGTAGCAGTGGAGGAAGAAACACTGGCTTTATCCCCTCACAGTTCAGGCCTGCAAAGGTGTCCTCACTCATCCCAGGAGGGAAATTACTGGTGTAATACATCTTCGCTATTAAATCTGAGAGAACTAAGACATTAAAGAGGGGGGGGATTAAGTATGTTTTAGAATACCTTTTATTTTAATAATAGAAATAAATGTTTGTAGAGCATGTTTGTCAGCATCCTTTGGACTACCTTTATGAAACTAATTAAGTGGGATAAAATCAAATCGCTTCATTACAATTAGTTATATAAGTCATTTTGTAAGCTTTATTCTTTTCTTTTAGAGCTTCTGGCATTTCGGGGCATGGAGAAAGTATACAAATATGAGCAGTACTGGTAACCCCCCCCCCCCCCCCCAAGGAAATTAATAGAATCCCAGGATTATAATTACTTTTCAAAAGTTCATGGCTAAGCCACTGGAGATTTGAGAGGCCTGGGGCATTACTAGGGAGTGCCTGAGCCTCGCGATGGGGAGCCACCGTGCAAAAGTAGAGCCCTGGGTTACGGCTGACCAACGCCTTTCTGCATCCTCTCCGGCCATCAACTGCCAGCTTGTTAGAGATTTCCTGGGATCTCTCAGGCTCCTTTGAATGGCAGCAGTTGTTTGGGTTTCACTTGTAAAGTTGCAGCAAAAAGAGCCAAGCTGATTTTGGCCACGTAAGTGGAAAAACAAAACAAGATTTTTTATCATAAAAATATTATTGCAAGATCCCTCCAGTGACTGCATGTTGCACTGCACTGCCTGCACTCTGCTGGGATGCATCGGCGGGACCTGGGGCAGCAGGAGCGCTGGGACCCCCCATGGGGACCAGCATCTCCAGCAGTGCTGGCCCTGGTCTCCCCAGTCAGCTTTTCTTTGGGGCCACGTATGGCACTTCAAGGGTCAAGGAGGACTTCTGCACTATATCTCACCATCCCCTTGCAGAGAAACCACCAGCATGTGACAGGGGACAGGAATTTCTCTAGGAGCATAGGAGTTAACCCAGAGGATTTGCCTCCCAGGTAGCCTCAGTTACTCTGCCAGTTAATCCCAGCAGGAAGCCTATTACCGGCTTCCTTACAGCCTCTGTCCCAAAGAGCTGGGAAAGAAAAAAAATTTATGATCTTTAATGCCAGGCCAAGCCATTCTATGATTCTATGATTCTATGATTCTATGCTTCTATGCTTCTTTGCTTTTTTAATTTGTTTTTTTATTGTTGCTTAATAAAGTTGCCTCACCAGCCTCAGATCTTGCTGTGTTTAATATTTGTGATTTTTCTATGAAGGCCTAGCAGTACAACATTGGGGAAGATCCTGGTTTTAGGCAAAGTGCTCAAGGCCTCTCTCTAGCAGCGGGGATGCTCTGACTCCCTCCTTTGGTTGCGTGCATGTGTGTGTGCATGTGCGTGTGTGTTTGTTAAGGTAAGGCATTAGGGGCAAATCTCCCTTTAACCATCTTCATAAGCTATTGTTGCAATTATGCAGGCTCCCCAGGCCGTGTGATAGTCAAGCGTGCCGATCACCACCCCGGCCCTTTTCTAATCACAAGTAGTAGATGGATCTACCTCCTCGGGATCAGACCGGCGCTGTCGGCTCTGCCCCGAGCGATGCCTGTGCGAATGACCATGTGACGGTGGTTTGAACCTGCTCTTGTCATCTATTCAAACCAAAGAGTGTTTAAAATACCAGTTCCTGAAGGGAAGGAGGGGAGGGAGGGGGAAGGCTGAAGGAAAAACATTTTTTGTCATGGCAGAAAATTATTTAGGCCTAAATACATCACACCTGCTTTCTCATACTCTACCCTTAGTTCAGAGTTGGGGACAGAAAAATGAGGGTCCTGGTAGAAGGTCAAATTATTTTGCATTGTACAGTGCAGGGCTGTTAATAATGTAATTACAAATGATGAAGAAAATTCCTGTTAACCACTTGGAAAGCAAGAATTTCAACCCCTTCGTTTACCATTTAGTGTGTGGACAGTCCAAGGAACCACTTATATTACATGAGAAATATCTTAAGCCACTTATATTACAAGAGAAATATCTTCAGAAATAATATCACAGTATCACCAAGGATATTTTTGGGCCTGATGCCTGCAAGTTTTGTAGAGCAACACACAGCCGGTGTCACCAGCCCAGAGAGCGTGTGTGGATTTGTCATCTTTTCAAGATTTCTTCTTCTGATACAGAAAGCCTCTCTGGAGCAGAGCCTAATTTTCACCCAAGCCCACGGATATGCACAAATTAGGACTATGGATGAGTATCAGTGCACCTTGCTTGCCCGCCCAAGTCTTCTCCTTCCAGTGGAAGAACAGATACAAAGAAGTTGCAGTTTTATATTTGCATGCGGTCAGTGCAAAAGCAAAGAAGATGGCACAGAAAACCGTGGGCCCCACTTGCATGCACCGTGAGATCGTTACAGTCATATGACGAGCTCTCTAGATTGTTTGGCACCCGAATTGTAATCTGTGGTTACGTATAAGCCTAACCACAGCGATACCTGCAAATATGGTTAAAGCTGATCTACAACATATCAGCTGGAGAAGGAAACGTCTCTGCTCCTTTGCACAAGGAACTTGAACAAAAACTGTTTTATTTCTTCTCCGTGACAAAAAACCAGCCTCTGGGGCTCAGTGGAAGTTTTAGAAAACAGGCTAAAAACAGCTTCCCCACACTGAAGCGTTATTATTCTCTGGGATGGCTCTTTCTCCAGTTATAACTACTAAAGAGCTCAACCATCAGATAGATGGTTATTTTAAATTAAAAAGAGTAATTTTTCTGGTCACAGATTAAACTTGAATTGCACACTGGCCCACATTTGTCTAGGCTTGAATGCATATCAAAATATGAAATTGCGCAACGCATCAAGAAGTGGGAGAAAAGCCAAACTTTGCAACGTTGGAGCTGACTCGCTGGGCTGGTGTGCTGGTTTTGGCTGGGATAGAGTTAATTTTCTTCAAAGTAGCTAGCATGAGGCTAAGTTTTGGATTTGTGCTGAAAACAGTATTAATTGTCAGGCTTCTGTGCATGCCATGGGGCTTGCTTGCTTTACTGTATATTAGAGTCTAGGGTGTGTTAGTGGCCACTTTTTGCTTTTGCTGCTTGCTGTACTGCTGAACTGCTTATCATCTTATTCTGCTGTGCCTGGGAACACTTTGATAACAGCAATGGCGATGCGCCTGGGCTGGCAGATGGCCAGGGCGTCGCTGCCATTTCTGTGCTGCTGTACTGGACAGACTGGAGCTCCAGTGTGAACTCAGGTTGAAGGGACTGTGACCTGTGGATGAGTCCATGCAGGAGCAGGAAACCCTGAAGCATCTGTGGCTGTGGATAAGCCTATGCCAGAGCACATACATCTCAAAGCATCTGTGGCCGTGGTTATATCTGTGCTGCAGCAGGTATACCTCTGAAGGGATTGTGGCCCAAGGATAAGTCCGTGCTGCAGCAGGTACACCTTGACGCATCAGTGGCTGTGCATCAGGTCATGCTGGAGCACCTCAAAGCATGTAGCCATGGATAAACCCACGACAGAGCAGGTACTCCCCTGGAGGGATTGCAGCCATGGGTAAGGTCATGTTGGAGCAGGCTTACTTCTGAAGGGACTGTGGCTGTGTGTAAGGCCACACTGGAGCAGGTATATCTCTGAAGGCATTGTGGCCCATGGAGAAAGCCATGCTGGAGTAGGTGCACCTCAAAGCGACTGTGGCTGTGGATAAGTCTATACTGCAGCAGGTATACCCCTGGAGAGACTATGGCTCATAGATAAGGCTCTGCTTGGAGTCGGTACATCCCTAAGGGACTGCAGTCTGTGGATAAGTCCAAGACAGAGAAGGGGCAAGGGGAGGAGTTCATTGCAATGTTAAAGGCTGTGGTCTGGTCCAAAGGGACCTGGGGTAGACACTATAATGGAAATACCTTTAAATTGTTGTAACCCGGGATCTGAGTTGCATGTTATAGGAATTACTTATAGCAGGAAGCACCTGAAACAATGGAGGACAAGCCTCACAAGAAGCAGTGCAAGTGCAGCAGTGACCTGACCTGAGCTGGCTTTGGTACCCAATAACTCCATGCAACACACCACCTCTCCTGTCCTGAGTGACCACCATCACAGATGGAGCCCAAGTCATGGACTAAATGAACTCAATGGACATTTTGTGGTCATTTATGGACATTTTACAAACATTTCACAGGGGTAGTCCATAGACTAAGGGAATGATATCTGTGTATTATATCAAAGGATGGGAAGGGTGGTGGTGGGTAATGAGAATGTATTGGGTAGTGGGAGACCTGAGCATGACGTAAATGGTATGAAATAAGAGGTGGAGAATGTGCTGGTTTTGGCTGGGATAGAGTTAATTTTCTTCATAGTAGCTAGTATGGGTCTGTGTTTTGGATTTGTGCTGGAAACAGTGTTGGTAACACAGGGGTGTTTTTGTTATTGCTGAGCAGTGCTTACACAGAGTCAAGGCCTTTTCTGCTTCTCACACCACCCCACCAGCGAGTGGGCTGGGGGTGCACAAGAAGTTGGGAGGGGAAACAGCTGTGACAGCTGACCCCAACTGACCAAAGGGATATTCCATACCATATGACATCACACTCAGCATAGAAAGCTGGGGGAAGAAGAAGGAAGAGGGGATGTTCAGAGTGATGGCATTTGTCTTCCTAAGTAACCGTTAGGCGTGATGGAGCCCTGCTTTCCTGGAGATGGCTGAACACCTGCCGATGGGAAGCAGTGAATGAATTCCTTGTTTTGCTTTGCTTGTGTGTGAGGCTTTTGCTTTACCTATTAAACTGTCTTTATCTCAACCCACGAGTTTTCTCAGTTTTACCCTTCCGATTCTCTCCCCCATCCCACCAGGGGGGAGTGAGTGTGGGGCTTAGTTGCTGGCTGGGGTTAAATCACGGCAGCTGGGCTGGGCTGAGCCACCCCAGGAGGGCACTGGGGATCCTATGCAAGGGGCAGACAGCTGGCCAGCCACACAAGCAGCCAGTACTGGGGCAACCGGTTGTGCCTCCTGTGAAATACAGCTGAAGGTCATTCCCACCCGTGGGGAAGTGGGAGCAGATGTTTTGTAAACTCATGTGGAAGGGGAAGCCACCACAGCAGCAGTTTGCAGGAGTGACAGAACCCTGCAATAAGGCTGAGTTGTAACAGCCGCACTGAGAATGGGGTCTGTGGTGTCACAACACCCAACAAAGACCCAAAACATGGGGAGATCCAGTCTCAAAGCTTATCATCTATCTAGACAGGTTACAGTGAGCACAGGATGGGGAGCAAACTCAGAGGGAAGGCAAAAGGCTTTCCCAGCGTCTGGGAGAAAGTCAGGGCTCCCACGCCCTGGGCACTGCTGGCTCAGCCCCTGCTGACAGCAGCCACTGTCTTTCAGGGTGGACATGCTGAAGGGTCAACCAGCATAAGCAAATGAACAAAACCACGCAAGGCTGCGTTCGACATTTATATGGCCAAACACAGCTGCAGATCGTCAGTAGGAGCTTCAGATTCAAAAGCCACTGCAAGGGCTCAGGGTCCTTCCCTGGCTGCATCCTACTGCTCTTAGCACTGGGCGTGGCACCATGCTTGTCCTGTGCTTTGTGCTTTGTGCTCAACTCATGACAGTGGCAGAAACTAATGGAAACAGGAGATTGCGCATTTGGCTGCTGACTCCAGCAACCTATGGCACACGCTGCCAAAAACAGGCAAGTGTTAGAGATGGGCACCCTCTTGAGTGTTGGATCTTTGGATAATTACCCTTATCTGCATCCCCTGTGGCTGGGAAGGCGGGGTGGTAGCATCGTATGACACCAGGATGCTTATCTAGCAACATCTGAGACTCCAGCTGTTTCCCTGGAAAATGAATGCTGACATTTAGCATTGTGGTCTTGGGCAACAGCCCCATCAGCTCCTTCAGGGGAGGTTGGAAACAAGTCGCCCATCACACGAACCTCAGGAACAGCTGCCTCATGGTGGGGATGTGTCTTCTTAACCCAGGGCAGTGACTGATGGTTGGTACCCTGCAGCACGAGGCTGGGTATTTCTTGTAACGTTCCATCGTGCCCAGTGTCATGGTGGGTATTTGTGATGAATATCTTCCATGAACTTTCTTTTCTAAGAGACTGAAAGTAAGCAAAACCTTCTTCAAAAGAAAAGGAGTAAAATACTTTCCTACTTTCCTGAGCAGTTTTGTGCAGACTTGATGCAGTTGGTAATGAGGTTCCAGGTCATTTCTTATTTTGGGTACCATCTGCTGCAATGGGAAATAACAACCAAATGTATTTTATAAACACCATATGAATACGGTTCATTTTGACTAATAATGTCCAAATCTTCTCTCCCAGCTAAGTAGTTGTTGAATGAAAAGATCATTCCTGAACATCAGTACAGCTTCAGAAAGTCTATCACTTCCAAGCAGACACACTCAATATAATCCTTTTGCAATAGATTTTAGCATTCTAACCCAAGTGTAGAAAGTGGGCTGTACAGGGCTGTTATGACAGCCAGCTACAAGTCTATGCGTTATGACTTATGCATATTATGCATATTAAGACATGACTATGCATGATAGACTTACTGTGAAGACTCTACAAGAAGAAGAAATACTTCAGAATTCACATTATTCTTCCACCTAGCCTTTGTGCAACATTTTTCATCCCAGTGTCCAGGGGCCTTTTGTTGTGAAAAAAGATGTGATTATTTTTGAGAAGTCCGTCAAGAGAACTGTTTTACCAACTGTCCACAGATGCGACTTGCTAAACTAACTGGTTGCCTCTGAGGATGCTCGCTGTTACTAGGATGGCTCCTGCCAAAGCGTCTTCTTCATTACGTCCCCACCAGTGCTTTCCAGCACCCACCTGTAGCCCTTGAGCATCTGCTCCCCTTCTCCATGCCTGCCTCAGAAGTATGTGGGAAGAAGTATATAGAAAGGATAAAAGTAGATCAGCTAGATGTGCTGGGGGCTCGAAAGGCGTGTATTCTGTATTATTTTGTCTGCGCAGTCTGAAGAAGCAAGCTCGAAGCAGTGTCACACAGCTACTGAGATAGCCTGGCACAGGCATCGCCATCAAACATACAACCCCCTTGGGAAGCACCTGGTGGGGTCAACGGCACCCAGCTCCACCACCTGAAGGAGTTGCTCCAGGGACAAGGAGACGGAGCAATTTGGGGTAATTGCACTGCTAATTTTGGCTGGAAGGAAAAAAAATCTTCCTGGCAAAGAAACAGTTGACTTTAACTACTGGCAGCAGCGTAGTAATGTACCTTCCAGGTTTTTTTTTTTTTTTTCTGCAACTGTAATTAATTGACTCCTTTGTAAAATTCTAGATCATGAATAATGAAATATATTAAATTAAAACAGGCCTAATACTGATGCCTACGCTGTTCCATTAAGGGCCTTATTGAAACAGAGGTAGTTCCTGTTACATTTTGTTTAAAGAAGGTTTCAATTCATGCTTAGACATGATACAAACTAACATCTGGTCCTTTAGCAGATAGGATTTTGTCCTGCCTGGTATGAAGAACCAGCTGAAATCAAGAAGCTTTTGCCTCCCACCTTGTTTCCTAACCTACATTTGCCTGTTGTTCAGGGAACAGCAACCTGTGGCTGCGACTGGAGGCAGATCATTTCAGGAATTTTTTTAACCATATTTCATTATATTCTAAGATTTGAAACCAGGAGGATAATGACTGCAAAAATCACCTCTTAAATAAGGTGGTTAATAACTGCATAGATTGCCTCTATTTTTTCTTAATTTTTTTTAATCTTGTCTCCCAGGATTTAGCATTTTTATTGAAATCTTTCCCAGGGTCTCAGGCAGCACAAGGAGGAGGCACCGCAGTGCAGGCAGGCTGGGAGAGATGTCCACAGGAGCAGGGGTGAGAGCAGCTCCTCCTCGTCTCTCACTTGAAATGTACGGCCTCTTCCACCTGCCCTGCACAGATTCTCTTTTGGATGCTCTTATCTTTAGTCTGCATGCCATGACCGACCATACCTTTTGGGTTGTTTTCTTCTCCTTTTCCACCCCAAGTTCCCGTTTAGAAACAGATTTTAAGTAGCCTTTCACTAACCAGACTGGCCACTTCTTTCTTGCATTTTCCTCTCCAATGCAACATTGCCTTGTTTTCATTTCAATGTTTTATTTACAAAAAAAAATCCTAGAAGAAGATCATTCTTCCTCTTTTAGTCTCAGACATTACTTCATCTAATTGCAGCACCCTGAATGAGGACCTAATAAGTGGGGTTGAGTAGAAGGGAGCCCATTTACACTGCTGGCTACATCTGGTCACAACTTTCCAAGCCCTAAATTGCCTCCTACCTCAGGCCCAGCCATGGTGAAAATACACTTGAATAGGGAGAAGACAATTAGAAAATAATGTACCCATATCTATGCAAAAAATAAAGCACTTTGCCCATTGTTTAAAAAAAAGTAGCTGGCAAAACCAAGCAGGAGTTGTCAGAATTCAAGAAAAAATCAGCAGTCCATGGTGCAATCTGATTTCCAAACAGCCTCCTCCTTGGGGCAGCGATGCCGGTAGTGGGAGGCTCAGCTTCACCAGGTGATATACCGGCCATGCTGGCGCTTGATGTGAGGGTGGATGTCCTCGCTGGCTGGACTTCGCCCACCGGCAGCGTGCTCTCCTTGATGCTCTTGCTGCACGGCATCAGACCAGGAGTGGGAAAGCCTCTTCTGCAGAGAGCTTCACCTTTGATTTTCAGCAGCAAAAACACACTTACACACTTAAAAAGAAAGCTGGTCTGGACAAGGTTGTAAACTGGGGCCTTCACCAAGCCTTGGTCATGATGGTGCTGAAGTAGGTGGAAACAGTCAGTTCAAAGGTGATGGCTTTTGAAAACCTTAGGCAGGGTATCTTTGTAACAACCCAAAAATCGAAGCAGATAAGCTTACCAGCTGCAGCCTTGTCCTGCTTTCTACTGTTGGATTTTTCCCTTTTCTTTAGGGAAAAATAATAAATTTTTCTCTCTTTTTTTTAGTACTTTTTTATCCCTAGATGTATGTTTGGATCAGTCTCATTTTGGAGGTCAGGTTTTGTGTAGCCCATTACTTTTCAAATCATTGCCCAAATAGGTTTTCAAATACAATTCAGCCTAGTCAAGATCACAACTTATGTTTATTAACTTTTATTTAGTTATTTATTTACTTATATTTATGACTTAGATCTATTTACTTGTATTCATTTATTTACCTTTATTTATTTATTCATTTATTTACTTATTTATACTTTTATTTATTTAGTGAAATAGGCATGTACTTAAAAATCTTACATAAAATACTGTCATGCCAGGGCAAAGAAGCAGAATCAACATTTAAAAACCAGATTTGAAAGACAGCACATGTTTTCGCACGTGTGTGTGTGAATGCATATTCTCTGGGTGCGTAATTTGTCCATTTTGTCAGAGTGTGATGCTAATTGCAGTGTGCTGAGTTCTCTGAACACAGACTTTGTGTGTGGATTTTCCCCTCCTGAGTATAAGACCATTTAGGCTGAATGTATTTTTAAAATAAAATTAGATGCTTGTGGAAGGTTTACAGTAATCCATTTTCAATTTAGAGCTGTTTTTTGAACCAGAACAAATAGATGAGCATCTGTTGCCCTGAAAATGATACAAAATGTAGTCACCAGGCAAAAATCAAACATCTCTGAAAATGATTATTTTGGCTACATAATCAAGCAAGCAATTATTGCATTATCTACGAAGTATGATCATACATTATTAATACATTTTCAGAGAAAAAGGTTTTAGTAAATGCAGTTTTTCTGCCTTTATGATACTCAAGACCCAAACGTAATTCTAACTGATTGAAAATACTTCATGGCTTGCCATTTCCCAGTTTAAGATGCAGTTTGGTTGGGCATGACAGACAGTAAGGAGGGAGCAGGAAGAACAGAAGGATACGGACATTTGTGTAAGTGGTTACAGACATCCTTCCTATGTGTCATGCATATCCCAAGCTGGAGAGCCAATTTTCCAGTGGAAAAGGATTTAATGAGTGCAAACAGTATAGCGCACTGTGCTATATACAGGATATTGTATTCACAAGTTCAGATATACAACCAGGCAGGCATTCTTCACCGAGCACCAGAGTTTCACGTGATGCAGAGAGAACGTTTTCAGAACTGGGAAAAGAGTCCAAGTGAGGTGCTCACTGACCTTGGATGTTCTGGGCTGCAGTGACTTTGTAAACTAACTCTCATCTTCAAAAGCTATTAAAGTGGGATTAATTTCAGTTAATTTTGGCTGTCTGAAAGTTAGGCCTCCTGGCCAAGCTCCCCCCATGCCAGTTTATTTCTGCAGTCGACAGCAAGACTGTTTCACCTGTCTTGGGTGCTTATCCTGTGACAGGATGAATCACTCAAGCCTACAAAGCTGGCATTTATACTGTTGAGGCTATGGGAGGGGAATCCTTTAATCATTAACAGTTTCAGTCAGTTTGTAAACGACTTCTGGAAATGGAAACTAGGTTTCCAATTAATTTTGGGAAGTGAGTGTTACCTCAGCCCTGATGTGACCGAGCTGTACAGTCTTCTTGCTGAGCTGCAGGCCATAATCTAATGCCACCAGCTGGAAGAGAGATTCGCAGCCCGGTTTTGGGGCAGGGTCTCTCTGGGGCGTACTCTGCTTCCTTTTCTAAAAGATGTTTGAAAGCGTATCCTAAAATGTCAGCAGGAAATACTTGCGCCTTATGGACAAATAGCCCAGACTGCTTGGAGACTCATCAGTCAAGATTGCTTTAAAGATAAAGAAAATATGAGCAAGACCTAGCTGGGAAAGATCTGCTCAAAACTTCTGCTAGTGCCAAAAAGTCTACTAGAAAGAAGTTAATGTAGAATGTGTTTGTGTGTGTGCGTGTGTGTGTGTAAACATTGGCAGGCAGGCCTCACAATAATTAGTTATACAAATTACCACTAATGGGTGGCAGTACCAAATACCATGGGATAAATTCATCCTTGGCACAAGGAGGGGTTATTAATCCTAAATGCACCCTGGTGATATAGGTAAGTATTATTATTCCCCCAGTTTGACAGAAACAGAGAGGTGGTGTTTTGCCCTTGGCAATTCAGCTTTCCAGAAGATTACCTAACATAATTTATAGTGGAGGATTGTACTATGCTCTTTAGATGACATTTCTTGTAACGTCACAATGCTATCCCGCGAAGAGATGCACGGGGTAGTTAGAGATTTTGGAAAGCTAATCCCCAGATAGAAAATTCAGCAAGGAGGTTCATGTTGGGGTGATCTGGAAAACCCTTAACTACACAACACGGCAGTGTATGAGCTGGCACAAATGCCTTAGTAAGGAAAACTTGCTCTTCAGCAGTGGAAACTTTCTGAGTGTCTTTTTTTCCTTTGAAAAGTCGCACTTTTGGTACGTGAACACCACCTCTGCTCAGCTTTTGAGTTTTCTACAAAACGGTCCCTGCTGGGGCTATAGGGCTTTCCCTGCAGCATGTAAACCATGCTAACAAAGGGCTTGAGCCTGCCCCGCTCCCCAGTTCATTTGCTGGTAAAGACTCGGTGACCGTCGGCTCAATGTGCCCAACAAAAGAATGCTGCTGTGCGTTAGTAGGTCTCCCATGCAAAGGAAAATTTTAAAGTCATGCCTTCAAAGATGTGCTATCCATAGCATGAGGAGACTTAAACCATATACCATATGTTTAGCATATAAAGGTTTCAACACATAGCAAGTTACAGCTGGACAGACAGATTGTATGTTGAAGGAATTTCCTCCACAGTGATCTGTAAAGCCCACAAGCTATCTGCATTTCCTATATATTTTCATTCAGTGCAAATAATTTTAGATGATAATAATCTGCTAGGACACAGAAATCTAACTTTCTTGGCTGAGAATGAAGCTTGGGAACAAACAAGATCAAACAATCTAAATTGGCTGGAATTTAAGCACTGCTTTTGGTATATGTTTCTAATCCTAGGATATGTTGTGGAAAAAATAGCATCTTATTACAAGGGAAAAACACAAACAGTCTGAATTATGGCTGCACAATCTTTACTTGATTACACAGGAAAAAAAATATTTTCTAGTCATGGTTCAGCTTTTAATCATCTGAATCAAATAGTTTATAACTAAACTTAAAAAATAATTTTAAAATTACTTACAATGTAAGAAATACAGACTGCTGGTTTCTTTTCTCTGAAAACTGTTGCTGGCACTATTTTGAAGACCTTAGAGGCAAATAGTTTTTGAATGCTTTCTTAATTTTGAAGTCCCAGATACAGGATACTGGTTCTTTGAGCTAATGTGTAGAAAAAGTCTTACCAAAAAAATTAATAAAGAAGCACACCAAAAGACAGGTTATGGTATGATGGTCTTCATGTACAACGCAGAAAAAGTTTTAAATTAGTCTTCAGAGAAATCTTTGGAGCTGGAAGCATTTAGGTATATATTAAAATATAATAAAATAAAACACATTTTTATACATGTAGTAACCTAGTAAACTAAACCCTGGCATTATACAACTGGACAAATGCTCATGCCTGAAAACAAGCCCCTTGCCTGCTGGGCTCTCCTCTCTCCCCGAAGGGCAGGGACTGAAAGCCACAAACTCAGGCTGGGGCAGATGAGTGTGACGAGCAAGTGCCAGGGACTATTGGAGATGCTACCTGCCAGCACCTTCCCCATGAAACATGTGGCTCCCAGCTGGAGTGCCTGGGCTGGCCGCTGTGTCCTACAAGGAGCGAAGCAGGTGCTTGTGCCCAGGGACAACATCACTTAAGGTTTCAAAGATAAAACCTGTTTCTTGACTTTCTCCTTAAATAAGCTGCAAACCAGGCTTTCATGCCAGGAGAGAGCACCTGAAGGAAAGCAGTGGTACCCCACCTTCAGTCGGGGTACCACTGCCAGCTGCTGCCCAGGGCAAGGTGAAAGACCCTCGTGTCAAGAGCCTGAGCAGCAAAAGGCAGCCCAGCTCCGGCTTCTGTGATCCCCTCTCTGAGCTCCCTCAAATCACTGGGAATGGAGCCACTCGTGTGCCATTTCTGTCCCTTTCTGAGCTCCCATGGTCATGCGGGGGACACTTTGCAGTCTGCAATATCAAAGACTCAGAAAATGTTGGCTTTTCATCCACACTCGGAAAAAGCTGGGATGCAAACCTCTCAAATGTCTTCAGAAACCATTGGGAGTAAAATAATTTAGAGTTGCTTCTCTCATGGAGGCAGCGATTGCCTCTCTGATTAAAGCTTGAGCTGCATTGTGCACTGAAGAAAGAATAAATGTCTAAAAGGTCTGGTAAAGAGAATTACAAAAGATTTCAAACTGAGAATCCCATGAAAAATAATGTAGGAACTGGATTGGCTTTCTCAAATTTATGTACTGCTGTTGAGACTGCGCTCTTTAGGGTGTATTTGTATGCATACATGCGTGTGTACACAAGGAGAGAAGGAGAAGAGAAACCCCCTGACCCAGGCGGTTTCAGTTTAGCCCTGTTGCAAAATGTAGGTGGTTTATTATATTTTTGTCTCAGCGGAAAGGAAGCAAAAGGCCTTTACTGGGAAAGCTGCGAGGCCTGCCCGTCCCGTGAGCTGCAGATGCTCAGGAAGCCGAGGCGCTGGTGCAGCTTGTGCATAGGAAGCGCTGGCCCCGCCGTGTCCCCCTCGCCCCGACCCCCAGCCCCCGGCCCCTGCCACCCCACCAACCCCCGCCGCTTATCTAAGGTACGGCCGGCTTCCTCGTACCCCGCCTGGCGTGTGGCAACCTGCCGCTGTTTAATTGCATAACGAAGCAGTTGCATAAGAGGATCTTAAGAAAGGATCAAATAATTAACAGCCAATAACCGCCACTGCATGTTTTGACAATCTGAACCCGGACAATAGTTATGGGGGAAAAAAACAGCACGAGAGAATCTGTTTCCTGAAACGGTGCAGGGCTGATTTAAATCCCATGTCACTTTTCCCAGCCAAAGGCTCGGCCTTAATTAGTCCAGACCAAACCAGCTGGGGCTTAATCATTTGCCTATTTTAGGAGTCGTTCTTTAATCTTCAGGGATGGGCTTTTATCTAATGATGGGTTATCTTTCACAGGCCCAAGGGAAAAACACAGCTCCTTGCTGTTGCCACCTCTTGCACATCTTCTGGGTGCTGGCCCGGCGCAGCCTGACGTGCCCCTTGCCATCCCTCACCACAGGACCGAAGTGATGCTCAGCTGGTTCACTGCAAGTATATTGCACTAAGGGGACGCAAGCATGACTTGGTCAAGGGTGACTCTATACCAAGTAAGCGCTACAGAAACTTGCCCAGAGATGGGATAAATGGCAGAAGGCCTCAGGAGGCCTGTCTGAGCACAGGGGACATTTTGCAGGAAAGCTGGCTCTACAGTTAAAGCACCGTGGTGGGGTCAGCATGCGAAGGTTCCCTTTGGTATGCTCACCCAGGCGACAGAACTGAGGACAATTAGTCATAGGGCAGTTAGAAACCCTGGGACAGAAGATGCGTTGGAAATAAGAAGATACCTCATACATGGGCATTCATAAAGACTCGTCCACTACCATGTTATACTAACTTCCATTTGCAAAACAAAGAAACATTTCTCCTTGCAGAAAGCAGTGTAGCTCCTTGAACAAGGAGCTTTAGCTCACACAGTTATTGATAATCACTGCCAGCTTGCAGCAGAAAGGAGAAATGCTCTTTTCTACCAATGAAGTCCAAGTCTTTGGATGGGACGGTCAATGTGGTCCATTGGTAGCAACCCAAAAAGGCTCTACCTGGGAACCCAAAAGCACGTATCAGTCAAGAACCTCCTGACATCACAATCGCATCTCCTATAACATTTGTCACCTGAGACTCTGGCAGAGGACCAGCGTATGTTTCAGAGCTTTCTTCAGTCTTTTGGGAAGGGTAGAGAGAACTCCATAGAAAACTGCCCTTGCCTCAGTGCAACGGGGGAGCTGCGTGCTGAGGTCTGGCCAGTGGTGCTGGGCAGGACAAGTACTCCTTCCTGGGTATCCTAAGGTAGTGCTCAGGCATATAAAGAACATGTTCTGTTATTATTCATCATCCATACTAAAATGGCATTAAGTCAGAACCTGCTATTAACTCTTTAGAGGCTGTACTCAGATTCTTCCAGCATGAGTTACACGCTAATGCAAAATGCATTATGCTTTTATGCTAAAATCCCAACGACTGCACCAAGAGGTTAATTAAACTGGAGAGAAAAAAATAAAGAGGCTTTTAGAATGAATTATTCAGGAGATCATTAAAAATCAGGCACACATGAGAAGCATGATACTTAGAAATCCTAAATGTAAACACACATTCCTGGCTTAATGTAAGATTAAGAAAATAAATAGAAGTTACCTATGCATTGCTACTACCTATTGTTAAACAGCAGAGTTAGCCTGCATGCCTCTGAGAATCGCTTCTAATTGTGAACAACATTTTCGGTGCAGGGGACTAAGGAGGGTGCAATGGATGCTCTAAGGGGAGCAGTATCAAATCCCAGAAAGCTCCCTCACTCTGCGCTGACTGCTTGTGTCTTCCTTGCTTGCAGACCTCCTCCTCCTCCTCACTTCAGGTAACGCAGGTTGGGGTACAGTGAATGCAATCTGGGTCCTAGCTGTAATGACACCGGGTCACCAAGTGCTATGATTCTTGGGGCATTGCCTGGCAAAGCGGTCATGGGGTGTAAACAGTCACTGCCAGCCTTTGCCACCACTGATCCCTTGGTTGTGCAGAGTCAGATGTTTGTGCAGGCAGATGCCACTGGCAGCTCCACAATCAAGAAAAAAAAAAGTCTGGAAGCCCAGATTTTCTAGGGGGAGGCAAAGGAAGCAGCGGCAGCCTCCCCACCGCCTTGGCCCCAGACTGGGCTCGGCGTCATGTGGCGTGGCTGTAACAACGGAGCCATTTCTCTTTCTTCCCACTTCCCTCTGCTCTCAGAGCTGGTTTTGACCTGAGTTGGCCAGCTTGACTCTACAGCAGCCCCCCCAGTGTGTGAGTCACCTCCTGAGATGTCAGATGTATAGAAGTCTCAAACACAGATGATTTTTCTCTGAGAAGGCTTTGCTTGACGGATGCTGGGAAGATCAGCAGATTCACCAAGACTGGCCCTTGTGGTGTTTTCTGAACAGTGAATGCTTTATTCGTCTCCTCTTGTGAAGCTACAGTGCTGCCACTGGGATTTTCAGCTGTACAACTGCCATTTTACACTTTAAAGAAACAACAAATGCCTGAATTAATGTGAACTTTCTGGGCCTGAGTCTCATAGTTAGCAAGTCTTCACTGGAGCAATGAAAAGTGAGGTGATAGTATGTATAAATTATACTTATGCCCCACTTGCAGTCCCTTTACACAGTCATATCAAATGGTACGTGAAAATTAGGCCTCCAGTCTAGATTCTATCCATTTAAGTCAGGTAGGAGACAGAAGGAATTTGCAGTAATAAAACATGGTGCTTATCTCTGGCCCTGCGAGACCCTTCATCTTGAGCTGTCTTGAGGTAGAGCCTGCAGATCATTTTTAAAGCTGTAATAGAGGGGGAACAGGGATAATGCTATATCACTGTCCCAGCCTGGAGCCATGCTCTGCAACCCTTCTCTCTCTACATTTAACAGGAGGATTCGACAATACAAACTCTACCATGCAATTTCATTTCATTATTAACCAGCTGAAAACAATTATTTCTTTACCTTAAAAAAAATTTCCTTCTATTTCCATTGAGAAATGGTTACTGTGGAGATGAAAAGATTCTCCTTTCTTCAAGTTAGCTCAGATATTTGAAGGTAAATACTACAAAACATTTACTTGAATCCTTCTGAACAGACTGGATTTCAGGTTGAAGAGCAACTAGAAAACAAGGCTTGGGAATCCCAAGGATGTTATGAACTCTTGTCCCAACACAGCAGTTCAAAACGACAAATGCTTTGCAAGTTCAGGCATCTATGTCAAGTCTCTGCCATCATGAGGGAGGCATTCTTGTAAGGTCAGCTGCTGTCATGAGATGTTTGCTGTGATCCTCTCTCTTAAATGGATTAACGTGGGCACTTCCTCAGCCTGGATTTGGCCTGGATAAAGAGCCAGAGGGTTGAGTTTCTAGGGGAAGCCTGAACCCAGTGTCACCGATGTGAGGTTTTAGGATTTAGCCTTCTCTGATTTATGATAGTGTTTCATGATGTTTCACAAAATCTATACTCCACAGCAAAATAATTACCTATTACTAGAGAAAAACCTGCTTCTCCATCAAGCCAGAGACATGACCTTTGAGTTTTGAAGAGTCTTTGTTTCTGATAACCTTTCCTGGTTTCATCTGTAATTTGTAAAAGACGAACTTGAAGCCAGCTAACACGCAGTCCCTGCTATGATGACTGGCACTGTCATCTGGGTGGCAAACTACTAAGTGCCAAATAATCTCCTTGGAAAGCATGCTCTTTGCTCCTGAGTTCAGACTTCTTCACTAACAGCGGACACACTGGCTTGGCAGCCGCTGCTGCAGAGCTGTCAGGCTCCAGTCGCTGCTCCATGACTGACCGTCCCGCGCTGGGTCCAGTCACCATGCAAGCCACCTGGGCAGCCTCAGCAGCGCCGAGGGGCGTGCATGGGCATGGAGGGTGTCAGGGAGGATTTACAGGAGGCGTTTCAGTGGCCGCTGCCTGGGGTCTTCCCAGGTGAGCTGGGCGAGGGAGAACACAGCACTGCCAAGCACTTTCCAGGTCTGCAAGTGAAAGTGGTGAACAGGGGGAAAAGGGCACTCAGTTCTGGGTGAGCTCCCCTAAAGCTGCCACCCTCCCCACAGCCCTCGCTTTGTACTAACAAAGCAGTTGTTTTGCCCCACCAAGACCTGCACCTCAGAGTTATTTCAGAAAAGGAGCCTGGCTCCTCTGCCAGCCTGGCGCAGCCCACTCCTCCGCCTGCTCTTGCTGCGCTTACCCTGCCTGCTACCTCGCCCCACAGCTTCCCAAACGTGTCCCGCTTTTACATGGGTCCCCCCACAAATTCTCTGGCAGGTGTGAACTGCTGATTGACACACACCACCCTGGTCCTAGAAAGCATTTCCTTCAGGCCATGAGCAGCCAGGAAACTCACATAGGCAATTTTAGGAGCATTATTAAATCTCTGCCATCTCAATTACCGCTAGATTTTATGCATTTTAATCCAGAAATCTTTGCCTAGTGTGGCGGATACCTTCAGTCTATGCAATGTTTCTGCCTTAATGTATATAGCTGTGGTCTTAAGACTCCCTGGTCTAGCAAGGGCAGGGCACAAAGCACGTCGTGAAAATATGCTCTGGGATTTATTTTTTGAAGGGCACAGTCATCTACATTCTCTGCTATTGTGGCTTTAAATGCAGATGTCTCACAAATGTGCAGAATTTTTTCGCTCTTCCTCCCAAAGCAAAAAGGCAAGTGACACGACATGTGCTGTGTGCCAGGGTTTGTTTTACAGGAGAGGATAGGGACATGTGCCAGGACAAGGTGTCACCGTTTAACTAACTTTCCTGAATATTCAGATGAAGCTGGTGGCACATCAGCTCCCTGCTTGCTCTTGGCATCAAGCTGTCCTGTTCAGTAGCTCCCTGTCTTCTGCTCGTTGGCTGCCGAGTTGCCTAAGCTCATTTGTCCCCTCAAGACGGTATGAGCCACACTCACACTGCTTTTTCTGTTGGAAATTAAAATCTTAAAATGAGATCTTAAAAGAGTTAAAAAAACTTCTAGCTATTCTTTTTCACTAGTGTCTACTGTTAGCATGGTGCAGTAGTTAAGCTAAAGATTTTATGCCTCCTTACACCACTAACTATCGCAATGGCCGTGGGGGTGATGGAGTGTGATGGAGTGTGATGGAGGAAGGATTGAAATCCGGTCCCTGAAAGAGGGTTTTGTTTGTTCTCCTTGTGGGAAGACAGTCAGTCCAGTTTGCAGGCAAAATGAGATGAACTTCTCTCGCTTTTCCAAAGTGTGGGTTTCTGAAGTGCTGATTCAGTCAAGTGAGTGCAGAGCAGTAGATGCTGGATGCACCTGAACATGTTGAAGTGCAGGGTAGCTGGCTCTAAGTTGTTTTGGTGTGCCACATGGCAGCCACGGTTGCACAAGTGATGAAGCAGAAAGCTAACCTGGTTCCACCAGGGAGAGGTGTCTGCAGTCACTGAGGGGCTGAGGATGTCCCTTCCCCTGAAACAGCTCTGCTGGAGCAGAAAAGGCTTTGTTGGAGCCAGGCTGCCATGCCACCAGAGCCACTATCCCCAGTGGTGATGGCCAGGCTCTTCTCTCTGAAGGCTGGGTGATGGTGTGAAACAGCAGCAAGTGCTGGGGACCGCAGTCCCCACAGTCTGTTCTTCTACCCCCATGCAGGATCTGCAGTTCCTAATCCGTTTCTGGGAGACATTTGCTAACCTGTCCTTAAAATCCTCCAGGATGGCGTTTCCATAGCCTCCCACATTAGTACTGCAGTACTTCACTAGATAAAAAAGTAGAAAGTAAGGAATAAAGTCTAACCTCATTTCATTCACTGATATTTCTTGTCTAATCACAAGGCATTTTTTATTATGGTACCTTTTGCAACAATCTTTTATTTGACATGTGTTTGCCATTTAACTAAGCTAAGCAAAAAGTTCTCTGTGAAGAAATACAGTTAAGAACCAGTGTACACATGCAGTAATACAGTCCGTACAACCTGGAGGTGGTGGGCTTGTTGCATTTCAAACTGGTTCTGAATGAGGTTCCTGCCATTCCTGCATTAAGTTGTCTGCTTTGGGTTTGCTATTCAGACTGGTGATCCGTCTGAGGCTGCTTTTGGGAAAAAAAAAAAGGTATGTGACCACTGAACCCCTTCTGTGCAGCAGTCTTTGATCAGCTGCTGGGTTGGTGATGTGTGGGGAGCGCAGGGGAAGGGGGAGAAACTCTTGCCACGGGCTATGGTGCCTGCTCCTTGCTTAAGGGAGACAGTTGTGGAGAGCACGAGTCTCAGAAGCCTTGAGGCTGCAGAAATGCCTCAAAGGAACTTGTAACTGAAGCTCGCCTCTCCCCAAACTATGACTGATGTGAATCTAGAATAGCTTTGAAAGAAATTTCACCTACCTTGGTATAATCCAGCTCTTAGAATACCAAATATCCTTCTTGGTGTTAAATAGGTACGTCTAATTTCCAGATAAATCATTCCTCCACAGCGCTGTGTGGGCTGGTAGGAGATACATGAAAGCCTAATACCATTGGATATTTGTAACGATAACGAAAGAGACATCCAGTGTACAGTAGAAGAGAAGTTCGCCTCCTCTGTTCCAGTATTTATAACTAAATCAGAAATACTTGAGTCATGTGAAAGCAACTCACTAGGCAAGGTGTAGAATCTACAGAGAAACAGTACACAATTCTATTCCTAGGATCAACACTACAACGCACAAAGACACCCCCCCCCCAAAAAAAAAAACCCCAAAACCATTGTTGTAATTATGGCATTTCTGACCTTTTCCATGCATAAGTTTGCCATCATAATAATGCCATTTAAACATGGGGAGGTTGTGTGTGTGACAGTAAGCCATCGTTTCAAAGCTTGAAGTCAATGAATTTTCTTGAGGGACATTCTCTCTTTTAGGTAAGAAGGGCAAACATTTCCTCTCTTCCTTCAGCCTCTCCAAATTCATTTGGAGAAGGTGGACTCCTACACTGGAAAATATCATCCCCAAACTGACTGAAATTCAACAGTCTTTTAAGCTACTGAAAACAGATACTAAAAATACAGTTCTTGAACAGCCCCAGTAAAAGCTTATGCTATAGGCTATAATTGTAATTTAGAGAATAAAATCAAGTCTTCAAACTTAGGAAGAGTGGAAAAAAATCACCTTAAAACATAAGTATGATGTTAATTGCTAATTATTGCATGCAGTCAATGCTGGCAGGACTGGGAAACCCAAAAATTCACTAATAAGTGAATTCACTAATAAAAGCTGTGAAATCATAAGAACGGTTTCAAAGCAGGAAATTAAGAAGACAACATCTGTGTCCTTTTTATCAGTCCAGAAATGTTTTAATGCTCCAACAACAACTTTCCAAGTCCTCCTTTTTCCAGGAACTGCAGCTCCAAGAAAAAAAGTTAGAAAATTTAGTCCATGTATTAGGACATTCAGAATGAAATTAAATTTTTTTACATTACTTATGATGGTGGATGTCTGCACTGTAGAACACCAGAGTAAATTGACTTTTAATAACCAGCTATGAATTACCTCCCATGCCTTATGTACCCAGGTGATAGGAACATTAAAACAGCAATATCCTGCTACATTTCAACCTTACACTTTGCTGAAGCACAGCTTACAGTCATAGCTTTTCAAGAAGTACTGCACAAAATTAAGCCTCTGGGCTGTTTGTTATACACAAACCCCCAAAGTAGCTGACATAATAGCTCTTAGTCGGCTTGAGAGAGGGAGCTGAGAGAGATGCAGTATCTTAATAAATGTTTCAGTGCCTGGTTTAATTCGTACACAACTTTGCAAATAACACAGGAAATATTTTTTAAAATCTTTGAAATAGAAACCTTTAGGTAGTAAGCATTGCTGTTTTATTCATGACAACCTCCTCCTTCTCCTCCCCTTTGCTGAGATCACAGATGTTAAATACAAGATCTTAATACAAAATTTACTTTCCTGTTTTTTAGCACAGAAATACAGACTTTTCCAGGCATGGAGCTTCTCAGCTTCCTGAGTTTCAGACAACACCACCATCCAAGGATCTTGCTCACTACCTCACTTGAGGACATCTTTCTTACAGGAGCTGCGTGGCAAGATGCTCCAGTGGAGGTGTTGTCCGAGACTCCAGAGTGCTGAATGAGCCGTAAGGCACAGGTGCTTGCGTTGGGATTTTGCTAGGGCAATTTAAGTCATTTGGGACTTTCCAAATTCTTGAAAAGAGGAAAGAAAGTGGAGAGATGCTGTCTCGGCCCAAACTGTGAAGGACCACGCTCAGGTTCATGTGTGCCACAAGACAGGGTGAGTGTCTATGCCTGAAAGCATGAGGCAGACACACAGAAAATCCCACTCTCAACCCCTCTGCTGCTTGTGAGTCAGAAATCTGCAACAGACCCCTGCGGAAGTGGTAAGCCCTGTCCTGCATATTTCTACAGACCTTTTTTGACGTGCTGATGTTATTAGCTAAAAGAGCAGAAGACACGTTAACAGGATGTTAGAAAGACTCTGCTCTACTTGGGTCTGGGCCAGTAATAGGGATAGTGAATAAGCTGTGTGCTCCAGGAAAGCTACTGAGCATCTTCGAGTCCTGCTTGTCCTCTTTAGAACATGCCTTACATTTGGCTATATTTATAAATCCCTGTTTTAAAAATAGCTTGTTTCCTTCCTGACTAGGATACATTAACAGCATTTATTGGCTGTCCTGCATGTTTTACATTTGGTTTCTCTAGTCACGTTCTCATCAGGTAAATGTGTACATATAGCGTGGCAGGGTAAGCACTTCCAGAGAGAGCATGCTTGTGTTTCTTGGAACCCATTTGTTCACGTGTCAATACATTCACTTGTGTGTGAATAATACTTATTCATATAAATAAAAGACTCCACAAATATCTATACAAACAAACAATTGTATGAAGGCAGGTGAAAAGGATTCAAGCATGGCTGATTGAATCGTGAATCCTTGGGAAAATAATTTTCCATCAGTCCCCCAACTCCATCCACTCAATACTTTGAGAAGCGTGTATCAATAGACACGACAGCGCTACACAACTTATCCTCCTGTCACATGTGCTAACATCAGCACCCTCTGACCACCGTTCTTCAGCCCCGGTTTAGCAGTATCGCTGCAGCATATGATGAGCAACCACCAGTATGGTCCTACATAAGGTGTCAGCACCAACTGACTTCTGCCCAGAACCGTTCAGTCTCCATTGTTTCCTGGTCATGGGAGAATGCAGTCACTGTGCCACCTACAGTGTGGTCCTCAGCTTTACAGGGCTGGCTTGAAGGAGGGGGCTGCCCTCTGGTATGCCAGGCGTATGAGTGTTCAAGCTTTGGTGCCTCTGTGCAGAGCTGGGGCCATCCAGCATGGTACCACCATCACTGGCCATGGGCCCGATGGGAACTCCTACAGCAAGCTCCTGACTGTCCTGTTAGGAAGCTCTGTGCTTTCTCTTGACTGGAGCACTTGCTCAGCCTGAGTGTGTATAAAAGCATTCTTTTAATTTCCCATACGCTGCTCTCAGTCAGAAGTGATTATTAAAACCACTCATCTTGATTCTTTGTCGCTGTGGCTACTCTGCACTCTTTTACCCCCAAATAAAGTGTGCACAGTATGCGTCTGTTCTTACCCAGCTGTTAATTGTTGTATTACTTCTGGGAGGGGAAGATAGTTGAGGAGGATGAGCGGAATGATAGCATCGAGGTCTGTAGTAAGATGTCACTTCAATTTTGATTAACTTGCAGAGAGACACAAACTTGGTGCCCCAACCCAGAGAGCTTGTAGCCAATTCAAGTTCAGCCCAGGCACGCCTAAAATTTGAGAGGAGGGGAAACAGGCTTAGCTGTTCCTTAAGCTCTTGCATGTACCTTTGGCGTTTTTTAAGGCAAAATTATCATTGTAGAATAAAGATTCCCACTAACTTCAGATCTGGGAATCGGCAGGCTCTACCCTTGGTAAAGCAGTGCGGATTTGCACCATTCCACCCTCAGATTTCTCATTAAAAATCTGACGCGTACCAAGAAATATAAGGATCCACAATGGATATTGTTTACTTGTTTGTAGCATTTTAGGAGCAAAATGGAATTGCGATGGATTCAGTACAATTTGAATTACAAAGCCAGATGAAGCCTCACAGGTCGTTCAGACTGATAGCTAATCCCCTGTGAAAAGGGCTATGAAATGAAATGTTTCAGGGCTAGTTCCGTTTGCTTACTTAACCCAAAAGCCTTGTTAATGCCTATTAAAATGAAATCCAGTGAACAACAGGCTCTCGTGTTTATGGGCTGTCAAGTTAATTTCCATATAGCTGCACTGTCTTCCTTGTCATTGTTGGCCAAGGGTTAATTCACTGCAGGAAAAAGTGCGACAAAACACATCACTTTAATCCCTTTCTTCTGTAAAGATGAAGCAGTAGAAAAGGAAAAGTAACAACTGGGAAAATGTTGAGATCCGGAATTTTTTATGTAAACTTGTCAGCCGCTCCTGACGTCCGCAGTAATAAACACTCGACAATAAACAGTGAGGACTTTTCTTAAACCTCTATAAGGTAACAACTTGGAGAGGAAAAAAAAATGTTCAAAGGCTTTTTCTGAACGCATTTGCATTTCCAGGCTTTGTTGTGTTATCTACCTAAAATGAAGCAGTTGCTCTTTTGCCAGTTAACCCTTCATGGGACATTCCTCAGCACCGAAACAGAGTCCCATGGCTGAGCTTGGCAGAAGTTGTCGGAAACTGTGATATCCTGACTGGGAAAATCCTGGCTTTTTGGAAGCTTTCTGCCAAAATCATCCCAGACTTTTTGAGTCTGCATTTCATCCTCCATTTATTTCTTTCGCCCCTGTAGTCTTTTTCTCCAGCACTCCTGTACTTTGTGCTGAACTGAGGTTCTCGATAAACCAGTATTTCCCAAACTGTTGGCATTCCTTATCCCCTCCATAATGCCAGTGTTGCACGTCCCAGCTGTCCTCCTCCATACTGAATGCCATCATACTTTGTATAGCCTCAGCCCCTGAGCGGTTCCTGTTTTCCGAGTCCATGTCCTACCAAATAAAAGGCAAAGGACCGCTACATCAACATTTGCTTTTCCTATTATTAACCGAGACAGGCTGCTAATGCTTGGGCACCAAATAAACCAAATGGATGAATGAAATGTTCAGAGGCCCAGATGTTTTCAGAATAAGATGGGGCGTTTGGTTCACACAATTGTTCTGCCTTTTTTTTGTTTTCCTGCATGGTTCTTTCCTGTGGAGTGTAGGATATATTAACTTGCAGCCGCAGAGTACTTGAAACGCATCTACTGGATCAGCCTAGTACATCAGTGAAAGATGGCTAACAGTCTTCCTTTTCCTGTGCAGCTGTTGTTTGCAGAAAGGGATAATTTTTGAGTTGATTTATTTACCTTAGGCTTTTTTTTTTCCCCTTCTCTTAATCAGTGAACATCAGCATGCTAATTGTTACTAGTAGCTTTGAAACAATGAATAAACCTCATTGATACAATTAGGATTTTAATAGAAAAACATCCTTGACTTGCAGGTGGAAAGCTAAGGACTTTTGTCTTCAGGAATGTCAATATCACAGCGTTCCCAGTTAAAAAAAAAAAAAAGGAACAAAAGTCCATATATTCAGTTAGAAAAAAAAAAACCAGCAAGTCCTCAACTTGGTCTTTTAATGTAAAGGGTGAAAGTTATATACAGTTTTCATGGTTTTAATAAATCCCTACCTGCTCTAAATTATTGCTTATGCTCTCTTTAGACTGCCCACTGTGCTTGAACTGAGTGATCTCCACCGGCAAGGTCCCTTGGTTGCAGAAAGTGGACTTGGGAATCCCCCAAGCTCTTCAGCAAGGACACAGAAACCATCAGGATAGGTACCCCTGCTGCCCCGGTCCTGAGAACCAGTTGCTGCAGACACCGCTGCCATTTCACACCAGATAAAACTTCTTTTTGCCTTCACAGGTCAGGAAAACAACCTTGTCACTGTATGTAAAACACCTCACTGAAGTGCTGCCTCCATCCACAGTGCAAAGTGCAGGGGCACTTAGGGAGGCGGTCAGGCACAGCCTCACATCCCGACTATACTGTCCCTATTTTTCCATTTCCTGATGCTTCCTACAAAGCTCCTCTTTCCCATTCACTGTTTTTTTTTTTTTTTCTCTTTCTGTCTTACTGGCAGAGGCTGCCTCTCTGTGGCAAGAGCTTGTATGCAAGGAGGTTCTGCAAAATCCCCCTGCCTGCATCCTCTGAAACGTGCAAGGGCATTAGTATGCTCCTGGGACAGTTTTCATGAACTTGCAACAAAACATTGGAAAGCACCTAAGAAACTCCTCATTGTGCTTTGAGGAGCTGCAGGCCTGTGCATCGCTTGGTTTTAACCGTGGAGAACCGCCCCGCATTGTGTTTGCCACAGACACAGTATGCACAGGCTTCACAAGTATGAAGAGGGACTGAGACACATGTGGCATTGAAAGCAAACAGGAGAGAGTGAGCTGGGAGTCAGAGTTCAGGCTCTGCAGTGACTTTGGGTGAGAGCAGAGGAATGGCTACAGTCTATCTGCAGGGTGGAGAGGGAGGCAGGAGCACTGCATGGCCACCAGCTGAACCTCCTCCAGAAATGAAGCAGCAGAGAATCCCCAGCAGCGCAAATGTTGCTCTGTGCCTCCTCCGAGATCTGAAATTTATGATCTAGTGTATAGACTGCTGACCTGTAGAGTGGAAATGCAAAGCCCAGACCTAGGCACCTACCCTCCCTTTTTGTGTAGGGGGAAAGTGAGGTGCCTGAGAAGCACAACCCCAACCCAACCATACACAGATTGGGGAGCAAAGTTTGGGAAAGTAACTTTCTTTCTGGCAATTGAAGTCCCACCAAGCTTTGCTTTGAGCACTTCAGTCTTTCTTTGGCTGTAGCCCTGAACCCCTCTGCGGCTATAAAACTGATAAAAAGTTTTTTGTCAGCCTGAGATCACAAAAAACATTGATGCTCTGGGGAGGGATAAGGCCTCCTTTCTCCACCCACTGTAGCACATTTCACCAGCAGAAGATTTCAGAGCAACTAGACCAGTGAAGGGTCAACATTTTGCTATTGCAATAGAAACCCTCCCCACCAAAGCTTTTTCGGCTTTTAATGTACATCTGCCTTACAGGGATGAGTTTGGCTGTAAACAGATACGAATCAACTTTCCACTAAAGTGTCTTGCATGGGAAAGTGCCCAGACATCCAGACGGAAGAGTTTCTCAGGAAACGCGTCTATTTTGACATCTCACTTTGTCAGTGTCACACCACTTCTTGCACCACTTCTTGCCCGCTGGCCTCAGAGGCTTCTGGGGAGATCAGGCTGCCAGGACCCATGGCTCCCGGGCTGGCGATGCTCACTGTCTCTAGCATGCTAACTTCACTTACCAGACTACAGAGACTGATAATTATTGGATGGGTGGGAGGGAAGGCCCAGTCAAACAAAATGTGTCACAACTCTGCTTTTTAGTGCTCTTGGTTGATCATTATTGGCACAATACAGCAAACAAAAGTGTTAGCTTCTCCCACGAGGCAGTTTTTATAATTTCAAAAGGAAAAAAAAAATGGGAAAAGCAGTTAATCCTCTGCTAATAATGAATGGCTGCTGCTCCGTGGCCTATGAAAGGCAGGACTGACTGGGGCATAGTGGGAGTGAGGACTTGGCAGGAGCTGCCAGGACGCTTTATCTTTTTTCCCCTCTCGGAAGAAGGAAAGCTGCCGTTTTTCCCTTTCCTGTTTCTTTGCTTGGAGAAATCTCTTACTTCCCCTGAGATTTACATCCTGACTTATGTAGATCTTTGAACTGTTCTCTTTAGCATTTCAGTTGGGGAGGCTCCTCGCTGAGAAACGAGGCTTCAAGAGCACGGGATAGCGTTATTTATTCATCTGACATTAGCAACCTGTGAGGCAGTGTTCATCAAAGAATTGCCTAGGTTTGTCCATGCTACAGTCACGCAGTGCTACTCACAATATGGGGTGATTTTCCTTAATTAAATCTCCTGATATTTTTTAACATAATGGCCTAAATATGCTAATGCTGTCTGTCTGATTCCACTTGTTTCTTAAAACAAAATTCAGTCAGAACTGAATATTCCTTTAGGTATACTTCTTAATGTATGTCCTATACAAAAAGAAGTGATATATGTAAATATCTGCATTCTGTGCAAGCCAGTGGTGATTATACTGTAATTCCATGGTCATGGACAGTCTTCTTTAATATTTAAATTATTCACTGCTAGCATGTAAAAAATTCAGGAGAGGAAATGGAGGAAGAATATTTCTGAATTCAGAATATGCACATACGCATACATGCACATACATAGATGTAACTTGTAGTCCTTGGTTAATTTAGTTCATCTATGAATATGCTTTTTTTTTTCTTTAAAGCAAGGCACAAGTGACAAATATCTAACAAAAGAATACAGTTCTTTTACGAAGAAGCTTTGTCCTCAGCCTGTGACCACAGAGCACCTCCACTTCAGGTCTCATACAGATCCCACTATCAACAAGGACAGAAAGAAAAAGAAGGGGATTCTCAAGAAAGGGCAGCAAGGATTCCTGCTTACACCTGAAAGCCCTGTGAAAGGAAGATGCAAGCAAAGGAAGGGTGCCTGCTAATTAGTAACCAACTAAGAGTGCAACCCTGCAAAGAGAAAAGCCTAATTGCTCTATTGCGTTAATGAGGATTCTGCACATAGGTGCAGCTGCTCCTGGGATCCACTCAGAGCAGCCACTGAGGTGTTTTGGGAAGCACCTAGTGCTGGGCGACCTCCCCAGGCTTGGGGGTGGTTAGTGGGCAGGGTCTTCTTCAGCCCACTCCCAGAGCCATGTTCCTGCGCCACGGCTGCAGGTGCTGCCGCTCAAGTGCCGGCTGCCTTCCCCTTTCTTCCCCTGCTCCTGCTCACCTCCTCCTTCAGAGACAGACCGGTGGAAGCCCAGGGAGCTGGGGAATATGGCCCCAGCCCAAAATGGGCCTCACCAGGGTGGCACAATAATTCAGGGTGGGCTTTGCTTTGGGGAGAGGCTGATAACTTGTCAATCACTGGGTGCTGTCTTTGAAGTCAAGGCATGCCATGAGTGCTGCCAGAGATGCATGTTTTCTCACTGGGTTATAAATAATGGAATTCCAATGTTCAGGCAAGTCCTTTAGTTTCCTCTGTTTAAACCCTCTGGGAGTTTTGATGTTGGTCTCAGGCTCTCTAATTCCTGTTCCTCTCAGTAAGCAGTGAAGAAATCATCTCTTTCCGGAAAGCTTTTGCTTTGGCACTGTATTGCTTGTCACTAATAGCATCTTCTTTATTATTGTTGTAACAGCTGCCCCTGATAACCTTGAGGAGGGACCAGATATCTGGACCGTGTTCATCTTGCTTAACATTAGACATCAACCACGGTGGTAGGTGCCTGCATCTGAACTTGGTGCCTGGGTGCCTATCCTGCCTGAGGAGATCTTGTCAGCTGAGATCTCCTAATCCATCTGGCCAAATCTAGCCAAGTACTTTAGGCAAGAGTAATTACTCTCTGTATTTTACTGACTCTGCTGACTCTAAAGCGTGCTTAGTCACCAAGCTGGAATGTAGATATGCCTCAGAGTCACCTAAAGTCAGGTAAGACTCATCTCTCTCTTGTTACTCTGCTGTATATAACAATCACCTGGTTGCTGACCCAAACAGTTAAAATCAGATCTCCTAGTCTACTATATTTGTCTGCTTAAATGGTTGAAAATTGTTTGTTTGTTTATAAATGCTGAAGTGCAGTGCAAAACTCACCAAGCCTTTAAGCTTGCAATGTAGGAGAAGCAGTGGCAGTCCCTCACACCAGTTCCCCAGTTTTGGCAATTCTGCAGTGCTGCATGGTTCCACTGGACTCTATTGTGTTATTTATTATCTCCAAAATATGTTACAGTATGTGGGAAAGTTGTGAGAGACTCCTAGGATTTGTGTTTATCTTCTTGCTGCAGAATGGCAGCTGAAAAGCTCCAGAAGAATGGCAGTGAAACTTGCTGCCAACAATTCTTTATTAATTCAGAGAGACTCAGGGCTCTGGTTACACATGCTTATTCAGAAACAATCGCTTCACTCCAGTGTACCGGGAGAAGTGAGCACTCGCTGCATGGGGCTGCAGTATTGCAGTAATTCTCCTGTATTAGCTGTTGACATTGTTCAAAAGACAGATGTTGTTACCAATGTGCTGGGCTTTCTGCTAAAAATGAGCGGTCATCTGCTACCATATCCTCTCTCCCGCTATCTACCCCGTGGAGAACAAGTGCCCAAGACTATAGCCTGCGTAGTCCAGTCATTGTTTCCTTTCATGGGAAACAAGACTTGTCCATCGGCCAAACAGCATTTCAACATCTCATATGACCTAAGCAGACTTCCTTGCGTCACGTGGCCGTGACCCAACGTTCAGGTGCAGAGAAAAGAGAACAATTCCCTGCCTTGGGGACACATCCAGAGGGGTGAATTGCTGTCCTGGCTACACCGGCTCGTGAATCTGTGCAGAGATGTGTGATGCTGGGAGTGAAAATTGTGCTTTGGTGAGAAAAGGGGAAGAGCTGACTCACTGCAGCTGGTGGGTCTGTAAGGATCTCAAATGGACTGAACAGATTTTGCTTGCAAACCAAATGTGATTCCCAAGAAACTATGACACCCACCATGGTGAGACTGGACTCTTAGTGCCTGGTAGTAACAGCAGACAGGTCAAACACACCCTGCCCCTTTGCAGAAGTAGGAATTTGGTAGCGGATGGTGTGAATGGTGGTTATATTACCACTGTCATCTTGATGGCTTGTTCCAGATACTGCTCATCTTTTGACTGATATCTTCATTAATCATTTCTGAATAAAAGAAATTTCATTAATCTCTTCATCTAACCACTGTTGCTGGAAAGAAAAACGTTTACACACATTTCTTTACAGCACATAAATTGATGGGTTAGTCCAGCCAGCAGTGGCAGTAAGACTCCTTAGTGCTACCTGCCTCTATTTTATAGAAAATCAACGCTAGCATATCAGGCTATGATACTGGTGTAGACTTTTTGTGATGAATTAATTCCTCTTTATGACCAAAGGTGCTAGTAATTACTGAGGAACACTCACAATTTGTTCCAGCTCAAGCATCCTGTTCTTTATAAGAGGGATGATGACTGGTGCTGGTCTGGTCTGACTACAGGGCTCTTCCCTCCCAAGAGCTGTCAGCTGGTAGGGAGGAAACTGTAAGTCAAGACATGAAGGTAAGCTACACACAGGGGAAAAAGCAGTCTGGGTTTATTGAAAGGAAGGTAGTGCCACACTAACCCAGTATCTTCCTTTGACAAGACAGATGATTTTTCCCAGCAGATTTGCTCTGTTTTGATTTCAGTGAAGCATCTGACATGGTGCCATACAAGAAATATCAATTGAGAGGAGCTATACCAGAACTGTGACCTGCCTAAGAAGCTTGCTAAATGGGAGATGAAACACAGGCTGCTGAGAGGGGGGAAGCACGAATCCACAGGGTGGTCACTAGAAGGATTCATCAAGGATTGGTCTTTAATCAGTGGTTGCACATTCCAGCAGTGTGGGAAGGCCACTGCCAGTGCCATTGAGAGCTCAGGACTGAGCTTTGATAAGATGGGAGGTAGAGAAGGATTTGGGACCGGCCAGCAATTGGTCCACCAAGGCACCTGCTGTGCCACAGGATCCTGCACCACCCATGCTGGGCAGAGCATACAGTGAACATAACCCACACTGTCAGACCATGGCAGACATTTCATATGCTGATCCGAATACTTCTTCCACTTTGGATACCATGAGATCTTCCAGCTTCACCAGCATGGGGGGATACCAGTGAGCCAAGAGCTGATGGTGCTGCTGGCTCTAGAGGTCTCCCTGCCACTGACTTGCCCAGCAGGTGTGTCTAGGAAGATGAAGCAGGACCTGCTCTCATCTTTTCTGAAGGTTGGGAGAGCTCAGGTGACACATCTGGCGTTGCACAGCCACATTATAAATGCAGAAAACTTGCCCCTAAAGAAGGTCCAAGGGGTTTCCATGTGTATATGGTATATACAATGTGCAGAAATGTAGATTTTTACATGGATAAATTACATTTCCCCTCAGGTATGTCACAACAGCAAGGATAAGAAAGAATAAGGGGGAAAACACATTGGTTTTGCTTATATTCTTGTAATAATCCATACACTTGTTGTCCAGGAATTGTAAGCAGCTCTTCATTAGGATTTTACAGATAATAGCCTGTGGTTTAACCTTGTTTTCTCATCTTAAACTTCGCTTTCTGATATTTCTTCAGCAACAGGTTAAGCTTAGGTGAAGGAAAAAGCATGAGAGGATACAGCAATACCTTCTCTACCCCACTTTAGCCAGAAATGTCAGGAATCCACAAAAAAAAAAAAGCTGTAAGGCAGAGACGACTGATGTCCCAATAATCCAATGAAACTACAGCCTCTAAAGAAAGGCCTGGAGTAAATGGATACTTTCGTGTACGGGTGGATGCTGTCAGGCAATTACTGACACAGCCTTATATGCTGAAGGTCATTGGCACCTCTGTGGCACCTCCTGTCTCCCCAGGAGTGACCCGCAGCAGCTGGCCAGCCCCAGCCCCAGTCCCAGCCCCTCGGCGCGCCGAGGGAGGGAGGCCTCCAGTGGACAGATGTGGGAAACACCACCTTATTTCTCTCATTTTCGTGTTCTGCTAACGTATTCCATCTGCGAGGCAGTTGTCTGTCTGAAAGCGCATCCATTCCCATGGTACTAAAATGTCCTAAAAGCTAGTGTGAGCCAAAGATTTTTACAAACACCTTTTATTTTAAGATGAGGCAAACGAGTGATTTTTTTTTTCCAAAACAGTAATCTCCAATTAATAAAATTGTTGACTGCTGAGTAGCTAACACAAACAAAAGCTAAGACAAATCTAAGACATTTTATTTGAACAAATGCCTTTTGGTAGAATAGCAGAGGAGGAAGCAGATGTCTTATTTACATCACTGCAGAGGGTCCAGCATCTTCCACTCACCAGCAACATTAACAGTAGTTCATAGTCCTAGGAGTAAGAGCTCCCCTTTCCAGTGCCACCATCTGTTTCATATTCCCCCTTTCCCCCTGCGACACCCAGTTTCTGCCCAGCAGCTGGACGCAGTGCAGCCCCAAAAGGCAGCATCCAGCCTCTCTATGGAGAAGTATCCTTTGGGTCTCTTTCCTCCACCCCAATGACTGATTTTCATGGGACACACAGGAATTTCATATCTTTGAGATTGCTAGCCTTCCATCAAACCCGGCCAGCAGGTTCAGAAGTTATTAGTGGGAGACAGACAGTGTGATCATGCACACTTTGTTTCTTAGGAAACCAGCCTAAAAATAAACCATCTCAGTGGTAATCTGAGGTTACCCACCTTCTGCCAGGTTGCTTTCAAAATCCTGCTGGACTTGTTCTTTCCAGATACCTAAACAGAGGCATGGGTGATAAATGCCTCTCTTTATCTAACATGGATATTCATATGTTTAGGTAACGATATCCCTCCTGTCACTGGACCCTTTCAGCTCTTTATTTATGTGTGCCCCTGTTCTTGGATGGCAGCTCATGTATATCATTTATTTCTTCATCACTTCCAAAGTGGATCACTGAAACCTGCTCTACCTGGAGTTGAGTATAAAAGGCATCCCTCTGAGGTGCTCTCTTGTTTAGAATAGAGCTGCCTATCTTTTGCAGATCATATTGGATAACATACACCATCATACATACAAATGAAACACATTACCAGTAGCCAAATGCCATGCAGTGAAACCTAGTTTTGAAATAGGGAAGCTTTCCAGCTCCAAACTTCTCATTCTTTCTTATTTGTTGATTAACAGACCCAGAACAGATATCTACATAAAGCCTTTCTGTTGCCTAAAGCAAGTACTTTGGTGATGAGATAAAACTGTACCTACATTTAGCTAATCTGTTCTCCAGCTAGTCTGTCAAATGACACAGTCTATTCCGTCTCTAGAGCTATTAAGCATTACCTTGTATAGAGTGGATTGAAACATTCAGCATTTGTTAACGTAGGAAATGGGCACATGCATATATGTGTTACATATATCACTCCTTCTGACCCAGCTGAGTTACCTGGAGCTGCCCATAGTATTTCCCACTTGACCCTGTAGTCCTGTTTTTCTGAGCACCCTGCCCTCAGGCATCTCCTTACTTGCTGTATTCTGGGTTTTCTGCAGACCTTCAGACTGTTTCTACCCCACCTGAGGTGGACACCCAAGCTCATCACTACCTATCTCGCCCGTAAGGCACAGGCAGCCCTTGTGCTGCCCCGATGCTGCACCAGCGAAGCCTTGGCTGAAGCAGCATCCAGCTCTGCCACGGCTCTTGGAGTAAGAGGTAAACAAGAAGACAGCTCAGGGGGGAGCAGAAAGCATGGCAAGGAGGTCCTGCAAACCCCATTGGGCAGGCAGGACTGTGAGATTTACACTTGCTTTGTGCAGAGAAAAAGCAGCAGAGGGGGCATGTCCAGCAATAGGCAAATGTTGGTCAAATGCATCTGGTTTGTCCAAGGCAGGACAAAAAGAAGCCACCTAAATTTACAAGAAACAGACTGAAGCTAGACTTGAGAGCAAACTGCCCAAGTGAAAATGAGTAACCACAGAGGAAAGGCTGGCCGGAGAGAATATGAAATTCCTGCCTTTGGAATCGGGATGTTCTGGATGCTTTTATGGGCAGGATAGACCAATATCTACTAGGACGAGCCTAGGTATAATTGACCCCTTAGGTATTGCAGAGGGTTGGATCTTTGCTCAGCTCCATCCCTGTATTTTCTATCCTAAGGAAGAAAGAAATACAGAAAGTTGGACCTACCATCATTTGTGTACCAATATGGGGCAGTCAGTGTGATCAGGTCAGTCCTTTCATGCCTGGAGATTTCTAAAGAAAGACTGAAAAGAAAAGGAAGAAAAAAGACGGTAAAGCAGAGAACAAAAAGGAGCCTGAGAAACGGCGATAAAATCTTTAACGTATGGAATGGGGAAACGTTTTGGGAATTAAGAGCAGATGGAAAGAAAAGATGTATGGGGAGCCCTGCCCTTCCGACACTAGATGGCTCTGCAACCCCGAGGAAAGCTTGCCTTGCCGGACACGCTGCCTTTTTCTTGGGAAAATAAAAGTAGCAAACGGACACAAAGGTGCTGAGAATGCTTCCAGTCTGGCTTTATTAAAGAGGAGCAACACTGCAGCTGCAGATCTTCACTCCTAGATTAGGGAGTTTAAATACGCTAATGTTTTTTGCTTGCATGTGCTACGTGCTTCGCAATAGCCTTTAAAATATTTTATTGAAGGTTATTGGATGCATTGCATAGAAGTATACATTGCATTGCTATATATGCAATATAAAGTTAGATTAGTTAAAATACAAGAGAAAATAAGTTTTAACTACTGTCTTAGTATGCCATAGATAATTTGAACATTGTCACCTTTAAATTTCATTTGTTAGTTGCTTTTACAGAAGTTATTTTTAAGATGAATTTCTATGCTCAAGGCTGCTTCCCAAACCTGCTCTAATTTGTGTGTGGGCAGAGGCTTTTTGTGGAAATCGATGCCCTCACTGTACTCGTTTATGGAAGAAGAGACTAAGGGGGGTGAAAATCAAAGTCCCTGAGCCCTCCTGCCATGCCAGAGCACCAGAGCTGGCTCTTCTCTCTTCCACCGGCAGCTGCTCAGCAGAGGGGCATCTTTATGAGCAAAGGGAGCACGGGCTGTGCATGCACCCGTGCTGCACTGAAGCTGCTTGCTCCCATTTGTGCAGGGACTTGGGCAGAGAAGTTCAGGGCAGTGACTGGTTTCTGAACAGATGCAAATTGAGATTTATGATGTCTCAGAACTAGTTTCTCTTTGTTTTCAGCAAACAGCAAGCCCTAAATTAGTAGTTTGTGTAATTTTCAGTTTGATTTTTTTTTTTTCACATGTGATCCTCTTCGCTCTCCTGCTTAGTTTTAACAGAGTTAAAAGTGCACTGATGGTTTGGATCTCATGGCACAGTCCATCCAGTACTGGCAGAATCAAGCATTTTAGTAAGAATCACTAATGTAATATCAGGTCTGACCAGTTGTACAGGATGGGAGTCAGCAGTGAGCTGATGTGGTACAAGAATACCAGGAGACCTGAATGCAGTTTAGGCTTGGGGAACTTTAATAGTCTATGATACAAAATTTTTAAACAGCAAGCAATGCAACTTCATAAACAAACATGTTCATTACCAAAAATGCATATGCTTTTTAATTTCTTTTTATTTTTGTAAGTGCTTTTCCTTATATCAGAGAGGTAGAAGGAGATCCACTGAAGTCAGAGCTTTCTAGTTTCTGTTGTAAAGCACCAGTGCTCTGAAAATCATTAGCATGAAGGTACTTTGGTTTTGGAAGAGTTTGGATTCACTTAACACAGAGACTGCCCTTCTTATCTGAGTGTGTTATATTAAGTGCTAAAAACTTCCTCAGATTTTTGTCACTTTCCAGTTATCTGTCTGTATTTTTGTTGGTCTCCTAGTAGGGAGGTACACCTTTACCAGTCTATCCAAAACACTGCTGCTAGGGAAGGTCACCTTCCTTTTCTGCAGTTCTTCCTTTGTCACCTCGCTCAGAAAGCTGTTACTGGCTTCCTGTCCCTTGGTGCATCATATAAAATCTCTATTTTCTCATTTTCAGGGGTTTATCTACTATCATCTGTATGTACCCAGGTTCTGTATTTTATGAAGAGGAATTACACAGGCTTCCATAAATGGCTTATTTTTAGAAGCTCATTAAAGCTCCTAATGCAAGTATTTGCCAAAAACATGAATGATATGCTGAAGTGATATCTGAACTTGTTATTTACATTATGATTTACTAATAAAAGTTTTCTCATTGCACTCCTTAGGCATCTGGTTCAGAGAGAAACATTTCTTCAGACTGTGAAGTTTAAAATCTCTATGATCACCATATCCAGGTAGAGTTTCTCCTAGTTTTGTACCTATTACCTGTTCCATTCTGCAATAATCTGTTATTGATGGCTTAATTAAAAAGACTTTTGATGCTGTGTATTGAAGAAATGTGTAATAAAAGTCCAGGAGAAATCTGAGTGAAGAAGGGGTTTCTGAGAGGGCAGAGGGCACTGGGGACTGTGCAAAGCTAGGTAGGAGATCAGTGTGTGCAAGGGTGTGAGACTGTTACAACTCCTCTGGAGTGTCCTTCATGTATATGAGTATGTATATTTGAGTATACATATTCAAATCCATTCATATGAGTGTTCAGCATCATATACTTGGATTTAAGCACAGCAGAGATATAACTTCATTTAGTTCCCTGTCTTCGTGTCAGATGATTCCCCTTTAGTAGCTATTTGCTCACATTTTTCACCTTCTACCCACCTTTCATCCCCTCTTTTTGTATTACTAGCAGGGAAATGCCTGCTGAGAGCACCAGACCCTGACGTGCCTATAGGGTATGCTCTGCTGGGAGATGAGATTTGAACTAATAAGTTCCACTTTGTTGTTACTCAGACTACATCAGTTAGTAAATATACAGTGTTTTCCCCCTAAAATCTCAATTACAATCTTATATCCAAAACTAAGTACTTCTTCCTGGGCCAGGCAAGATTTCTATATTTCAAGAAATAATATTTAGTTTTACATTTCTGGAAGTGTTTTAGTTACCTTCTTGCGCTCTGAAACTGCAATGAAACTGCAGTTTTGTCATTATGGCATCAAGCCCCAGTCTCGATGCTGTGGAAGAAAAATGTGAAGCAGCTGATGTAGAGTTGTTGGTCCCATTAATTAGTCTCAACTTTATTATTTTGTGTTTGTGCTAACATTGGAGCACAGAAGCAGGATAAGATCTCACAGCACTAAGCAAGCACTGTGCAAGAAGGGACGTGAGACACAATCCCTATGTCCAAAAGCTTTACACCAGCCTGGTTTCCTATCGATTGAAGCTAGTGCCTTTTTTTCCATGTGCTGAAAGCAACTTAACAGATAAAATTAAGAAAAGACCCTGCTTTACTACCTTGGGCTCAGATGGTTCAGTACCCTGGAATACCATAGGAATTATTGTGCACAAAAAATAATGCTGATCTGTAGCAGCCACAGAGGTTTAGTATGAAATTTGAAGGCATATGCAAGGGAGAAGAAGGAGAGGACCATTTTTCTCTGTGTAAAGCAGAGGTAATGGAGACCATGTACACGTCTGTGAACACATTTTAGGAGGGACATTGCAGTTCAGGAGAAAGTGCAGAAGAGGGTTGCAGTGAAAGAGGGAGAATGGAAAAATGAAAGGAGGTTTGCTTATGGTGAATTTACCTTCACAGGGAGAAAAAATAGGGCCCAGAGGCATAGCAAGAACTGGCAGCTGGAAGCCGAAGCCGTATACATCTGATCACAGTGTTTGATCAAGGGCAATTATCAGTGACAGCAGACTGCTGGGCAAGTGGTGAATTCTCTACCTCTTGCTGACGTCAGATGAGTGCTGGACCTCTTCTGGGAACTGCTGAGGCAGGAGCACTCTTGGGAGAAGAAATGGCCACGCAGCAAGAGTGGAGGTGAATGTGCCGCTTGACAGATCCCTGCTTGCCCACATTGTGTCGAGGGATGCCGTGGATGAGAGGGAGTGCCCCAGCAGTGCCCAGAGGCAGATGGCACACCACATCCCACCTGCATGGGTGTATTAGTCCTCACATTGGCCGTACACCAAGTATCAGACTCCATGTGACTACTGCTCAATGAAACTTGAGGTTCTCATACGTGTATCAAATCATTATAGTGAAGTAACGAATGATCCTCTCTAGCTCAGTAGTAGAGCCAGGCTGGTTACAAAGGAGTCATTGAAAGTCCTTGAGGCATCATAGCCATTGCATCCTGCTGAGAAACCAGGAGTGCTAGCTGGTTAGAACTAGTTTGTGTGATGGTTCCTTGGCCGTCTCTTCCCAGGCTGAGTAGCACACAGTGTTCCTCACTCTGTGTGACGGGGGAGCATGCAGCCAAGTGGGGAAGAGACTGCCCTATATCCTGGGCTAATGCCCAAACCTGCATACTCCTTACCCTTGCTGCCATGCTTGTGTCTGAAACGTGGCCAAAATATCTTAGTTTAAAATTTTCTTTTGAGTAAGTAACAGCTGTTACTTACTGTTTTTTCTCCCTTTGGGGCTTTTTTTAAATAACAAACTCTCCAGCAACTCTGCATTTGAGAGCTGACCCAGCCGCAGCCCCAACTGAAGGCCAAATGGCTATGACAAACCTAATTCTGTGCTGTGATTTGAGGGAAAAGAAACACAGCAAGCTTGGTCTCAGTTTGGCTGTTCAAATAAAGCTGCATGAACTTTCACACTTTATATTGTTTGTTATGATGTTTTCAAAACGAACCACAGATGTTTTACTTTGTTGTTTTTTTCTTTCCCCCTGGTTGAGTCACCTATTATCCAGGCCAGATCTGGGCAGCTCAAACAGGAGTCACAACGAAGAAGTCTCCAAAAGAAAGTCAATAGTTTATTTGATTTTCAGATAATCATCTTCCGCCCATACCTAAAAAGATAATGAAATAAACATAATCTCTACTAATGATGTAAAATAGTGTAAAATGTTGGGAAGTAATGGATCCTATCCAAACTGCTTGTGTTCCCCATCACTTAAATTGAGTCAATGAGGATGAGTTATGATTGAATTTTGCCCATAACTTGCAGCTTCTCTTTAAATATTCTTCTCTGATTACAGTGTAGCAGTAGAGAAGACTGAAAAGTTTCTGAGACAACCTTTGATTTTAACTATCTATCTTCAGGCCTCTTGAGTAAGTGGGATCCCATCAAGCAAATCAAACTGGAAACATTATGTAAACTGTCAATGTGATGGCAAATGACCAGAGACATGCTCTGAAAAATGCCAAGTGTCACAGCAGGGCATGGAGAAACCCCTTACTTTTGGAAAAAAAATAGTCACATATTCTCTGACAAAACAGATCTCTGTCTGGCAAAATGTTACTGCAGCATCCTTTGGGGATGATATTGATGTGCAGAAAAAAAGACAATTCTCTGCAAGAGTTAACCTGACTCGCATTCAGTAGTCTGCTGAGTCCTTCCTAGAAAGGAGAAGGGAGATCTGACTACAGAGTGCTGCTTGAGAGAAGTAGATGTCAGCCCATTTGAAACAAAAGTTCCCATCCAAACACATCCCCAGGTTATTTACTGCATGCTTCGTTTGTTTTTTGTTTTCAAAGAGTTGTGTAATAATACATCCAGATCCCCAGAATACATGTTATAGTTTTAACAGAGCATTGTCCTTGGAAAGTTTTCAAAGTGTTTCTGTATATTTGCAGTATCTGTAGTTAGCACGCTCAACGCCAGAGTGATTCATTTCCTGCCCAGTGGCCATTTGTTGTTTCGTACATTTTTTTTTCTTGGCTGCACCTTTACAAATATAATGGAAAAATCACAACTTGCAGATAATGAAAGTGAAGGAATTAAAAATTAATGCATATAGCAGAGAATGTCAGCCACAGAAACTTGCTTGCAAGTGCTAGTGCAGAGCAATATTTTGTATTAAATAGCCATGATCAGTGCCCAAATCTTTGCAGTTAGGGGGTCAGTAATATGGAACCAGCTAGAGCCTTGGGCTACTTCTACAGTGTAAGTTCCTGAATAGTGAAAAGGAAAAAAAAAAACCATATTATTGCTTAATAATTCGTATTCCAGTGTATTTTGGTTTGGGGTGAATCTGTGCTAATCCATAATGCTTTGTATATCTAGTCATCAGCGATTTCTTGTTTGAAAGCACAGTATCTGTGCAGGTTGTCAGACGCTACATGCATAGGTGAGGTCTGGGGAACAGAGCATTGCTTGTGACTTCTGAGTCTTACCAAATCCAGAGTCTGTCAAACCCAGGTCCATGACAGTAAAGTACACCTTATTATGTATTGGACAACTTCCCTATATTTGGTCTATTTTTACTGAAGAAAAATATAAAGAAGCCATCAAGCTCTTCTAGGCAGTCAGGTCAAAGCAGCCACTGGTGTAACAGGAGTCTGCAGAAGGCTTTAACCAAAGCATTCACCTATTCCTATGGCTCACCTTGTACGTTTGTATGTCCTAGGAAATCACTTAGCAATGCCAAGGGCCAGGCATTGCTTGTTTGAACTGATATTGGGAGAAAAGCAGCAGAAAGGCAAGAGGTACTAATCATGAAGATACAGGAGCAGTAGACACTGAACTTTCATATCAGTGCTCCCAGAAGAAGTGAAGTTAATGGGATGAGACAAATGTTTGGACTTCTGGGTAAAAGATCTAATCTCTTTTCTATTTGAATTGAGGGAAAATCAGGAAAAAGGGCAATGCATTTCTTGAGAGTTTATAAGTTTATATCTGATATCTTACTCCATCCCCTGATTTTCTCTTCCTGGGGAACCCTGAGCTTCAGATAGTATTAGCTAGTGTCCAGGACTGTGACTGGTTTCTTGTGGAAAGAAAACAGGACTTTGTGGTCCTCTTGAACCAAGAATGAACAAATAGTAGAGGTTCTCCCATACCTTAAACTTGGTCCATGATGCATGAATTTAAAGAAGCACCCAAATAAATGCTGGATGTTTAGCAGAAGAGTTTCAAACAGAATCTGAAGGCTTGACAAAAATAGCACAGAAAAGGTATTTTGCCTGAGATGCTTTCTTTTAAGCATGGATAAAATCAGCAAACTCTTGGAGAAATGGGAAGCCCAGCTGCAGCACTCCCAGTCTGGAAAAGCAAGAACAGCATCCTGGCAGTTATGGACTAGCAATATGGAGGCACTAGGAAACCTCTGCCCAAGTTGGCTCTTGCTAGCAGAAATGAGCTCCTACAAGGACTTAAGAAACACACAGAAATATTTCCTGAAGGAAACCAGAAGTTTTGCAGGCTGTTGTAGAAGTCATCCACAAGAATAAAGGATCAGGCTAGTTTTATGATTATTATGACTGTTTTCCAAACTGTTTTTAACCATGGAAAGGGAGAGACCGAATCATCCCACTTCAGATACTGCAAAGATCACAGAATTACAGAATGGGCGAGGCTGGCAGGGATCTCTGGAGATCACCTAGTCTAATTCCCCTGATCAGAGTAGGTTGCTCATAGCCATGCCCAGTCAGGTTTTGAATATCTCCAAGGATGGAGACTCCACAGCCTCTCTGGGCAACCTGTGCCAGTGCTCGGTCACCCTCACAGTAAAAAACTGTTTCCTGATGTTCAGAGGGAACCTCCTGTGTTTCAGTTTGTGCTCATTACCTCTTGTCCTGCCACTGGGCACCACTGAGAAAAGCCTGACTCCCTCTTCTTTACTCCCTCCCATCAGGTATGTATACAAATCGCTAAGATCCCCCTGATGCTTCTCTTCTCCCGGCTGAATGAAGAGTCTCAGCTCTCTCAGGCTTTCCTCATATGAGAGATGCTCCTGTCCCTTAATCATCTTCATGGCCCTTTGCCAGACTCACTCCAGTATTTCCATGTCCTTCTTGTACTGGGGAGCCCAGAACTGGACCCAGCACTCCAGCTCTGTCTCACCAGTGATGAGGGGAGGGGAAGGATCCCCCCTTCAGCCTGCTGGAGACATCCTTTCCAGTGCAGTCCAGGAGGCTGTTGACGTTCTTGGCTGCAAGGGCACATTCCTGGCTTGTGTTCCACTTGGTGTCCACCAGGACCCTCAAGACCACCTCTGCAGAGCTGCTTTCCAGCCCTTTGGCCCCCAGCCTGTACTGGTGTCTGGGTTATTCCTCCCCAACTGCAGGACTTCAAATTTTCCCTTGTTGAACATCATGAGGTTCCTCTTAGCCCATTTCTCTGGCATGTCCAGGTTCTCTGCATGGCAGCACAATGATCTGGTCTGTCAGCTACTCCTCCTGATTTTGTACTGTGCAAACTTGCTGAGTGTGCACTCTGTCCATTCATCTAGATCATTCCTGGGATGGTAGCACCTGTCAATGCCCTTGCATGAATGGTGCATCTCTCACGGTGTTGCAGAACAGTCCCCTGGACGACAGACTGAATCACCTGGATGGTGTACAGACCATCAGTCTGTGGCTTGGAGACAGCCAGCAATATGAGCAACCCAGGGAAACAGCTGAGAGTGAAGACAAAGGCATGGGGGCTTGGGGTTGGGAGGGAAACGAATGACTCTACCTGAGCTGCTGGAGGACCACCAAAGTCATGTATTTGTAGCGGATAAGAAAGCTACCAAGGATTTCCAGGATAAACTGGCAATGAACCAACTTACAGGCTTTCAGCTGGTCTTCAGCTTATAGACCAAGGTCAGTGGATGAACGCCAAATGACTCTGAATGGCTCTGGAATTTGCCATATTACTTACATTTTTTGTTGTAGTAGTGCACCAGAAAAGGAAGCAGGTGCTAGCAAGGAAGATGGGTGCAGATCATTATGAGCCTAGTAACTCCAGCTCTGCATCTTGCTGAGAATCAGCAGTTCTGGTATGACTCATGACAAAGCATGAAGAACCAGAAAACAATTAAATTAAGTTTGTAATGGGCAACCATTCAGTTTCAAAAATAAAGAAATGGTCACAAGGCAGAAGAGGATGGAGCATCAGAAATACAAATCACTCTCTGAAGTGAATAAGGGAAGGGACATGGAGCAGAAGGGGAAGTATCTGAGGGTATGAAAATCAGCTTTATGGTTAAGTCTGGATGTGTCAAGAGCAATTGTAGGTGTTTCATTATTGAGTACACAATGCATAAGAACAACAAACAGTGTAGTCATACGGCAAGACATGCAAGATCATCTGGAGACTGAGGGATTCTGGCAAAAACTGGGATTGAAAACCAGACATCTCATTGCTCAGGGAAGAGGTCAACTCAAAAATCCATTTGGACAGCATTACAGCTTCTGAATTTATAATAAAAGCCAGGAGTATTATAATACACTGGCAAATCCAAACACGAAGAATATTTTTAAAAAGTGGTTTGTGCGATGTTTGGGCAATTTGCAGCAAAACCAGTTAACCTGCTTTCAGAAACTGCTATAGCATCCACTCACTGCGAAAGGTACCTTGCAAAGCCAAATTGGGGCATGATCAAGCTGCACCCTGACACCAGCATCTTGGCTGGCTTTAGCTGCCAAAGTTCTTGTGGAGCTGAAACAAGGAATATGATTTGCTTGTAGATATTCACTATCCAACAGAGGCAATCAAGTCCATCCCTAGATTTTCCTCCTAATCTGCAGGACCCCACACATTGGCCAACCATCTATATGAGAAGAGTATCTGCTGTACATGCAGCCATGCATATCCATAGTTCTCTCTGCTCCCCTGGCACCCCCAGACTGTGCTGCAGCTGCCACAGAGATTGCGTAAAGCCTGGAGAAATTTCTCTAAATGCACCCTGCTCTCTGCCTGTTGCAACAGCCTGGACAAGAATTTGAAAAGGATGTTCTTGCTGTATCACAAGCATTGCTACCACAGCAACCCTGGCCTGTGTTTACTCTGCTTTTTGCTGTGTGAAAAAATAATTGTTTATCACTGATCTCAGTTGGAGCCATTTGATGGTTTCTTTCTGAGCTCACTTTGCTTCCAATTCAATAAGAACTAAAAATAACAACATGGATAATCTAATTGCAGATCAGTAGATATCCTGACCACTCTCAGTCTCAGAACATGTATCCCACGTACACTAGACGCACATGCAGTGCATGAGCTTCTTAGCAGCAGTAGCTTTTCACCTAGAACAAGGGTGACATTTGTGAACCATAAAGCCTATCAACGTTATCCCGCTCAGCTGATATAGTGCAGAGACTTCCTTAAAATAAATAAGAAATGTTGATCTCTCTCCCTGATTGCATGCCATGGCCAAGGAAAAAAATAAATGTTTAAACCCTTGAATTTCATATGCACTGGAGAAATCTTGGAGAAAAGAAAACAGGAAAGCATTTGTAATATTAAAAATAGATTGCTTCCTGGAAGTAAGAACCCTGGTGGTCTCGTTGACTTGGTTTTTTTCATGTTAAATTCCATATCATACAGAAGCACAGCCAGTCAGCTCCTGATTTTATTTGAAATTTGCCTGAAAAACACAATTTATATGGTATAGTTTATACTTTGATTCCTTTATATTTATTTTTATGTAATACATTTCTATGTAAAAGGTACTGTTATAGGCCGTGATGTGAAAGACTAACTTCAGAGCCCCCAGAGCAGTATCTTAGCCTTAAAAGCCATAAGTAAGTAGGAACAAGATAAATATTCCCCTAGATAATTAATATCCAGGAAAATGTGTCATTCTGAAAAGCTGAGCATTTCCAGGGGAATTCCCCACAAGGAATATTGCTGGAAATGGCAGAGATTTCAAAAAAGGAAAAAAATGTTAAGTATACCTACAGGCTACACTGCAATTTAAAACACGCATCAGGGCTACGTGTCCACATACTTATGGCCACCTCCTTTGTTGCTATGATTTTACAGCATGGCACCCCAGCTAGCAGAAGCTGTTGAGACTACAACAGCCTCATGGTCCACTGTCGTCGTCATTTTCCCAGCCAGTAAAAGGCAGGTTTACATGTGTGGTTTCATGTCAAAGCCCTGCAGCTGGAATGCAAGGAACTGCCCCCTTGCTGGGTAATTGTGAGCTGTTGGCAAAGATTTCTTGAAGAAAAATGCAACCTTCAGAGATGGGGAGGGCAGATCTCTCTCTGCAGCAGTGAAGCTCGCTTGCAGATTTCAGCAGGCAAACCTTACCTCTCAGCATTGGCTGACGTGGAAAATCCACTTTGCCCCAGTAGTCCATTACTATTGCATAGATACAACAAATGAATACAGTGCAAACTTGTTATAAAATGGGACGATTGGGATTAACTGAGGACTTACATGCTAGCAGCTAAATGCCCAGTAACAGTCACCCAAATGCAGAGACCAGAGAAAAGTCATGTTCCCAATCGCATTGCATACTCTTTCTGCTGATTTTTGCCTTCCAAGTTCTCAAACTTAAAAGTAAAGAAAGAGTAGCTAGAGACAACACCTGGAGGTGGCTTTTGATTTTGATTCTTATCAACTTAGTCTGTTACTCTGCAAAAGTGGAGATAGAAAATATACTTTTTAAATTAAAGTCCCTTCAGACATTATCTTGTGTATTGATTATTTCTTAAATACAATTTTTTGCCCAAAAACTTAGTGTAAATGTTATTTATTCTGTTGTAGTTTTCTACTCGGGAAGGATTAAAAGGAGGGATATTTTTTTCCCTGAAAAAGACACAGGTATTCTTTAAATATAAGGTTTTCTTTAAAATTTCATTTAAAAAAAAAGAATTTGAATAATACTTGAACGTTTTTCCTCTTGCAGTTTCTACTCAAGACCTTCTCTAAGGTTTGTCAAGGTAAGGAAAGTCAGTTTTCCGAGTTTTCCTCTGGCCACTGGGCAGTTGTGGGTTCTTCCGCTCCCAGTAAGATCCTGGTGCAAAAGACCCATGAGGAAACGGGAAGACATTTCTCATGCAGCTTTTCTGCAGTGCATTTTTTTTCACCTCTGAAGACAATGGTGATTCCTGGTACATTCCAGCCTACAAAACCTGACAGTCTGCAAATGTTGCTAAAGATGCTGTGAATTTTGGCATGTGGAAGCCTTTTCACTCAGTCACTGAGATACGTCTAGCTCCAGAAGCGGCACGAATGCCAGCACGGGGCTTGGCTGCCAGAACAGCCATGCACTCAGTCTGTCATTTCTAATCTCTGCACTTCATTTTCCCACCTGTAAAAGGGGGAGAGGACATTTTCAAACTTTCACATGAACGGCTTCACAGGAGCCTGCACAAGTGCACCTTCTTTCATTTCTTTTTTAATTTTTGCTGTTACCTCGGCTGTTGTTGGTTGTCATTATATCAGAGTGGAAAAAATGTCTACAGAAATAACTATTCTGAACAACATTACATATTCTACCAAAATTTTTGCCATAGACATTTCTGAGTTTAAGTGGCAGTTTGAAGCACATTGTACCTTGCTGCCCTATTGATCCCTGAAATACAGACTAATTCCCCATGAAATTAACTGTTTATACACACCTAAGTTGTGTCCTCATGCTTTGGCTTGGATAAACAATGGCCAAAGTGGTTTATATGCTAAGGCTGTTTTCCTTCTGAAAGATGATCCCTAAAGTAACTTCAATCAAAAAATGTGCAAAGATGAATGATGATTTTCTTTCTTCCAAGGGTCTTTCAACAGATCGGTTTAAGGTACCAATCTTCAGTTATGCTCAATTGTTCTATGAATGAATCACTTGTTTCTTGTTGTTAATTACAAGGTTTTATTAGTCCAATATTTTTTTTCTGTGAAAATATTACACCTCAAGATTAGGACACTGCCAGTCATTTTTATTAACTAGATAAACACAATGTTTTATTTTAAAAGCATGCAGCTTAATTCCAGGACAGATAAGAAGAGTGCTAATGACATCCAAGTTGTGATGGTAAAATCAGTTTATCCATGTGCGAGTCTATGAACCCGTATCCTTTAAGTGCTTGGACATGGCTCGGTGTTTAAACCTCATCCCTCCAAGCACATCTCATTTCACACCTCTCAGCCCCTGGGATCTGTCCCTGCAGGTTAGGATGTAAAGCCCTGACCAGCCGGAGCGAGCTCCATCCTGGTCACGCTTCTCAGTTAATTCGCTACTAGTGTTGTGTAGGAAAAGACACTAAAGGTAAAAGAAAATGAGGTTTCCAACTACCCAAATTGGCTGGAGGAAAGGGAGTGAGAGGGCTCTCTCTTACACTTTTTTTCTCTCTTCCCAAGCCTCTTGAAGAGATTGTCCTAACTATAACGTTCAGCTTGGCCAATGCAATGAGACAGCCTTCACCCCACTGTTACTTTTGTCTCCTTTTCACTGCACTCCTCCAGTCTCTCTGGGTAGTAGGTCCAGCCAGGCAGAAACATCTGCTAGCCTGCCTACTCATCTTTACCTGTCCTCACTTCATCCAGGAGGTGAAGGACATCATTTTTTGGGGTTGTCCTATGCAGGGACAGGAGTTGGACTTGATGATCCATGTGGGTCCCTTCCAACTCAGGACATTCTATGATTCTATGATTTTCCCAGGCCAGTGTGAGCCCGTTGTTGATGACTTCTCAGCCTTACTTACCGGGGGAAAAGAAGCAAATGTACAAGCATGATTTCAAACTCCATTATGTTCCTGCAAATGTGAATCGGGTTATTGCAAAACTTCTCTCCTCCTATGCTCCCTTATAAAATCTTGAAAACTAAATAAAAATAAATCAAAATTACCGCTAAGAGTTAAAAACACAACAGGAACTTGACTTAGAAAAATGGAAGCAAAACCAGACGATCAGACAAATGCAAGCTAGCTGGAGCAGAAAGAGAAGAAATAATCCATTTTACCGAATGAGGAGCACAATGTTGGGAACGACTTTCAACTGTTAGAGTGCCAATGCCGTGCACAAAACCTAGGGCTTGTCAAGCTGCCCTGCTTACAAAGGAGCGAGTTCGTCATTCCCTTTAAACATGGATTCCTGGGACTTCAACAACTGATGTGAAAGAAGATCCTATTTCTTTGACGAAATTCATCGAATGTTTTGAAAAGGGGATGTGGCATAGCTTCTGAATCATGAAGCAGAAAAAGACTCCCTGCCTCAGTCTGGTAGCACATCCCTTTTATCACTCAGATGATACAGAGATCAGAATTGCAAGCAACCAGTGATAACATAGCAGATTTTCTCTCTGGAACAAAAACATGGGTGGATTCTGTGTGATGCAACATACAAGTAGGATGTATTTCTTGTGATACATTTTATCACTTCTGTGATCTAGTATATGATTTATAGATGACAGAATTTCTGTCTGCCCCTTTTCTGACTTTTTTTTTTCTCAGGAAATAACTAAAAGTGTGTAAATATTTGCGGAAAGTATTCCAAACATTTTGAATTTGGAAACATCAGCCAGACCTTATCACAGTCATTTGATAATGTAGAATTCATTTCTTTTCACAGTAGTTCAGTGTTACAATAGAAAATATACGTATATATTTATAGTATGATTTTGTAAAAAATGTATACAGATAATGTAACAACTGAAATAATATGTCCTATTTCAGTTTGGAGTTTTTCAAAGTGTTTTTGAGATTTTTGAAAAGCTTCACGTCAAAATACACATGGTCCTATGAAATAGTTTCATTTTTACTAGGGCACAATTGTTCTATGGAAAGCTTTCTGCTGAAATATTTTCCCAGTACAACCTAACTCTTTGAGTCATAGAATAATTTAGGGTTGGAGGGAGCCCTGGGGGTCATCTAGTCCATCCTGCCCAAACCAGGGCTAACTTCAAAGTTAGATCAGATTGTTCAGGGCCTTGGGTCCATCAAATTTGTAAAATCTGCAAGGTTGCTTCTCCAGGCAACTTGCTCCAGTGCTCATGGTGAAGAGCTTTTCTTTATACCCATCTGAAACTTCCTGTGCTCTTACCTGTGACCAGTGCCTCTTGTCCTTTCACGCTGTAGCTTCAAGAAGAACCTGGCTCTAGCTTCTCTCTATGCCACAACAGGTAGCTGAAGACAGCAACTGAGTCCTCCTGAGCCTTTGCTTCCACAGGGTAAACAAACCCAGCTCCCTCAGCATCTCCTTACTGCTGGCTTGTGTTCAACTTCTCGTCCAGCAGGTCCCCCTTTTTCCATAAAACTGGTCCCAGCCCACGCTGCTGTGTGGGGTTACCGCACCGGGATGCAGGATGTCTTGGTTCTTTGCAGGTCTTTGTTGAACTTTGTGAGGTTCCTGTTAGCCCATATTAGCTTGTTTCTTCACCACCTCAGGATCTTGCTTGAGATGGCCTGGAATGGTCTGGAATGGTATGACAGTCCCTAGCATTTCTGTCCAACATGTCATGCTACTTATATACCAAATTCCCTATGACGCAACTGTACCTGAATGTACTTGTGAATGTAGGTGCCCTGGGACTATTTTCAGGCATCCAGAAAGTAGGATGTCTTCCCAAAGTCAAAGCAGAGAAAAGACCAGAAGCCAGGACTGCTCAAGGTGGTGGTGCTGACAGATGTCCCGCTCTCCCTTATTCCTTTTTGGAATTCTGGCTTTTAAGTTTTGGGACCGATTTAAGTGCATAATCCTGTCTTTTTTTCTTTTCCTTTTTTTCCCCTTTAAAAAAAAAAATATCAAGGGAAATGCTATACTATCTCTTTCAGCACTATCAGCTTGATATTATGCTGGTGAAATGACGACACTTCCATTAATCTCAAGGAGCAGAAGCCAACTTTCTTATTATCTCTCATTTGCTATTTATTACGATGGGAAGAAACCCACTTAACTGATACACTACCTAATGGATGAGCAAGAAGGTTATAGAAAGGTAAGCAGTAGTAATAATGGTTGTAATGGTAGCAATCAGAAGCCAATAAAACACATCTGATGCTGACCTCAATTAACACCGACATGCACTCTCATTTTAGCAGTAATATCAAGTGACTGCTACAACATAGTTAAAGCCCAGAGCTCTGTTTTCAAGGGATGCTGGTGACAGTTCTGTTTTCAAAACAAATAATGAGAGGCCACAAATCAGGATACCAAGTTGAAATGTGGTCTCCTGAGGATCCCACGATCCTGAGCTTGAGCTCTCAGATAAACACGGTACTGCTACAGAGAGAGTCATGTTGCTTTTCTCATTCCAGATGATAAACAGGTGTAACCTGCAATTTTAAAATCCTGCCAGGAGCGGAGCAAACATCTACAGCTGGGATGACACAGGCCCTCTTCCAGTTTATAAAGGCAGATAATATAAGATACTCACTGAGTAACAGGCTTAACCTTTGAGGTTAGAAAGTTCAAACCAATTTGTTGAGAAAAGCTAAAGGCTTACATTAACAAGTCTCAGGAAGGGCTCAGGCGAGGAGATGTGCCTGGACTAACAGCGGTATGGAAACTCCTACAGTCAAGAACAGTATTCACAGTGGGTAAGTCAGGCTGCACCTACATTAGCATTTTTGTTCCTTTTTGAAGGAAAGGTGAGCTCTAGAAATGCAATTATGTCCCAGCCACTACTGGGCATTCAGGCTATGAGACCAGGCTAGAAACAGTTCAAAGCAACCTCCTCTCCCCACATATAATGTGGTCACTGAGTCCTTGGCACTGACTGATTCGTTCTACAGAGGTGCATTGATGCTAATGCAGACATAGCGTTATAGACAATTTCTGTTGGTTGACACAACCAAGAGTACTTACTCACATGAAATTGCCCAGGTATAATGGCAAAAAAACAAGAAATATTCTCCAGGATGATGAAAGACTTACCCACCTTCCAACAGACTAAATTTGAGCCTGCATCTTTTTTATGCCTAACCTCATTTGCATGGGAGGGTATGCTCCACAAAGCAGAAGTTCAGCTAGAGTACCTGTTCTTCCCAGTATGATATCTCACATGACTGGAAAAAGGCTCTCAGAAATAGTCTGGGGCCAAATCAAAACCAAACATGTCTCTATAGCTATATAAAGGCTATAGCCTTTGTTTGCCCATCTAGTATCATATAGACATATTGATAGAAAATGTAAGAGATTAGACTCTTGTGGTAGCCCCCAGATAAGCTCGTAAGGCTGAGGACCAGTTACCTTTAAATACTTTCTTGCCTTTCTGTGGTTAAAGGATTAAAGTGACTCTGGTCCCTCCAGAAGTTGTAGCCACAGTCTACTGAAATGAATGTCAAAAGCAGCTGACTTATTTAAAAGATTCTGCATAGACGATGTCCTCAGCTGGTATCAGGAAGATGGATTTTATGAAATACCGATGGACAATTTCACAACCACAGCTATGTTTAATAGAGATGAGTATTTCAGTGTTACCCATACCACTAAATGAGGTGAAAACATGTGAAAAAGCTTTTGGTCAAAAGGTGGAGCCACTACAGATTTATATCATTGTGAAGCCTTGGCAGTGGATTCGTTCTTAATCTGAAGGAACAGATGATGAGATCAGCCTTTGCTTCAGTTTGGCTTCTATGATGATAATGAAAGCTATCCTCACTCACCTACTGTCACAATGAAAATCTGTTTGTGTTCATTTTTCCAGTTCTAGCATCCTATTTAGCAATTTCTTGGTACTATTACTGCTACTGCAGGTTGCAAGTACTAACAACCAATATATAGAGAACCTAAATGTTTGCCAAATGAAAGATGGTCACACCAAGAGACCAGAAGGGCTGCATCTGAAGATGCTGAGAGAACTGGCTGCTGTCATTGCAAGGTCCCTCTCTATCATCTTTGAAAAGTCATGGAAATTGGGAGAGGCTTCTCTGTAATGACTGGAGAAAACCAAATGCTACACACATCTTCAAAAAAGGCCAAAAGGACAATTCAGGGAACTGCAGACTAGTCAGTCTCATTTTGATCCCTGGGAAAATCTTGAAGCAAGTTCTCTTGGAAGATATTTCTGGGCATATAAGGGAATGAAGGTGATTGGGAACAGTTAGCATGGATTTACCAATGGTACATCATGCCTGACCAACTTGATTGTCTTCTGTGATAAAATAACTGGCTTTGTGGATGAGGGGAGAGCAGTGGATGTAATTTACCTTGACTTTAGTGAGGCTTTTGAGATTGTCGCTCACAATGTTCTTGTATCCCAAGTTAGGACATGATGATCTGGATGGGTGGATAGCTAGGCGGCTAAAAAGTTAGTTGGATAATCACGCTTAAAGAGTTAATATGGCATCCTCCGCCTAGAGGCTGGTAATGAGTGGGGTACCACAGGGTTGCTAATATCTTTAGCAACCACCCAAAGGGGGTGGTGAAGTATGCTTTCATCTGGTCTCAGAGCTGGCCCTGCTTCAGCAGGAGACAGGACTAGAGACCTCCTGCAGTCCCTTCCAACCTGAGTTACCCCATGATCCTGTAAGAAGGCATTAAATGCAGCCCATGCTGTTCCTTCCGAGAATATTAGCATTTGAACTGCAGTATGCATCAGCCTTCTTTGCACTTCATCACAGCATCTGTTGCAGGCAGTTTCCCATTTTCTTTTTCCATGCCGTGGGTTTGTTCATCACAGAAGACCATGATGGGTCAAGTGGCTCTGTTGCTTACAGATCACATGCTGAAGCTGTGATTTAATTTCCTCTCTGTTCTTACTGAGGCAATAAATTTCAATGTTCAGCTCTTAATTTATATATTCTAGCTGTCAATACGGTTTCAAATCAGTACAAGGTTTTCCGCTCAAAGAATTAAAAAGAGGAGAAATATTCCAACACTAATGAGTCAAATACTATAGCTGAAAAAGGGTGATGTGTCCTGAAATAGACTGGAGAGGATCAGTGCTGTAACTAAGTTTCCGTGTGAACCTCTGACTTTTATAAATACCAGAGACTCTTTCCTTTCAGATCCCAAGTTTACCTTCCTCATCTGGCTTGTTGCTTCCTTTAGCTGTGCTGGGAGGGGACTGCTGTTTTGTAGGGAGAAGCCTGGGTTATTGTTGTCTAATTTTCCTTGTTGTTTTTTTCCACAGATACTGTCCCATGGGCTTCAGAAACTGTGAGACCAGTGAAAGGTGATTTTTCTGTGCACAGTTTGTGAGATCTTGCAGAGATAGCAACAAGTAAAATCTTGGCTGGATTAAAATCAAAGGTGAAACACTCCCAAATTTCAGTGAGGACAGCGTTTCACCCAGTTCCTTTTGCAGGATGATGTTTCTCATAAGGAGGAGGTTTGCATGAGGGCAAAAATCCAGTGAACTTCAGAGAAAACATGTAAATTTTCCCTGAACTCTCTAAAAAAAGTATTCAATGGTTGTGACATAGTATGTATGACATTTAACTTTTTGCATAACGTTGCTCTGATGGTTCTTGCAGACCACGGGCAGGAAATATCTCTAATGCAATCATACTGTCTGTCTGTCTCTCTTCCCTTCCTGCCCCCTGCAGTGACTTTTTAATCCACTGACTATCTTAATCCATTAGTTTTCCATTTTATTATTTTATATACAGTCCAGTGCTGGGGAAAGGCTTCAAATGGAGTTTGACTTAGTGACTTAGTAGGCACTAAGAAACCTGATCACGAAAGCGGGAGGTGCAGCTTGTTCAGCTTTGCTGGTTCCAGGCTCAGACAACAGACGAGGAGTTGTTCCTGACGGGGGATTTCCTATGCTTGCCCCCAGTTTCATCCACCCACAAGGACCCACAGCTCCCAGCTGAAACCACAAATTTTGGAGGAAAAGCAAATTTTCTCTAAATTTGTTGGAGGAAAAATTTGAGCCAGCAAATTTGGGCTGGAGGACAGCAAATTTTGTGAACAGGTTGATAAGATTCCCAGGAAAGACCACAGAGTTGCAGGGAAACAGATCGAGCTCTGAGTGCATTAAGGAGCTCTGATGAGGCTACGTCAACAGGGGCTCAACTCAGTTTCTCTTTATGTTCCTGCAAACAGACTTGTCTGCTTTCCCCTTTTATTCCAATCTCGGGTAACATTAACATGTTCTTCCTCTAACAAGTTTTATTTTAAAACGCCCTTATCTGGAGAGGGCTGAGTTTAGAGAAATCCAGCTGTAACTTGAGTTTTCCCTACTGCTTTACTAGCAGAACAGTAAACATTTGTTCCCGGGGCTGATTAGCTCCTGCTTTGACAATGTCAATCACAGCCTTACTTGCATCTCCGTCTATCCCCAGAAATAATTAAGGAAAGCTAGACCAAATTTATACTACTTTGCTCTAAAGATAGTGGGGAGGATGACTGAAATGCTAAGGTGTCAGTGTGTATGTGAAGCAAGGGAGTAAAACAGCAAGAAAAAAACTATTTGAATATTTAACACCTAATCTTCAACTTTTAAGGTAGAGTCTTTTTAAAGGGGGAGACAAGTAACTTGTTTCTGAAATTTCCTGGGGCCCCACCCCAGACTTAGAGGACTATTTGCAGAAGCAGCTTGTTTACAAGCTCATATCATGTCTCTCACGTGGGAGAAGGCTTAAAGTGAGGCAGTGGCTTGCTGGAAAGGCACACAGATAGTGAGGTATAAGCTGAAACAGGGAGATGGACTTTCTGGAGTGCAGCTTTATCAGGCTGTCTGGTTGGTTTCTTCAGCTGTATGGGAAAGGCTTGGAAGAAGTCAGACAGGTTAACTGCTGTGTTACAGTCCTTTGGAGGTCTCTTACCCGTATGCACCGCACGTGGCTTGTACAATCCCTGGAGCCAGCTCTCTCGCTGACACCTAACGCCAGTAAGCACGTGCTGCGCTCGGGCTGACAGAGCTGTAGCAATACTGTCAGGTATTTGGTGCTCAACTGCACCAAATACCAACCTTCAAACCTGACAGGGCTTTTCTGCTCAGGCTCATAATCAGGGCAGTTCCTTGTCTGCAGAGAAGCTGTGGATGTGCAAGTCCCAGCAGCTTCAGGACTGCGCTCACTGTATCTAGCTGTGTTTTGTTGCTGGAGATTTTCCCAAGGCCAGAATATCTGAGTATCTCTTAAAGGTTAATAAAGCAAGGGAACATCCAAAGACACCGAAATAAACAGGCTTTACATCTCATGGACCTTCAGCAGTTGTTTAGCACTTCCATGCTTTAGTCTCCAGGAAATTTTTCCTTGTAAAATTACTAACTACACATTGCTTCCCAATGATGCCAATGAGTTTTCCCTCTCTGTGCATTGCTGAGCATGGTCTGATTTAGTGTTCAGCGAACTTTGAGCTAGAAGCATGGAGTGATAAGAAAAATGTGATTTAGTTTTTCCTTTATTAATTACCGCTTTACATTTACCTTATGTTTTTCTCTGTCTTAAAAAAAGAGTAAACAGGTTGACTTCTTTGCCAAGATTGTGTGGAAATACAGGATATATATATTTAGCACTAGTCAATCTGTTGAGAATGAGTAGGAAACCCATCAGTTCCTGAGGCTGTAGTAGATTTCCTCTGTACAACTTGTCAGCAGCCTGCTGGAGCTGAGGATATTCTGACTGTGTACTTGAAATGTCAGGAATGCATTGTTTATTTGCAGCCAAAAGGCTGAAAATCAGGGCCTACAGTCTCTCACCCAGAGGTTGCATGACTTTTCAACAAGCTGCTGACAGGAGGCATAAGCTGTGCAGCTGGTACACGGTGGCCCTGAAGCATCACTGGAATCAGACTGCAGGCTGCATCCGAACACGGGAGGTGCGGTGTCTGATCCACTGCCCCTTCATTCGCTATTTGGAGACACACGAATTTTCCGGGGGCTCAGGACCACTTAGAGCAATTGGAGCAGAATTCCCTTTACTAACCTACATGGTGCTCAGTGCAGAGCTGTTTAAGTGTGTGTTGAAAAACACATGCTTAGGATCTTTTACGTGCAGCCTGGGAACTGTAGCTCTTGCAGAGAATTACTGTGTCAAGCCAATGTTTTAGTTAACTGTAAGAGCTTACAAGTTAACTTATAAAAACTTCAAGGGGGGTCACACCACAGCATACCAAAGCACCCTTCTAGGAGCTCTCGCAGTTGATAGTGGAAACATAAGGAAGAGTAAAAGAGCAGGATAAGCACATAGAAAACTTCTCCCAGATATCCTATCTCAGTTTCCCAAGATTTGCAGCTCAGAGATTTCTTGAACTTGTGGTGGCATCTTTATAGTTAGTACCTCCGAATGCTTTCTTCTTCCATTAATTTGCTCCACTGTTTTCTGAACTGATGTAAATATTAGCAACCTGTGGAAAAGAATTGCACAGGTTCACTGAGCACAGATGAAAATTACATGCTTGTATTTGTTTTGAACTTGTCCCCTGTACTGTCAGCTGATCCTCACTAGTTCTTGTGCTGGAGGAGACTGAAAACAGCTTTTCCCTACACCTCTTCTCCTGTGAGATACTTACAACTCATGTGAGGAGCTAGCGAAGTGTTATTGTTCGTCTCTGTAATACAAATAAAGGAAAGGCAGAGAACTGTTTTGCTGAGTACCTGCAGGAATATCTCCAAGTTTACTTGAAATCCTTTCATATAGTGAAGAAGCTAAACCAATACATAGTGGCCAGGGAAAGATGCTTTTCTTGCAAAAATACTCGTCAAAAAATCCTCCAAATGGAGCAGTGTGTCACTCTCCCCCTTTGCAGCTCTGCTAGTACCCACTTACAGCCTCACAGACACACCGTGCTGCCTCTGGAAAAGGCCACAACGGCTTTAGTTTCACAAGCAGTGTTAGCTGGATGAAGGAATGAAGCTGTGCCTCTCCACCACTGCCAGCACCCACCGCTTTCCCTCCTGCGGCTGCCATGTCCCTTTGTAGCTGTGGTGCTTAGCAAATTGCATCCTCGGACTTATTCGAGTTCAAAGTAACCTGAGAAAACCAATCAACCAAACGAAAAAACCACAATTTTTTTCAGTCAGCTCTGTCTCTTGACTGGATTCACTCTGTGGTCGGGCAGCTGCTTCGCTGGCACAAAAAAGCATGCAGAAGTGGGTAAGGGTTAAGCCTGAGGGTCCTGAGGGCTGTTTCTTTAAGTTACCACCTTATGTGGTAAATGTCAGGGAAATGCTAGACTGAGCTATACGGAAAGTATATATACTGCAAGTATAGCTCATGAAACGAAAACTGCCTGAGATGCACCCTGGGTTTTTTTGCACAAAAGAAAGTTATGATATTTAAGCTCTGATGAACTGTCATATGCCCAGACCTAAGGAAAAGCCCTTAAAAACCAAAAAACACTATATAATGAAAAATAAAAAGCACTTCAACAATTCAGATGGTAAATCTGTCACAGACGCTTCTGTAGCAGACAGTTCTCCACCTTAGATCAGTGAATTTTTGCAATGGGTGACGAACATGCTTATGGCATGGTGGTTTGAATAAACATATTTATATGAATATATCCGTTTGCTTGACATCTATGTAGTGGTCAGGAATTTTAATGAAGTTTAGGAGTCAGAATGGGGGAAGATGTTTAAACGTACAGCATTGAATTTCTGCAGTCTACTTGTAAAACTGTCACTTGAACGCAAAGATTCAAGACTGAGGACAGATTTTGCAACCCTCTCTTCAATGTCTAAGGCACCTATGTCATCATGCAAAGCCCAGTTCCAGCAGAATGATAAAGATTCCTCCTTAAATTGACTTCCAATCTGGTCCCATAACAGACTCAACAAACTGTATAACCATTAAGGGACTTTACATTATACAATATTGATTTCTCTAATTCCATATAATTATACTGAGATGCAAATTGCTAATAAAACTTAATAATCCTCCTGAAAAATTAGCGACATTAGCCTGAGAGCAGGCTTGAAATGCCTAAAGCTATTGTTTTGACAGCATTACCAAGCCATACGTTAATAATTGTATCGCTTTAGCTGCATGCTCCCTGCTGTTTTAGTACTTAAATAAACTGTAATGTTAAATACTTGTTGCCAGTTTAAGAAGTTTATCAGACAATATAAAGATGTCTTTGTGATTGTAATTTAAAACTACACGTAAGTGCACCCAAAAAGTTCCACTTGTGAAGTTATCTCCTAAGGGCTCCGTTTATGGGTATTACCCAGAGTTTAAAGAGAGTTTTTATACCCCCGGGTCTTAACGCAGTAAGTAACTGATAAGATAGGCCATGCTTTCACTCTGTTCTGCTAGTTTGCCGTGGTAAATGGTGCCCCTGTTCGTGCTGCGTTTGAGCCATATAGCCTCTGCTTTCTGCATCTTATCCCTCCCCGCAGCCAGCCAGGAGCCAGCGCAAACAGCCTGGGAATGGGGCGACGCTGCACACCCAGGTGACAGGGCCAGTCCAACCCCTGGAAACATTTCATCAGCCAAAAATAGCAACGCTGGGAAGATGCCGTCAAAGTCAGATCTTGACATTGACCGATGTTTGCCGATGCTGCAGTACATCTGTCGTGCGAATCAGTTGACATAACGCTGTCCTCTGCTGACTGTCCCACACCCTCCTTCCTCCTGACGGAAGCCGGGTATCTTGTGGAGACCTGCTCGGGAATCGCGCCAAGCAGATGTCACCTTCTCACCGAGGGGCCCTATTTACAGGTTTTGGGAGATACAAACAGATTTTACTATAGGCTAGGAATATTCTGGCTTGAAAGGAAAGGACTGAGTGGATAGCTGTCCATAAAATCCTAAATAACATGGAGAAAATGAGTAGGGAATACTTGGTCAGTGTACTGGAAAATATCTGTAGCCATCGAGTGAAAATCTGCATGCAAGAAGACCTTGCTGCAGGATGTTGCAGATGCTGAGGGTTTTACATGGGTTCAAAAAGCAAGTGGAAAATCCGTCGAAGGATATTAAACATAATGCCTTGCCCAACTGATCAGCTTTTAAACCATAGCCTGAGCATGGTGAGCAGAATAGTAAGCAGTGCATTCCGCAAGTCTGCAAGTGAAATCCTAGAAAACTTTAGGGAGAAAGGGGCCCTATTTCTGCATGCAATATGCACTGCAAAGCAGCCTCCAGAGGACTAGCAGTAAGCAACGCTGGTCTTCCAGGCCTACAGGGCAATCCCATGGTCTCTAACGAGCAAACCCCCTTTGCTCTTCCTCAATTCCTGGTGCTAAAGTACACCTCTCTAGTACAAGGACCTATGCATATTTGAAAAGGACATATACAATTACTAAAACTTTCTTTCAGCCTTTTGCTCCTCTCCCCTGCTCCATGCCAATGCAGCACTGCTGAGTCCAGGCAGAGTGTCCGTCCCAAACCCAAGGCCCCTGCTGCCTGCTGGTCCCATCGGCTCCAGGGTTAAACATGGTCCACAGAGCCAGGGTCTGGCACACCGAGAACGAGTGGTGGAAAACAAACTGCAGTCTCCAGCCTCAACCGAGTCTGGGAAGAGATTGTGGGAATGACATTCTGAAACCAAAGAAATGAAACATCACAGATAATTTTTGCCACCGCAGTGCATGACACAGGTAAATCATGGATTAGTGCAGTTCACCCAGAAGTGCAAGAAACTCCAGTAACCAAACGTGACTTCCATCCCTGTGGTTATTCCTAAATGTGGATGAGCTGCAGTTGAAGGTGTGACTTTGGCACATACAGAGGTTATCCTGCGGCTGGCTTTCTGCTGGTGAGCTTGGTGCCAGCAGCACAGGCTTTGCTGTGTGCCCCACTATTGATGGGCGACGCTGCACCAAGCAGAAGCCCAGGCTGCTGAAGCCTCGCTGGTACTGCTCCTTAGCATGGCAGGATGAAAACTATCTTGCGTCTATCTACAGTGTGATGCAATCATGCTTCTGACTGTCGTGTGAAAACAGACCAAGAGAAATAAAACTAAAAGTAGCTACTCGCTTTTGTGAAACCACTGCTAATCATGCCACTTAGCGTGACTATACCGAGAGAGCGAGCAGCATGGAGCCCAGGAAAACAGCTCTGTGGGATGCTGAATGTCTTCAGCACCCCTGGAAAACAGAATTAAACCTCAGTTCATATATTCCACCTTTTAAGGAAGTCTTTTTTTTGACCAGGATTCAGGAAACCACATGGCGCTGCCATTTTTCCTGGCACCAGAGGCTGTGTCTGACACTACAGCTTGGTCTGGAAACTGAATTCATTTGCTCCCTCCCCCCCCCAAACTTACAGAGCAGCCATCATTCACCGTAACATGTCATCCTAACAAGCTGCAAGGCAGAGATACTTCACATTTGAACCAACTGGTGGCAGTCAGTGAATAACATCTAAGTAACCAGAACGCCCTTCATCATGAACCTGATATGTTTAACAGCTAATTAAATCTGTGTAGGGATTAGGCTTTACATTGTATAGTTTTATGGTAACAAAACCTGAGCTTCTTAAGATTACATTGACCAGCTCCTTATCTCTGATGCTGAGATGTTTATCAGCACCATATGTTACGAGCTCCTGCTATGTTTCCCAATGACCTTCTGGGACTTAATCAGCCCGAATGTCAGGGGTTGAGGAGCTGAGGACATATATTATGACACAGAATGCAACGCTCAGCCAGGCAGAATGAAAATCCAGGGCTGAAGTCCAAAGAAAAGGTCTTTGTTGGTTAACTTCTGTCCCTAATAAATTTGTCAATTAGGAAGAACAAACGTTAACTTTGTTTTCCTTGCCCTTGCTGTTGCTTTGTGAGGTCCCATACTGCGAGGTAACACAGGGTGTGTACTCAAGTATCAGCAATGAGGGGAAACCTCAGATGATTCATGGTTTGGGAATGTTTCACATAAAAATAGCAAATTCCAGCTCTATATCTGAAGGCTATCCATGCTACCCAACTATGTTTTCCAGCCTTAGAACCACCAAAAAGAGATGCAATTAGCAGGAAATTTTTGTCCCCAATTTTAATGGCTCTGTGATTGTCATCTTTTTTAGTCACACGTTGCTTTTAGAATTAACGAGCACTCCATCCCAAAAGTCCCCAGGCATGGTGCTTGGGGATAATCACATCAGAAGACATGGAGGGTCATCATAACGCTTTCAGCTGAATGTGTTTATGCTTATGTGAAATAGAGTTGCTTGTGACTGGAGATGCTTTAATAAGAAGCGCTTAGGCAAGGACTGGATTTTCCATGCAAAGAATGCAATACATTTTACAGTGTCTTTTGCAGGGAGAAGGACCTAGCTACCATGCTCGAATGCCCCTGCATTCTTCAGATGGGCTGTGTTTACATTGATAAGAGCTGACATGAGCCATCTTCAAGCCCTGCAACTGCTTATTTCAGGCATGGCTCTGCTTGATTCCCCACATCCAAACCTACCAGCAATTCCAGTTCATTCTGGCAGTTCTTCTGAACAGGAGGAGTCAACCCCATCACTGTTTCTCCCCACTCCTACCCAGCTGCTCACAGTGATATGTTTGGATCCCTAATCTCACGAGCGTCCCTTCTGTTTGCAGCTCATTGGGCTCAAATCCAGGCTGGAATCACCCATGCATTTCATGGATAAGGATGCTGATCCACATGCTGACACTTCACTGCATGGCTGCAGAATAGAGATAAAGCCGGGACTGGTTTGCGACGCTTTTGCAAATCTGTGCACTGTATGCCTGTCGTTTCATTGAAAATACCCTTTTTGGAATTTAAAACATCTACCAAGACACACGTGGCCTGACTGGGGTTTAGCTGAACGTGCTGTATTCAGAGTACAACAAAAAGTCCAGGTGCTTTAAAGGATGTAAGATAGTCTAAGAAAAGAATTGTGCAACTGGGTGCCAAATATATGAACACATTTATAGAAGCTTTGCTTGCTCCTGAAACTGAATGTATGTAATTTTTTTTTTAAAAAAAGAAGCTTATTTCCTTTCCTAAAGCAGGTGTGTGCTATTTCCCACATTTTACAAGCATCTTTAAAATGATTTGGACCCACAAGACAGTTTCATTGACTGACAAGGATTATAAACGAGAAAACTCATTATCTGCAATGGCTATATTGCAACTTCATCAGTCTGCATTATGATGGGTGTTTTAGAGGTACTATAAACACACAGGGAAGCATCTGACTACGCGTATGTGGCACGCACCATGTGTTACACCAGGCTGGAGAGGAAACAAAACTACAAAATTTAGATGTCTAAGTTGAACATCCCAAACCTTGGGGAGCTCCAGATCTAGGGCAGATGGACATTGATAACAGGTCTGCATCTCCACCTCTCTGACAGGACTCTCCACCATGTGGCTCAGCAGGGTACCCACCAAGCTTCTGCCAGTGTCAGTATTTTATGTCCATCATATAATAACACACAGAAGAACACTTTCATTCAAGATATTTAAAAATATTGGGGAGGGGGAATGTTACAGAATGTAGCACTGCCTGTTGAGTGTACTCTAGTGGGTAGACCCTTGCCTGGTAAGCAAGGTAAATGTCAAATATATACATGAAAATACAAGTCCTTCCTAGGAGCCCTTACAGCAGATCTAGGAAGCCTCTCCCTTATTTTTCTACCTGACCTCCCAGCTCCTGCTTCCCTGGCTGTAAAATGCTTTAGATTCAGGGAGGGGAATGGAGAAACATTTGACACTTGAGATCCCACAGCCTTGTAGCTGGGACATGCACATAGTGTGTAGAAGGTATTAGTCCCATATTCAGCCTCAGGAAAGCTTAGCAGTGAGATCTCCTGCTTCCCAGACAAGTGCTCTCACTGGGCAGTATCCTACAAAGGTCTCATTTCAAACTGCAATAAAGAGAAGTGAATTAAAGTCTGAACTTTGTGGTTTAACTTCTCTTGTACTTTTTTTAGCATAAGCTGTTCTGATTCCTTGAGTCCTGATACCCCAACGGTGGCCAGCCTTGCACTGAGGACGAAGGTGTACACAGTGCAGAAGCGAAGGTCAAAAAGTGGAGGACAGAGTGAAAAGGTGGGAGCTTTAAGTCCAGATTTACAATAAGGGAAGACATTGCTACACAAGAGCACGGACAACATTTCAGCTATAAGAAATGAGATGGAAGACAGCGGGAAAAGATGAATAAGGCTTTTAGGGAAACTGCTACTCCCCAGGCAGAAGCTGCAATACAATTAGATCAACCATTCCCTAACTGAACACAATAAACTCTTTCAGAGGAGATTCAGTCTGTACAAGCAGTCTGTTCCTCTGACCACTCCTCTAAAGGCACTTATTGCCAACTACTAAAAATAGCTGAAGTTTCTTTACTACAAATACCCACAGAAATGTTCAGACCTGTACAATGGTATAAATAACTAGATTCATTAATTGGCACTTGAAGTAAGTAGCGCTTGATAAACTTCCTTGTCAACAGACAGACAAATACATGCAAGAAAAGCAAACAGATCTACTCATGACCCCCAACTCTAAATTTCCAGTCCCTTTTAATAAAGTGAAAAGTTTTAGCCATTAAAAATTTTGCAACCCTTCTAATGCTACAGAACACCAATACAAAAATGTGAACAGTACAATATCCATTATATAATATATATATTTATATTTTAATATATTACATTTGTTTCTACATAAAGAGGCTATAAATACTGTATATGCCTTATATTCATGGTTCCCAGCATTTGACATTATAGTAAGTACAAACAAAAAAAAACCATTATAAAAATACAAAAAAGAACTCAGTAGAAATAGCTTTACATTTTAAAATCTTGTAGCCTGCACTTTGTCTATCAATAGAGCTCTGGGACTACAAGAGCACAGGTAAGAAGTTGTCCAACAATTAGTCACAATCTCGCCACTCGGAGAAGATCAGAGCTGCCATGAAACCAGTCACGGATTCCCAAGAATACATAAACCAAGATCTCTGCTGGTGCAAACAGACCTGGAGTTCGCAAAGTGAAGGAGTCAGACCTACATCTGAGGGAGAGGGGATGAGATGAGAAGGTAGGGCGCCCGTAGGGTGCCCTTAGGATACCCAAGCAGGACCACAGGGCTCCCGACAGTCCTAAGGTAGATTACATTGCCCTTTCTACCTGTTGTAGAGACTGCCCCAGTGGTGATTCAAAGCGGGGGGCATTTTCTGCAGCCATTTCAGGCTAGCTCAGAAGCAGGGAGGTGCCTGGCATGGGCCAAGGGTGCCAGGGAGGATGGGAGGCAGAGCCACCCTGAGGCCACCCCCAGAGGGGATGCAGGCCCCCAGCACCAGTGTCCCATCACTCGGCTTGACGCTCTGCCTCCTCCCTACTAACCAACCTCACCAGGCACGTCTTCCAAGGAAATGCAGCTCATGGGGTCTAGTACAGCAACTTTTTTTCTCTGCCAAGGACAGAGACCATCGCCCCCACCTATATTTAGCCCAGCCTATGTTTAGTCTCAGGCCGTTGGTGAGTGCCAGAGCCTTGAGCTGGAGGTTCCTTTTTTTGTTTGTGGAGGTGCAAGCAAGGGATAACTCTGAGAAACAAGAAGCCAGTGCCGTGCTGTTTCCTTCCTGGAGTCCAGCCACAAGGGGAAAAACAAAAACAAAAAAAAAGAAAAAAAGAGCAGGGCTGTGCCGTTATTTCGTACAACTAGAAACAGTTAAGTTGAACACCGTGCCACTGCCTGCATCGGGCAGACGCTCGGCATGTCACTGGGGTCCCAAAGGCCACCACACTGCCTCTGCCATCGGGTCGGCACAGCACTCGCACACCGCAGCCGGGGTTTTGCACCCTCAGCTGCCAGCATCTCTCGAGCAAAGCACCCTGCAGCCTGGCACGGTGCAGTTTTGCTGCCAGATACTTCTGCATCCTCTTCAGGAAAAATAAACATCTTTTCTTAGTCTCACGGACGCCGTCTTTCTATACATCAAACCTGAATACCATCAGTCCGGACAAGGAAGGCACATCCCGGGGAGACCCGGAGCCGCCAGCTTCGCCCTAGAGCGGCGGGGAGGCAAGCGGCGCAGTGCCTTCATAGGCGAGCCCGTGCACACGGCAGAGCGGGGGCGAAGCCTCCCGGGCGCACAAGAGTTCGGTCTCCTCGCTGGAGTAGACGGTGGTGTCCATGTCGTCCGAGTGGTACCCCGACTGGTACCCGCTCGTCTGGTTGGAGGCTTCGGACATGACGGACTCGTTACTCTTGCTGGGCACCAGGGTGCTACGAAAAACAAGCAGAAACAGGACTGAGAGAGCTGTGGAGACCGTCTTCTGGAGGGCAGGTGGGCTATTCCTGCCGGCAGCTGCTTTCCATCACAGCAACAACCAAAGCAAAATGGTGCACTTAGCAAAACTGGCTTCAAGCCTTTTTAAATATGCACTTGATTATGAGGAGAGACCTTTTTATACGCCGAAACTTCACTAATGCATGAAAAAGATATTTAATTTTATGATGACACAAGGAGTTAGATTGCGACCGGAGATGAAATGGAGAGAAAACTTTGAGAGTCTTCACACATTTCAGCTGTGGTGCCATCATAACTGCAGTATACCTTTGTTGGCTCTGAGGTTGTCCTGGAAAAAATAATTCCTGAGAAGCTCTCAGAGAGCATACGTGAGGTTTCAGCTCCACGAATGCCATTGTGCTTCCTGTGAACTGCACAATGCAACCCCTGTACAATGCTCTGAAAATACACCCAGGTACATCCTGAAAACTCAAGAGTCAGCTTTAGGGAAAAAGAAAGAAAAAGAAAAAAAAAAGACCTCTTTGTCATTGCAGACAGGCCCTCACAAATACCCTCAATTGTGTGCACTGGCTCAGTTCCTTCGAGGGGTCGTTGATACTCTGCAGCTGATAAATACAAGTCCTTTCTGTGGTGCTGGCTGATGCTTCCAAAAGCTGCATTACCACTCCTCTCCTGGTACCAAATGTGGATGACCAGGCGTACAGTGCACAATTTTGCTTTGTGTTTTTAAAAATCCAGGAAGAAAAGAGCCTTACCTAAAGGGTATTTTCACTTGTTTATCACTCTCTTCCAATGTCTTCAGCTCTTCAGACGCAAGAACCATCCCACTATCTGTCTGGTTTTCCTGCAAATTGTTAGAAAGGCATTAAATGGAAAGGGATTAAAAAAAAAACAACACGAAAAAAGACATCAACAGAAGGAAAAGACGTACAAACAACAGACAAACTCACCTCCTGAACAACTTTTACAGTGGTTACCAATGGGACATCTTCAAATGTTTTCACACTCACAGGGCGGCTTTTTCTTTTGCTACCTTGTCGGTACTGACTGAAAAGAAAAAACAAAAAAAGTTTTGTGTCCACTATCCACAACTTGGCTGCAAACAGCACAATGATATCAGAATCCTTTTATCTCTCTACAGAAAAGTTAATCCTTTTGTCAAAACATATTATGCAAACCTCAAAATATCCATTTATTGAAAAGGACGAACAGTCTAGAAAGTGGCATGTTTCTGACCTTCTGCTCCTGACAACCGTGATCTCTGAGCAAATTCTAAGAAATGGCTTTGAGAAAACAGCTCCTTTCCTCAGTTACACTGGAGGGCTTTGCTTCCTGCAAGCCTCACTTAGAAGTATAATAAACAGAGGAGCCTGGAGCACAGACATGTGTCTCTTCCTTTGGACTGCACTTCTGAGACCCCTGGCTGGACCTAGGACAACAACAGCAGACTCAGCAGACTGCCGCCCTTAAACCGTGGGGATCAGGACAGGGAGTGCTACATGTCTCTTGAAGACTCTGCTCCAAAAGAAGCCCTCTGGTCAGGATGACATCCATAAAAAATATTGGACAAAAAAATAAAATAGACTTTCACAGAGGTACTAATACAGCAAACAAAACAGCTTTCTGTCTAAGTGGATATGGAGTAAAATGGATGTTGTCCCAGTTAAATGGGACAATTTATGTTCCTAACAGCTAACGAATAAAAAGCTATGGAGTTAGAAAAGAAGCCTGCATCCACTTGAAGTGCAAAGCTGGAGGCAAATAAGAGCACCATTCATTCCACTTCCCAGCTTTGAGTCTAGCTATGCTGAGTCCTGCCTATCTCCAACACACATTTATTTAAACTGGTGGGGATTTTACAAGTTCCCTGTGTAGCCTGCTCAGGTGCTCAATCAGACTTTAGAATGTTTTTCAAATATTAAACCCAAGTATTTTCTGCAAATAAAATTTTCCCTATTGATGGTGACACAGAATAATTAATTAGCATCCTCTTTTGAGCAACTTTTCATATACTGAGAACCGTTACTATGTTCCCTCTCTGTTTTCTCTTCCTAGACTTAACAAAATCAGTTCTTTCAAGATCTCTGCACTGACCATGTCTTCTGCTCCTGTTACTCTGCAACGGTATCTAATCCACTTCCCACCCAACCCTCCCAGGACCAAAAACATCTAATGGACAATCTAGTCCACTTACCCTCCTGGACAACCTGACCTTGAATGATAAGTTCATTCCACAACTTGCCTTCCTAGTCTGAAAGCTCCCCATGTGCTTGCATTTAATCGTCCACACACAGCACAGAACTGCATGGCCAGGGCTACAGTTACCAGGGTGGTGAGGACTGGGAATCCCAGCCTCTTGGTCTGAACGACCTCCAAGGTATGGGAGTCCCGCCTCTGCTCAGCCCAGACAAGAGTCAGCCTACATGGGCAACAATCAATGAGATCCTCCTGGTTAAGCCAAGCTACCGTGCAAACAGGACCAGAAATAGTGTGCAGGCAGAGAGAGGCCACACATGGAGCCTGCCTCCTGCCCAGTGGCGATGAGGGCTCAGCTGAACTCCTGACAGTATTTGCTGACACGTGTTTGCATTTTGTAATAGACTGTCCCATAAAAAAAGGGCCAAAAATGCCCTACAGAAAATCAAAATTCATCTTCCCCGCTATCCATCAAACCAATTATTTTTTTCAAAAAAAGGGAACTTGGATTGGTTTGACTTGATTTTTTCTTGACAAATTCATGCTGGCCATTTTTAGTTACTTCATTTTCCTGTAGGCATTTACCATTATTTATCTGATCGTTTATTCCAGGATCATTCCTAGGACTCAAGTTAACCTGATTTCAGGGTGACTCCCTTTCTGTTTTTCCTAAAGACAGGCATTATCTTTACACTTTCTTAAATCTTCTTTACCTCACCTGACTGTTCTTAATGACAACCTTTCAAGGTTCAGAAATCGCGTATCTATTTCCTAAGCCAAATACGCAGATGTTAGGAGGTTGTGCTGATTTTAATTTACCTCAGCAATTTAAATATTCTTTAATATTCTCTGTGTTTTCCCTGTGCTTGCTTCGTCTCCTACAGCTTTGATTTAGAGATTGTATTTATCAGCCTCTGCTCATAGATAGTACTTTTGTGAAGACTGATAAAGACATTACTGAACAGATCAATCTTTTCCACAATGCATATAGCAAGATCTGTGCCTACAAAATCGTTTTCAGCTACCGGAACAGAAGTATAAAGCCTCAAAACATGTCCCCCCTTTGCCTCTCCTACCATGGTTTCCAGAAGTGCTTTCTTACAACCCCTGTCACACCGTAAGACAACAGAAAGAGGTTCAAAGTCTCTTTAAAAGGTTGATGGAGAGGTTTTACGTCTGTTCATAACAGGAAGTGGGGACCAGGAAAAGCCACGTAGGAAGTATTAGAAGTGGAAAATAGGTGTGATGTTTTCAGTGTTAAATCATGCTTCTGTGCCTTTTAAATATTTATATTTTGGACTGCCCCACTACTAAGACATGGGGTTGAGAGTTCAGCTCTAGGACCATAAGTTCAACTGAAGTGCGAAATGCACTGTGCCTACCTAGTCTTTTCCAGGACCACATGAAAATGTGATGCCGTGGTACTCAAAATCATTGGGAACTTTGTTTGTCTTTGGTGGATATAATACAAGCAGTGAGGGATAGGGCTCCATTTTGTGGAAACCATGTGAAAACTGCCAGCAGAATCCATCTCTGCTCTGACAGTTGGATCCATCTCCTATCCTTCCCCTCCTTCTGAGATTGCAGCAAGCACCCTAGGGCTCCCAGCCTCTAAGCAGCTGAATTTGATCTTAGGCAGCACTGGATGAGAAAATATCTTACATCCTATGCCCGAGGCCCTCACAATGTCCAACATAAGCACTGCTTAACTGCATTATTACAACCTCCTTACCAGGGGAGCCACCTCTGCCACAATACCCAACAGCATCTACCCCTATTGGTCCATTGTGGATGCCTCAGCAGCCCAGCAGAAGCAAGCAGCAGACAAAATCCAGTGATGACAGTATTTAGGTTGTATTCCGCTTGGCTATCAATTCATGACATATTTACCAACATTTCACTTTAGGAGGGGAAATGCCAGGGAGGTTATTAATGACAGATCTATTACCATTAACATTTTAGGGAGCTGCAATACAAGAGTGTGAACACAACTGAACTGGATTGGTAAAACTTTGTATTTGTTCTGGTTCTTAAAAACTAAATAACAAATATTCTTGTGGATTTTTGAATGAGGATACCAAATCTTGAAAGGGTAGCAAAAAAAAAAAAATTCCCTAGCATTTGGGGAGGTAAGAAACTAGTTTTTGCCTGCAAAAACTCTACAGTTTCATTCTTATCCCTATGGAGGAGGTTAAATATGGACCACGCAGCTGAAGTCTCTTCCTTTCATTTTCCCTGCCCCCAGCATGAACAAAACCTGCCCAGAGGCCCCAGTAGGATGTCCACCATATAAAATACCTAATTCCTGCTGTGTTGTCATAATGGAATTTAGGATCACAGACTTCCTCTTCCTCCCTACAGGAAGCAGGTGAAGTTGGGAGAGAGAGACCCGAATCCTCTTCCATATTCAGTGATACTGACAAAGGAAGGACAACGTAGTCTTTACCATCCTGTAGAATGCAGTGAAAAAATACAAAAATTAAATAATGCTACAGAGATACACAGACATAAAGGGCTACACACACATATGTGTAGAATACAGCAGTCCCACAGAGCTACCTTGGTTGTTTTATTAAACTATGAGCATTATACCATCCTCACAGTAGCAGCTTCATTAAAAGAGGGAAACTTAGTAAGACCCACTGCCAAGTAGTTTTCAATTAAAAAAAAAAGAGATTTATATATGACATACCATAACATAATGCGTAAACTGAACTTTTTCTTGATGTCATTGAAATAAAAAAATTAAATTTTAGGAATGTTTGAATTGCAATGACACAAAGAACATAACCCTAAGGGAAAAAAAATAACCTTAAACTGAAAGTGAGATTGAGTTGGACTACAGCATATGAATCATAAAGCCTAAACTAAGTATAAGAAGTAAATGAAAAAAAGAATGAAATGGAGATAGCAAAAAGAGAAGTTTTCTATCAATACTTTGGCATCTAACTTGATGTGAATAACAACGATAACATTTTTAAAAATTTCTTCCTCTTGTTTACATTTCTGGTCTAAAGTATGAAGAGAAAAACTGGATTATGCACCCTTCGGCACTGCACACCTATTTATAGTCCCATAAGAAATAACTTTGTAGATTCCCCCTTTTCTCTAATGTTTTGCATTTAACCCTTTTGGACTACAATATGACACATGTATAATTAGCTACTAGTTATCAGACAGTAAATCATGTTTGTCTTCTATAGTCACAGTACACTACAGTTTATGACAAGAGAGCCTAATTCGTTAGTAATACAACCATATTAGGTTATGGGCAAATATACATACAGTATGTTCTGAACATACAAAGAAACACATTTTTCACTGTGAGGGTGACCAAGCACTGGCACAGGTCGCCCAGAGAGGCTGTGGAGTCTCCATCGTTGGAGACAGTAAAAAACCACCTGGACACAGTCCTGGGCAGCCGGCTCTAGGTCCTTGAGCAGGCAGTTGGACCAATGACCTCCAGAGGTCCCTTCCAACCTCAGCTAGTCTATGATTCTGTGATACATAAGATTCAAGCTGCTCCGTAGGAAAGCGAACAGATTCTATCCTTTCTGAGTTTTGGTATGCACAGAAGACACGATACTTTGGAAGGACAGGTAATTCCCATCACTACCAATAGGCTGGAAAGGGAGAACTAGTCTAATAGGAGAGCATGTGGCAAAATCCAGCCTCCTTCATCTGAGTGCTCACATCTATTGCCCTGGCCTTGTCCACATTTGTGGTACATGAAGAGGGAGCCACAAGATGGAGAAGCCAGCAGGGAGGGAGGCCTGTGTACCCCACCTGAAAGCAGTGGGCTCTCTTACCACAACACCCATACATTGGACAAGTCTTAACACAATTATCTGTATGAAGCTGCTGACAGGCAGTGAAATGCCCGTATCCTTGTCTTCCAGAAGAGTCATTAAAAACACTGCGTCCCACATCCTCACATAGGCTAAGATATCTATCTTTGGCACAGTAAGATCAACAGGAGCTACCTGCCAAAATGCCTCTGCAGTATGCAGAGAAATCAGGGAATTGAGCCTGTGTCAACAACTTCTCAGCAAGACAGCTAAGTAACCACAGCGGTGGTGTCATGGGAAGCCCTTGCTGGCAGGGCAAGGTGGCTTTTGGTTACCACAACAGACATCTGCGATCTTTGCCCTTCAGGTCATTCTTCTCTTCCAGTTGCCCCAACCGCTGGTCAGTAACAGGAGCGGTGGAAGAAGCCTCCACTTCCCAATGGCTCCAGCGGACAGTACCCGGCTGTGGGTTTTCATGGTGGCCGGCAGGACAGGCAGGGTTCAGCTGGTGGTTTTAGCAACCAGAGAATACATTTCATGTACCTGACGGACGTTGGCTTGCAGTAAATTCCCCAGGTGTTCCACCAGCTCTGAAAAAGTTGGTCTCTGCTTAGGATCTCCGTGCCAGCAATCCAGCATTGTTTGGTACCTAGAAGGACAAAGCCCATTAAAATATCAGCAAAAAGAAAACAGCACCCATTGCTTGCTCAAGCACCTGCTATTATTGTGTGGTAAATGTAGGTAGCTGGAAGAACAGTTGCTCACATTTCTGGTGTTGTATAGTCTGGTGCTCTCATTCTTGTTCCTTCTTTCAGTCTTCTGCAAAATTCCTCATCGATTTTCACTCCAGGGTATGGCGACGCACCTAAAATGAGAGCAACAGTAATTTTAATGCGTTAGACTCTTAAATTCTGGGATTAATTTTCAAACAAATAATTTGCTATGGCCTGAGTTAATAAGGTAATTTGGTATATTTGGATGTGCAAACAATTTGTATTTATGATGGCAACAGCAACTGATTGAGTAAATGAGGCACATAATCACATACTGAAATTGTATGAAGAAGCATTTCAAGTCCATGTTCCTACATTTGCATTTTTAAGGAAATTTGAGTATTTTATTTTGATGGAGAAAATAACCAGGAAATTTTCAAGAAGTAAAAAAGAATGCTAAAGAGGATCCACGAACACTTTGACTGTTTTCTTCAGACTGTTTGAAATTTAAGATAGCTCAGTAAAATTAAAGAGACTCACCTAATGAAAATATTTCCCACAGCAGAACTCCAAAGGACCATACATCACTCTGAATGGTATATACTCTATCAAAAATGGTTTCTGGTGCCATCCATTTTAGGGGTAGTCTGGCCTGAAAGCATTTCCGTAAACAAAAAGGTATCACAGTTTAGCAAAACACGGAGTTTCCACAAACCCATTTAATGTGAAAAATAGGGAGTCCTGACTTCATATTAATTCTCTCTCAAATAGAGAATCTGAAACTTACATCTCCTTTCCTGACGTAATCTGGGTCTTTGTAGATGTCTCGAGCCAAACCAAAATCACAGATTTTGACCACGTTATTGTCTGACAAGAGGATATTACGAGCAGCCAGGTCCCTGTGGATGCACTGCAAAGAGAAGTAAACAACTTCATATGCTGCCTGTCGTCACAGCTCCGTCCACAGGGCTGATCTCTTTCACATATGTGCTCTCCTACCCTCAAAGGCCAGATAATTCTTAAAACCTTTTAAGAAAAAGAAACCTCAGCATCAACAGTTACTGATTTTAAGTGCTTTTGTGATAGTCACAACTGATTTGGCTCAGGGAGACTTGTGTTCCCAAGTCCAAACATACATCTGTTTATCCACTATGCAGAGAGGCCCTTTGAAGTTAGCTAATTAATTACCCTAAGAAGCTGACACAAAACAGGTTCAGATCTGATTACCTTTAGATTTACTTAGGTTCACTCAAATCTGTGTACTCCACTCTCTCTCTGAAAAACATACCACACTTAAACACCAATTTGATTCCAATGCAAATTAATCTTGACTACAGACAGAAAAGTCTATGCCTTTACCTATGCAGAATGACAGCTTAGCCAGCAACCCAAAGACTTCAAAACTCACGCCTCAATAGACTGAAGTAAAAAAGCCAGGCTCTGAAAGTGGCTGCAGATTTACTTCTAGTATGGCCTAGAAATACAGATTCTGGAAAGACATCCTTTTACATATACACACCAACCAGGATGTATAAAATGTAGACAAATGTATGTTTTTAGAGAAGATTCTGAAGTCTGCTCTTGAACACCCAGCCTGCACTCTAGAGCAGTGTTATATTCCCTGCTTCTATTTCCTTTTCCCATTTCTAAGTACTTTCTGTTTCTATACAACTGCAGGCAATTCCTTGTTCTTGCTGGAATTTACATCCTTTGAAACATGTACTATACATATTTACGATCAAACCACAGAAAAGCACTTCTAGAAGGCCAAAATGCAGGTGAGGTGCTATTGACTGCCAGGGTGTCTTTGGCAAGAGACTCTCCAAGGAGTCATCCACGAAGTTTTATAGGTGAGCATCGCGTCTCCCAACACTGCCCTTCCAATCCCACTGCACAAGTTACAGGCAACCTCCTCAGAGCAAACTCCTACTTCAGTTTATCTCTGGTTACCAGGGATTTATCCCTAATTCCTTTAATTGTCCTCATAAGTCAGCTCCCCTCCTCCAACTACTTAATCATTCTTCTATGAATTGGTGACCCGTAAACCTTATACAGATCACTAACTTTTGTGTCAATAAATGCATGCACTGTTTCACTCTGTAGTATTAATGATCCAGGTACGTCTTAGGGCAAAAAGAAAATGTTGCAGATGACTGCTAGTCCAAAGATGAACATGCTGTTTCCTTCTATAGACATACAACACTATTTCCTACAGTCAAATAAATAACATGCCACTCTTCCTGAGAAGTTCCTTACTTTGCGTGAAGCCAAGAACTCCATTCCCCTCGCCACCTGGAAGCTATAACAGATGAGGTCCTCCATGGTCAAAGGGTTCTTGCAAAGGTCTTCAGGACCAGCTGCAAAGAATCAGATGACAGTCAAACATGCCTTTTGTCACTGATTTCACCCGTAACTGCTTCTTAGGTAAAAGTCCATGTTAACCTTATGCCACATTGAACTGGAAGAACAAACCAAGCCCTTTTTTGGCTGTATGATTATCACTAACAACCCATTTTACACCAAATTGGTCCTGTGTAAAATAAACTTTGAGATGATGGGTTATACCCCAGGCCTCCTTGCTTATTTCCAGAGTTCCCACTAGTGGAAAGATTTATGAAACAATACCAAGAGAAAAACAACCAAAACTCAGCTCACGAGTTCCTAGGTCAGGAAAAGCTTGCTGTGGTTTCAGCAGATGAATTTGGAAACCGATGAGAGGGAGGCCCCACCTAGTCCTTACAGGGGAAGAATATGCCATGGGGAGAAAGACTTGAATTTCGCAAAAAGCCCTGCTAATTTAGGGTAGAAGAAGCCTAACCTCATCTTCTAGTGACCTGGAGGAATAACGTACTCAAGTATCCAACAAAGATACCTAGGCATTTAGTTCCTGCTGAAATAAATAACTCAGTGACTTTACTCAGCTCTTGATTTTAAGAGGAGATCCACCAAGAACTACAACACTGGTGGCTAAAACCCTCATCTCAAGGCCTGCTTTAGGTCTACGTACTTCTTACAACATCCCAGCTCAGAGGGCCAGTGGTTACACCAGAGAGGTCTGAAAAGGACCAAAATGGTGTGGAGCATAAAGTGCATGCCTGACATTACCTATTAGGACCGCACTGAAACCACAAGATCATCTTCCCTGTTAACATACTGATGTTTTCCTTTGCATTAAATGACTATTAGTAAAAGTACAGGCGGTTGAGCTACGGCCTCACTCCTGACCAGCCTGATCCCACCACTTGCTGAAATCAGCAGTCTCTGAAACATATTGGCAGCACTGAGCACTTTGTGCTCTCTCTGCCAATGAAGAACATGGCAAACGCATCAGTGAAACTGCTGCAGAGGGTATGCATATCCAGGGGAGGCTTTGAATGAGAGGATAATTCAGGTTTCCTGTTCCTGGCAAACGACCTGCACAGAGGGAAGGCAGATCAACCTCTCTGCTAAAGCAGTGAAGCAGATGGCATTTCATGACATTAATTTCTGACTAAACATTGAGGAAATTCAGTTAGCATCCTGGAACATCCCTCTCTGCACTGCCTTCAGAGTTTGTGCTCTGCGATTTTCCCTGAAGACCCTGCAATGTTAAACAGACAGATCTCCAAAAGGCAGTGCACTAAAAATGCACCCTTTTCAGACAGAACATTACCTAGGATTGGGCTGAGGGGTTTGGGATGCTGAACTAGATGATCCATAGCTTGGGAACTTTGGTTATCCAGTAAATACCCTGCACACAGTTTTTAGGGAGCTTTGGAAATCACACGGTCCCCAATGTCCCTCATCAGCCCCCACCAATGGCAGCTGTTCCAACACCAAGAGAAGACATATCCTACCGTCCTCCTCTTCCACATCACTCAGGGACCGCTCCTCCACAAAGCCAGAGCTTGCTGAGCTCTGGCTGCTCGTGATGCTGTCCAACCGTCGCTTCAGGTCCGCAGAGACATCACCAACATAGTTCTCCTTCCCCTGCCGAAACCTGGCACTTTTGGTCTAGAAATGTGAGGAGAGGGTGGGAGAAATTAGAAGCAGAAAACGTGCCAGAAGCTTCCTCGGGAGAGGCAACGACACTCCCCACTGTCTGTGCCAAGGGCACCAGTGAAGGCAGGGAGGGCAGCCCAGCACTGGCATGACCGGCCGCTCAGCTCCAGGCCAGCTCTGGTTGGGGCACCAGGCTAGCACAGTGACGGTGCCGGCAAACCCCAACCCAAGGCCATGCAGGCTCACCAGCTCAAGTCCCCTCTGCCGCTCCACAGCATGGCTTTAGCCTGCTCCCACATTCTCCCAGCCACCCCCCATCAACATATCCACGTGCTTGAGAATAAATGCACGCTGATGAGCTGGCCTTCTCAGCTCACTGGTGCCCACCACTTGTGAAGCACACGTGGATGCTGCTGAACCCCCTCTCATACTCTTGAGTCTCTCCGTACTACTACAGCTTTACCTCCTGCTGCTGCAAAGACCCTTCCGCTAAACCTCTACCTTGGCCAAAACCCTAGCAGCCCTCAACATCTGATTTATTTTCTTCTTCCTCTAAGCCCCCAAATGCCTCTAAAGAGGATGCCAGCCCCACAGGCTTCCTCCACCATGTTTTCATTTTCTCCTGCTTTGGTTTGGTGATTTTTCTGCCCTGGCAGGGCTGTTTTTTTCCGTTGCCGATTCCCATCCCCACTGCTTGTGTAAGCAAGGGTCAGCACCCTTGTGAAACCCTGCCTCTTCCTTCAAGGCCTCTCAGATATTTGTTTATCCTTTTTACCTCACAAGAGGATGCAGCAAGTTGGCTTTGCCAATATAAAATAGTAAACAATGACTCCAAGGATAAAGAAAAATAACCCCCTGGAGAACTGACAAGCAGTTTGAAGAAGCTCTTATCTAAACACAGCAGCTGCAGGAAGACTGAAGTTCAGGTCTACCAGCATGGTAGAGCACAGCCCAGGGGCTTCGCTCCCAGCTATGGGTAAAAAAAGGTAGGGTCCCAAGCATGATGCTCTGTGCTGAGTACCCGCAGCCATGCTCTTCATCCGGCAGTCTGACCCTCGGAGGGGATGGATCCTCCCAACCCTCTCCAGAAATCAGATCCCCTCGCAGAGGCAACCAGAAATGAGTTTGAAAATGCCAATCTATCTCCATCCCCACTCTCCTTTCAAACCAGGGTGCAAAGAGGGGCTGTTGTGATGGGAACTCAGCTTTGCAAAGGACTTGAGAGGTGAAAAGCTGAACGTAAACTCATGAGATATATCACTTATACGAAATGATTAACAGAAAAAAAACACGTATAACCTGGTTCAGCAATGAGCCAAGGGGATAGCAGAAAGGATAATCACATGACAGAAGATACCTACACATATCTGATGGATATATACACTAAGCAGGGAGTGCAGTTATTTAAGGTGGTCTGGAGCTTAACTAAGAAAGGAAAAAATTCAGGCTGATAATCAGAAAAAACTTCCTGACACATACGGCCAAGTGTAGAATAATCTGCCAAGGGAAACAGTGGAAGCCCAGTTCCTTTGCACATTTTAAGCTAACAATAACAAAAGAGCTACATTGCAGGGGCCAGGGGAAGGACTAGATGACCTCTGATGTCTTTGCCATCTCTCATTCCCATGAGAAGTACCAGATATTCAGCGTCCCCAAGGATTGCCACTATCGTCGGCACTAGAAACAGAAACATCGTGTGTGGAAAAAACCCACCAAATCAAACATTAACCTTGACTCCTTACCTTGTACGGGACAAATTCACTCCTCTTGCTCCGTAGGTAAGCTGACAGGTTTCCAAACTTGCAATATTCCACGATCACCATGAGTGGGCCTGTATAACACATACAGCAATTCCTTAGAAAGATCATTTATATCCCACCTTATCTCACAGCATAGTTTGTGCCTAGAAGTACATACATTTCAAAAAGTATTCTACTACCCAGAGGTTTTTAAAAATACCAGTAACAAAAAAAAAAAATCTAATCAAAGCAGGGAAAGGATTCCTTTTCTGCTGTATAAAGAAGGAAAAGAGAGCACATTTGAAAATCACAGGCGTAATTTGACATGTGAAAATGTATAGTGCTGTCCTTATACTTAAAGTGCCAATAACTACTTGTGCTAATTGACATTGTAAGGATGCGAAATACACATTTGAATGAACTTCAGTTCAATTAACCACTCATCTGCAATAAAGTACACACACGATTATCCACGCATTTTTGTGCAGGCAGTTTAAGTCCTAAAAACTTAAAACAGGAATCTCAGTTTCAGACATACATGCCTTAATATACAGTCCAAATGTGGTATTTCATGCCCAAATTGCTTCGTATAGGATATGCTACAATGATAAATTTCCATCCTAGGTTCCAGATACTGGCCATGTCTATTTTATTATGGAATAAACAAGGAAAGAAATATTTATGGATTATGTTTCCTTCAACTACTGCACTTCTGTCATGGAACTTTACAAATTAAATTCTGATCCCACAGTAAGCCAACAAGTCAGCTTCCCTGAAAAATTATTACTGAGTTACTTTACACTGAATTTCTTCCAAATTAGCCTGCAGTGATGGATTTGTTAAACAAAACATCTGTCCCCGATTATAAAGTAAAATAGGTTCATCCACCCAGAGCTGGACTCCAAATTGCAGTCTCCCGTCCTACACACACACAGAGGCACCAGAGCCCATCCAAAGACAGGGAGGGAAGTCACAGCTTGCAATTGCACTGTAGCTGGGGACAAGAATAAGACTAACTTGTTCAATCTGGTACTAGACTCAGACCCAAAGTCTGTTACATGTGGCGTGTTCACTATAAAAGTGGATCTGAGGTACAGAAAAGTAGTGACAGAACAACTAAGGGATGGAGCTGCATGTAGAACTCAAAGCTTCTGAGCCCTTATTCCACCTCTGAACCTGCTCACTCTTATCACAATTTCTTTTTAAAAAATTAAGAAAATTTCTTTCAGATCTTAATTTTGAAACTCAATTTTCTATGCAGCAGAAATGGCAGAAATAGTGTTTTCATTAGTACCTTTCCACCCACTGAGAAGTTACTCACCCCCTGGCTTTGTGCAGGCTCCAAGTAAATTGACAACGTTGAGATGGTGGCCAATATGAATGAGGATCTTCAGCTCCGACATAAGTGCTCTGTGCTCACTATGGGTTGCACCCTCTGCAGAGGTAAAACAACACAGATCAGAAGCATCACAGACAGAAAGGTTTTCCTCTCCTCTGCGTTCTCTTCTGTTATTTTTCCAGCCCATCTAGTGGGAAGCCTTGTTGGTTGGTAGCCTGGATCAGCTATGCTGCAGGACACTGATGAAAGCTAGGCACATGCATGACAGGGCTGGCTTTGCTCTACTTTTAAACATTTTCCAAAGTTTGCCAAGGGCCGTACATCAGAACAGGGATACAAACAATCCAGATTAGCAAACATCTTTTTTCCTACAGACCTTTTAAGCAGTTTTACTCTGCCATTTGTCCCTCCCAGCCAAGAGGAGCTAGAAACATTGTCCCATAGCCTTTGCTGGGGTCCATGCTAAGGGTCCAATGGGTCCACGGACTGGGGGAGAGAGGGTCAGGGCCAAACATGCCTGACCCTGCAGCCTTACCAAAAGCCTGGAGACATGGCTGGTGTCCTCATCCCGCAGGCATAGAAGGGGAAGAGGAAAGAGCTGAAGCAGTGGGGAGAGAGGAGCGGAGGAAGCAGCTGTCTGCAGGCTGCATGAGCATTAGGAAGCTGGAGGGACAGGGCTTTCTAATTTTTGTTGTCATTACTGCACGCTCATCCCATTGCAACGAATCTGCAACAGGTCTTGCCTGTGCTTGTGCCTGCTCACACTGTACTGTCAGAAATCCCCCAGCTTTCCCACCCTTCCTCCAGTATACCACAGGATGGGATACAGCCCCTGGCTACTGGGAGCCGCATTTTTCTGTCCCAGCTATGTACTCCTCAGGAACAGCATGTCTGGGAACCGCAGCTTTCAACGTTCCTGTGGCGAACGCGAGCCACTATAATATGATTTAAAGTGAGGAGAAAGCTGTTCAAAACTATTACTTATTTTGGAGCGTGCCTAAGCCATTGTCTGAGACTTGCAGAAAGCTCCCTACTAGGCTGCGTAAGGCAAAAATGGACACGTGCGAATTTCTTGCAGGAGCAAGTTTATGTTCTGAACCTGAGTAGATCTATAAAGCAGTGGCTAAGAAACCATAGTCACATTGCTCCAATTATCAATGAGATAAAGGCATGCACTTTCTCTAATCATTGCTTCATGACACCAACTGTTAAGCTAAATTTCAATACACCATTGGTACAAACATTTTGATTTTTTTCTGTCTACTGGTTATAGTATTGGCAATTATCCCTATATTGTGTATTCAAGGTGAAGTTTTAGTCATCATTTTTACCTTTAAGCATTTTGACTGCCACTGTTTTGCAGGTAGCAGTTTTGTCGATCCCAAACGCATCTGCTTCTATGACCTGGCCAAAAGCTCCACGCCCAAGAGGTTTACCTTGAAGTGAGAAGATGAACATACTCCTATTTATTTGCCTGGCACAGTGGGCAAAACATGCACAACAAACAGAAACTCTAAACTGATTTTATGTATCAGAAGTTAACAGAGGGCTGATAATGAGGAGAGGATGCATTACGCCCTATGGGACCACAGAGCCCACCTGGGGGTCCTGCATCAGGGCAGCCCCTTGGCAAGCCAGGACCTGAAACACCCCCCAGCACAGGGCTGGCTGCAGTATCACTAAATGGCTCGTGCAATGAAGACACACCTAGCTTTAGGCGGTCTCTGGGAAACTCCCACTTGCTGGCATCATAAGGGAGCCGTTCGCAGTGCTCGTCTATAGGGACTTCATCAGGATCCATGATGATTGACAAGTAGCCAGTCTTCATGTCCCCTCCGTTGGCCTGGAAAATAGTATTAGTTGTAGTTGCACAGATTTTTTGCTGGTGATGTGCAGGCAAAGTGCCATTTTCTCACTTTGTAGTGTTCCACTATTTCCCAGAAATGCCAGGCTACCGTTTCCCTACGCCATGTCATCATGAGTGTGATCGTTAATTATTTGCACTTTTTTTTCCTTTTTTAATAAACAAAACAAGCTGAAACATTTTTTCTCTTGTGAGGGCCTGTTCAATTAAAAACAAATTTCTGTGCCCCCGGTTCCAGGCAAGAATGTTACGGAATGGAGAGAAAAAATGTGTCTGTTGATTTAAGAACAATGGAAAGAAACAACACAAAAGGCCTCAAGTCAGCTCTCATTTGTCATGCAAGACCAGTGCTGATAGGACAGTACGAGAATTTTTTTCATTACCCGCTTAACGGTCCGGAGGATGATTACAAGAAGCAACCAGAAGAACATGGCAATCACTGCAGTGCCAACGAGGATAATGAGCTCCAGATTTGTTTTCTCTTCAGCGCCTGGGAAGAAATAAATGAATATCTGAGTGATCGTTGGAAGCATATTGGTTTTGTTCATTCATTAAAGTAGAGAATAGAGGTCCTTGTTCTGAAGGTTCGTTTTAAAAGTGCAAGGAAACGAAAGCAAAACAAAACAAAAAGCTTGGGTTTTTATGTTGGAATATTACGCTTAGTTTCATGCTGGTTTACACACCACCAATTTCTTAGCATCAGATTTGTTCCAAGGACAGTATCTGGACCTTGGGCAAACATAAAAAAGTAAAATCTTACATTTTAAAAAGAAATCATTGTTTTAGAATACTCAAAATGAACGACTTTTTCTCCAGAAACTGAAAAACAACCATCATATAGTAAATAAAGTGCTGTGAGAATGACCCAGAGAACAATCTCTCTCTGGTCTCTTTACATGCTTCAGCCGGGGCATGAAAAAACATGGAAAGAACACATGAAAATAAGGTCTTATTTACAACATCCCTTTTCCAGTAAAATAGTCTCCAGCAGATACCACTTGAACATCTATTAATCCACAGGAGCAGCTCTCTTCTTCAGCTTCTGTTTGCCACATCATGCTCCTGTATTTCATCCCTTGCACCATATGGATTTTCCTACACAGTAGCACACTCCGTTGCGTGACCCCAGTGAGCTGCACTATAAATTTCTTGGAGTGAAACAGTATGTTCTACACAGATTTCCAACTTTTACAGACATGCCCCAGTGATATTTACCACATCAGCTGAAATCTACATTGATGTCAGCTGCAGATAATTTCCACCCCATGTAAACATATTGCCCAACATCTTAATATCCTAATGGGACCTATAAGAATAACAGGATACTGCTTTAATTACCTTAACGGAACAGATCGCACAATCACTCTGACTTATAAAACAGAGGTTTGTGAAGGATTCAGTGACTAAATTTTGCAAATGTACTAATATCAAGGGCAAGGAGCTTTGAGTTCAAGGCTTCTCACTGCAGCTCTTGGTGGAAAGTCCATTATGGTTCCAGCTACTCAGACTGCAGACTAACCTCTTGTTAGGATTTATTGTTTATTATTGCAAATTGCATTTTGGTGTGCCACAATTGGACTGGAACAAGTGAGAGACGGGCCTCATAAACACTACCTTCAGAGCTTGGTGGACTAAGGCTGGAGTCCCCTAACCCCAAACCACTACCTGTTCCTATCACTGAAATGGGACGGCAATCACAACAGACTGCACAAAGTCTTCACTCTTTTTTTTAGACGCTGTGACAGCAATGACATAGTTTAAAAAGTTACAACTGTTAAAAAACATAGTATGACATTACTGACTTGAATTACATTACCAAGACAATAGAGATGCCCCAGGACACCTGCAAGTTTGGGTAGGTTCTGTTGTATAAGTTTGTGTGTAATATAGACTGGCAGAGTTTTCTTTGCAACCACAGGTAAGATAGATTCAGCTTTTGTTGAAAAGCACTAAACAACATTGTGGAGAAGAAAGCATCAGCCTCAACAGCTGGGATTACGATGGCTATGACAGCACCCAATTTGAGCTTGATAGGAATGGTCAGGACTTTTTGCGAATCTTTTTTCAGAACTCCAATCAGGATAGCCAGCAGATTTTCCTTTTAGTGATTATGAAGATTTCATGTACAATCGGGAAAGAAGCTAACACTAACCTTCCACTGAAAAAAAAGCCACCGCTTTTCTGCATCCGAGGACGTTGCAGGCAAGGCAGGTGTATAGCCCTCCATCTTCTTTCCTCACTCGACGTATGGTCAGTGTTTTGTTTCCATCTTTCAAAACAATACCTGGAAAAAATAATGATTCTTAGTTCTGCTATTTTTATGCTACTTTGTGTTAAAAATTCAAAATGAAACTTTTCATGGTGAAAATCAGCAGTGAGTCCCATGAAAGAAAGCCCTTAAGTGACAGAAAATTACAGTGAAGGAGGAATCCTCACCTGAATCTTCAACAAGGGTTTCATTATTTTTAAACCACATGATGTTTGGAGGAGGAATACCATTCGCTGTGCATGATACTTCTATGGTTTCACCAACGTTTGTTGTTTGATTTTCCAGATTTCCTACGAGTGTGGGTGCCATGGGCTCTGTTGGTTCGAAAATACGGCAAAATTACTGACCATTAAAGAAAACATCCATTTTTGCAGTAACAGCACTTGATGACACTCTACACGCTTGACCCAGTAACAAAGTCTCAGATCCTTTTATAACACCAACAGCCACGGCGTTCATGTTAAGATCATAGTTAAACTTCCACGTGACATGGAAAAATTATAATAGCCAAGAAAATTTTAACAGTATTTATGTAACCTGCTTTAGGTGGTTTAATTTGTAAGTGCTCAGGCTGCTGAGGGAATAGGTGAGAAACTGCTTCCCTCACATTTCTATTTCCAGGGTCGTTAGGAGAAGCCTGATACTGCTGGTCCATCAAACAGCCATTCAGGACAGCCCATGAACATGCGTAGATATTTTCCTGAATCTGCCTAATCAGCCTAGATGTCTAGGTCCCAAAGCAAAGTCACCACTATTTGTGTGAAAAGCTGACTGATTATCAGCTTGCGTTGCTTGCATCTGAATACCAGCATCGCTTTGTGACAGTTTTAAATTATAGACACTACTTCAAACTCAAGAGTTAGTGACACAAAGCAGTAGCATTAACGCTATGAATATGCACAGGCATATATAGCTAGAGGGAAAAATGTGTTTTGAAAAGTAAAATTGAGAGGCTATTGAGCTAAACACATTGCATTATTTGTGCAAAAGCCAAACTCATCTCCTTGCACAGCACAGTGGCTCGGTCAGTGTTTCCTCACTGGTACTGATGAAATAGTAAGTCCCTGCTGCCTGGACAAGCCCCAGACCTCCATGTTACAACAAATGGTCTAAATCTATTTAACAAATTGTGTGCACCATTAAGCCAACACATGCAAGGCCTGCCAAAAACTGACACTACTGCAGTTATTTTCATACACAACCACCCATTTTGGTTCACAGTAAGAGATCTATACCTTGAACAGTGAGATGCTTCACCAGGCAGTGCTGTGTTTTAGCCTTTTTGTCCTGAGCAATGCAAACATAGTCTCCTCCATCCTGGAGGGAGATGTTACGGAGGATGAGCTCTAAGGTGACATTTTCACCATTGGTATTTGAAACTGTTGCATTCAGCTTCTGGAGAGCATTGAGGTTCTTGCAAACAGGCATGGGCAGCCCTCCAAAGGGAGTCTGTGAAGCGTGAGCACTGAGTTTGTACCATGATAGCTTCTCAAAGGTGAATTTGTCCGCCGTGCATTGCAAGGACATGTTATCCTTCTCTGTGAGCTGATTCCGAGGCTGGAGATTAATTTCAAGACCCCCTGCAAGTTGAAAAAAAATTCCTGTTAGGTTGCACATTTTGCTGCCAACAGCAACTTGAAAAAGCCATTTTACAAATATAGACTTATTCTCATCTTGGCCAGTTGTAAATACGGAAACAAACCACTGAAAAATCAATCAATCATTTATGTAGAGTACAGTCTCATTAAAAACAATACATTTAAAATGGATCAAAGAAAGACCTGTGTAAAGAATATAGTTCCTTTTACTGCAGAAACTTCTGGCAACCTACGATGATTCTTAGCGTTATCTTACAGTTCATTTTTAGATTTGGATTAAAATATTATTTCAGTATGTGAATATGGGGACTGATTTTCAAGAAGACAGAAGCTGTTTGCTACTGTTTTCGAAAATGTTAGTCTTAGTTTTTACAATACATCTTTACTCATTTTGTGACGCTACCATAATTTCTCTGTAGCTCTTTTAAGTGATGGCAAAAACCCAATAGCAATCACTGTCGAGACAACAGTGCCCATTTTGCATCATGTTCACGGGACTCCCAGTCCACTGGTGCCAGCAGAACTAACTACTTGGCTGAAGGTAGGTGGTGACTTTAAAGGCTGCATTAGAAAAACCTAAATTCCTAAAGAATGAAAGGATTTTATAAAGGACAAGAATCAGACAACAATGTTGAGGCACCTATCATTAGCGAAACAGATGAAATAACATTAATTTAACATGGCTGTCCTCAACAGGGTATACTTACTGGTCACATGAAAGGAGATAACTCTCTCACTTGACCCAGCTCTGTTCGTAGCCATACATCTATACAAAGCAGATACATTCGCTGCTTGAATCATGAGGGTGCTCACCGTCTACAAAAGAACAATCGAGCATTTCATACTGAGCCAGTGCTCAAGTACATATGTGAGCCCAACCACCTCAACAGCTCAGCAAAGTGCTCTGCAGATATCTGCACAACCAAAAATCCCTCTGCAGCACAAATCCACGGCACAGCAGGAGCACAGTCCCCTCCTGATGTTTACATCTTTTTCCTTAAGTCTGTAACAATCAGGAAAAGAAAACAAGAAAAAGCAGCCTGCCAGAAGGCAGATTTCAGTATATGTATTAATAAATGCTGCACCCACAACTTTTTCTGGTCTTCAGTCTCTCCAGCTTCTCCCTATTACAGTTAATTGGCAAGATTAAATCACCTAACTTCAAACCGCTAAAAGGTAAGCACTGAAATCTAAAAGTAAGTTATGTTCCTCAATGGAGACTCACTTTGGGTCAGTGTCTAAAGGACTTGAAAGTGTCTACCTCTGCCTATTGGCTTCAGTAGAAGCTTGCAAGTACAGCCCCAAGTTTAACGTTTCGTGAAAAGAGTCTCATCTCTAGTGATATATTCCCAGATATGTGGACTGCTGAACAGGGCTAATCATCCCCAACCAACAGGAAAGAAAATCTGCTCACCTTTGTTTTCCCGGCAATAGTAACGACTCGGTGCTTAATTTCAACCTGATTCCCACCCTTTCTCTCCGAGATCACTTTCCATTTCCTGCATGCATACGGATTGGCTCCTGAGCGAACCTTCCTGAGACAGAAGTAGAGACATATGCATTATATAAGATGAATATTCGCCCTTCAGGAGAGTGGCTTTATGTTCTTTTTATAATATGCAGATATTTAGCTATAAATCAGATGCATCACTGGCCACAGCCTGTATCTGGGAAGAGTATGTTTCTGGAGACATTTCTATTAAATTGCACCCTATAACCTTCTGAGACCTTTGTGCTCTGTAAAATAAGAAACCCCCAAGCTGAAAGGTGAATTTCCTAATTAATCTGCCTGTGTCAGCTCAATCAGGATGCTTGGAGGGAAGCAGCTATTCTGGGAACAAACCTCCATTCATAAATAGATGATTCAAGTTAATTTAGTTCAAAGGAAGACAGAGAGACACAGAAATCACTGAACTCCCTGCAAGAATTTCTTGAGGGCAGTAGCCATTGTGTAGGAAGCAACCAGGCACCAAAGGAAGAAACTAGTGGAAATGATTTTAAAAACAACAACAGGAAAGAAGAATGCTTTTTTTTTTCTGCTTTTTTTTTTTTTTTTTAAAAGGAAATCTGGGCTTATGGCAGGCCCAGATAAGGGAAGCTGCGTGAATCTCAGTCAGGCACTCTCTCTATCATTCCCCAACATCAATCAGTGCACTTCCTCCGAGATACACTTTCACACAGATAAAGAGCACCATCACGCTCAGCACTTGAGCGTAAGAAAAAAACCACCACCAAGATCCATAATTAGCATAAACAGCAAGTTTCCGCTGTTTGGGATGGAGCTTTGGGCCTGCATCCCACGGGGAGGTCTGAGGGGAGGGCACGCAGATAGCTGCATTTGAAATCCCGCGCATGCCAAGATGCCCTTCAAGAAGGCATGATGGCAACATGCAGGCGCTGCTGGCGCCTGGCTGCGGGTGGCCCTTGCCTCTGCAACTCACTGCCAATGATGACAACCTCGGCAGAGCCTGCCAGCAATGACCTGCCTATTAAGTACAACAATCTTTTCTTCATTGGCCATTGGGTTTGCGCTCAGTAATGAGCCTGGACAAGGGATGCACACAAAAAACCCCCTCCAACCCAAACAACCCTCAAGAGCTACATAAGCCGCAGAAGATGGCAAGGGCTTAGCACTCACTGGGGGCTGAAAGTGCACTCCTCCTCCAGCTGCCAGTGCCAGAGGATGGTGGCGGGTGGTGGGACGGCATAGACGGTGCAGGTGAGCGCCTGCGTTGAGCCATACTTGTAGGAGTCGACGGGAGCCAGCAGCGCGTTCTCGCCGATCTGAGGGGGGACTGGAGGAGAGAGCAGCAGGTTACACCGCCCGCCAACGGCTCCCCAGCGGCACCGCCTACACGTGTTAGACCCACGGTGACTAATGCACACTGTGCCCCACGTCCGAGTGCAATGCAGAGCACCTCCAAGGAACAAGGACGTGTTGGGAAGAGGTGAACCTGCCCAACACTTTGAGGATCAGGCCCTCAAGACACAATGCTTACTATCTCCTATAAAATCTTCCTTTATTACCTCCTGGTTTAAAATGCAGCCCTTGAATTCCCACCACCATCCCCAACAGTTAAATGCATATTATTCCCCAGCCCTGATCCCACTGAATGTAGCCTCGCTGCCCTTTCTAAGACCTTCTGTCTTCAAAGCATGGGGGTTAGGCTGTTTCCTCAGGAGCAGAGAAGAGGAGGAAGAGGAGGAGGAGGAGGGTTGCACAAGGCAGGGCAGAAGAGGAGGGACAGCCTGTGTGGGGCAGGAAGGATGGGCGAGGCGGGCCAGGGCCAGGATGGAGTGGGGTGGGGGAGGACTCTGGCAGCCCGGCCAGCAAGGAAGGCAGGAAAAGAGCAGGATGCAGAGGCAAAGAAATAATATACAGAAAACAAAAAACACACACAAAGTATCATCACAACACCAGAAGCCTGCAGCCTCTCGACCAGCACATTCTCGAGCCAGGAGAGACAAGCCACCTCTGCCCTCCTAGGGCTCAGGTTCAAGTGCTCTCCTCCCGGCCACCACCCCCACTTAAATCTTCATAGTTCTGGGATGAATTTAATCCTAAGAATGGCAATACACCACATCCACGCGTGAAAGAAAGGTATCCCTGTACACCACTTACCATTCACAAGCAGGGTAAATGTATGTCTCTTCTGCATCTTGTTAGTAGGGTTTGTAAGGACAACAGTGTAATTCCCGGCATCCTTTTCAGTTGCTTCAGTGATCACTAATGTGTAGCCAAGTTTAACTGTATGATTTGCATTGATGGCTTTTCCATTTTTATACCTGAAGAAAATATAGAGCACTTTGAATACTTTAGAGATTTACCTTGACTAAGAATAGCTCAGTTTTTCAAACACATTGTGTCCCGATTCTTACCATTTCACCTCTGGTGGAGGATATCCTTTAAACTTGACGGGAATTTTGACTGTATCACCTAACCTTGTCTCGACTGCATTCTCCATTCTTTCCAGGTGAATAAAAGGACTTTCTGAAAAAAATTAAATGAAATTGTCTTTCCACGTAAACAAAAGCGTAAGTGGTCTTTGTTTGGGTTAGCACTTAAGAGCAGATGACAAATAGAGGAGAGTGATAGGACGCCACTGGTAAAGCACAGTCGTCTCCAAACTGGAGAGAGCTGGTGGGCTCTGGACCCACCATGAAAACCCAGTCCTTTTCCTTGCACAGAGGAGCAGACCAGTTCCCCCACCGGGGAGGTCTGGAAAGCAGAGACAAGACTCATCTCTCAGGATGGCACACCAACTGTCAGACCTATATATATCTATAAATAAATAAATATCATAAAACTGGCTTGATCTACTCATTCCAGGAAATAATAGTATTCAAAACTATAATGTAATAAAGTTAGATATTTTCAGCCTCTTCTCAAGTATGTATGTGAACCATTGCAGTCACAGAATACTTTGAAATGATTTACGTTACTTGTTATAAGTTATAAACTTGCATTCAGACTAAGACAGTGATTAGCCTTTTGGCTAAGATTTAGGATGGTATCAACTTAATATCTGGTACACTCACTATAGCACATGATCTGGTTTTGGTTCCCGAAGGGAAACAGAAAGAACCCAGGAGAAAACTGAGTCTACCTTGAATCACTGTGCTGCATAATAAGTTTGAATGTTAAAAAAAAAAGAAAAAGAGCCATTAATATTCAGGCCCCTGAAATCAGACCTCAGGAAAACCCTTTGTCAGACTCAGTGATTAAAAATGGGCCATTCTCATGCTGGCAATCCTTTAAAATCTTATAATTAGCTAAGCCTGTGGTATAAAAATAATCCTATAGTGGGTGCAAGAGAAATACCGTAGCTGCAGTTTGGTTCATTGCTGTCATTTGATTCATCACTGAGATGCCTTCTGCATCCCAGTAATCAATCCCAAATCCGAAGCAACCAACAAAACTGAAGTGGAAGATGCCATACCATGGATAATGAAGTAACTGCTGTTTTTCATGTTCATACGGCCACTGGATGCTGCGCAAGTATATCGACCTTTGTCACTTAAGGACACATTGTCAATAGTAAGAGTGCTTACAAACTTCTTTACTTCCCCTGCAGTGGTTTTTAAATCCCTTATGGTTGCACGTTTTTCCTGTAATAAATAAAAGACAGAAGTGTTTGGGAATTTTATTGTTATTCCTCCTGTCACACTTTGCACACCTGTATATACTAGCAATTTCTTTGTATATTATCATCTGCTTTGTCAATATTATAAAGAGGGGAGTGACATTATAATTAAATAAAATTTCATTGTGATGTTGGCACCTTTACATTATCATGGATTTACCTTGACAGAAGGGTAGTCCCATTTAAAATCAATTCCTACGTTCAGCTCCGTTCTTACGGTGCAATTGAGAACAAGTTTTTCTCCCACTGCAAGCTCTACTTGGTAGTGCGGGTTCATCGTCAGGTCATAAATTCGGTATCCTAGAGGAAGAAAAAGGCACACACAAAACAGGGGGGTAAGAAAAGACTTCTTTACAGCACTCAGCACCAAATTTCCCAGGTGAATTCACCGAAACTCCAACCAAAACCCCAGCTACAAAGAGGCCTCTCAATGCCCCAGTGCAGCACAATGACAGGCGTACAAAGGAGCCTGGAGAGATGGGATGTGCCTGCTCTGAGCACTTCCCATCCGAGAGCTGTGTCAGACACGGCACAGCAGGATGTATGCACTTGATCGGAGCCCCCCCAGCAGTGGGAGCAGGCAGGAGATGGTGATCCACACAGTTCCTCTGCCTTAGACACCTTCTTCTTAACCTTGTGAGACCTGAAACTAAAGGAGATACATCCCCACCCCCAATAATAAGTGGGAACTTTTTATTAAGAATGACAGTCTGGCATTGGTAAAATCATCCCGAGTTTACTTTGTGCAATAAAATATTTAAAATATTAAAAACCAGAATATTCTGAATGCAGAAATTCTGCAGAAATTCTGAATTTGCTCTGAATCGAGTGAAGACTGATGAATTTGGTGGAGAAGCAAGAGCCTGCTGCACAGAGTAAAGGGTGGAGGGCTGCTATGTCTTCCTGCCAAGCAGGGCAAGACTGCCTTGGTGCCAACTGGCCACTTGAAGTGGTCATTGTGTCCTTGGACTCAAAAGAGAAATAGCTGCAGTTTCAGCTCAGGCTTGAGCCTCCACAGAATCATCCTGGTATTTCTAGGTTTTGATGAGCAACTGACAAAATATACCAGGACAGCATAAACCGCTGTCAGAGTCAGGACATAGGTCTGAAGGAGACAAGACAACCCAGTTCCTAGTTCGACCTTCAGATCCCCCATTCCCTTGGTAACGCCTCAGACCAATTCCCTCCTATCTGCTGCTGATGGATGCCTGCCTCTAGTTCCCTTCAACTATGACTTGGATCCTGGATAAGCAAATAAAGTACAGAATAGAGTGATTTTATGAAAAAGGCTTGCATTGTCAGGAAAAAAAATTAAAATCCCTGGCATCTATGTAACACTAAAAATAGAAGCACTTATCCCAATGATCAACCAGAAAGAACACAATACATTGCATTTAAAAGAAAAGTAATATATATCACAACATCCATTTTGCATTAGCTGCACTGTCAGTATTGAATAACCTAGGGTCCAACCAAATGTAATTGGTTCAGTATGTTGTAGTGAGCGAAATAACATTGGCTATAGAGGAAAAAAAACCTTTGGCTTACCTACAACTGCGACTATGTAGATCACAGACTGATAGCTTTCATCATCTATTTTAGCTTCACAGAAGACCATGGCCGCATAGTTGATTAAATGACTGGGTATAGTGAAGCCTTTTTTATTATTCCATGAAATTGATTTACCATCAGGAACAAATATCTTTTCTGGATATTTCTGTTTGAAATATTGATAAAATACATAGTCAGATTTCAAAAATCAAAAAACCCTGAATTTTCAAGTCCAGCATTTTCCATAACCACAGGGTCCCAGTTTTAACATCCTAGCTCAGGCAATCTCCCTTTCATAGGCCATCACTCCACACTTTGAGAGTGCAGGATCATGGACACGTACAGTTACAGCACTCACCTTGTAATCAGAGACTGTAAAATTCCCAAGGATGGAAAGAAGTTTTTAGGAAACATATTTATACTTCAGGCAATGTATTTATGTCACAGTGATTTCAACTAACTCTTATAATAATAACGTTTTTTTTTCCCTTACCGCATGTAGAGATACATTGAGATTTGATACGGTTCCAAGGCACGGCACTACCACAGTTTTATTCTTAGTGATGTATATAATGCCAAGCTGATCACTAACAGAAGTCACAAATGGAGATCTGTAATCTAGAAGAATATTCAGTTGGTAAATGGATATTATTTGTCATGTGATTACGGAGGAAACTTTTCCAATTCTATTCTTTCCCTGTCTATTTCTTCTCAAATAATTTTTATTCTTTTCTATGTGGTAAAACACTTAAACGATGAGACTAAATAGGGGGGACATATTTTTACAGACCCTCTCCCTAGCTTTACCATATCATTATTCTCAAAACAGCTATCAGCAGCAGCGTGCACTTTGGAGAATAGCTTCCTGCCACCGCAGTCTTTGTGCCGACAAAAATCCAATTTACCCTAGTGCGACTTTCCTTGCCTAAGTATTACAGGAAATACCAGTTAAAAGTAGTGACATGCTATATTGGCTCCCCCAATGGCAGCACCCTTTCCAAAGTCAGACCAAAAAAAATGTAAGTTTGTGATCTTATAAAACAAGCTAACCCGTGTATATAATAACATTCCATTTTTCAAAACGGTAACTGTAAGTTAACAATAAAAAGGAAGCAGGGCGCACCAGAAAAGGGGTATCAAGCCATCGGTGCAAAAAGGCAGATGCCTCAATGAATGCGCTTACTTAAGCTGAGTGTGTAACTGGAGGCTTTGCAGTGTCTGCGATGCTCAGCTCCATTCCTACCAATACAACCGACCGCCTGAGTTTGAAAACTTAGCTCTTAAAGCCTAAATAGATTTTACCATTACGGTCAGCAAATATATGGAAGTTTATGTTTTGGGGTTTTTTTTTTGAATGGTATCAGATAGTACAAATTGTAGAAGGGATCGGATCTGTTGTTTTATATATATATTTATATACATTTTGTATACAATCTCTGTAATCCTCCCTCATATGAAACTCCTGCTGAGGTCAGTAACAGCTCTTCATTCATAAGGACAGGCTCAGAGCGCAGTGGAGATATGTATGCTAAGTTCTGGGTGGAGGAGAAGAGCAGACCAAGTACTGCATACAACAGGTCAGTTCAAAATTATAGGTACAAAGGCTTTTCTATTGATGGCAACTAGCGTACTGGTTATGTAATTACTCAACATGAAAACAAGAAAAATAACAGTTTCACAGGATCAAACGTTCTAAGATTAAGAAATTTTAATGTCAAAACCGTCTTGAGATACTTGATATTCCTTTTTTCTCTTGAGGCTAGGGGAAGAGCCACCTAAGAACTGTGTAAGCACTTACCTTGAACATAGACATAAATGGTTGTAGCTGCCTGGTTGTCCCTGTAAAGGCACCTGTAGTCCCCTGTGTCATTGCCGATGACTTTGAGGAGAGTAAGTGTCTTGCAGTAGGGGCCATCACTGCAGTCTGTCACAGAGATACGCTTCTCAGCACTGCTCTGGTTGCTTGGCCAGGACCACTCCAGTGGTCTCTGACCGCTGGGACAGCAAACGTTAGAGGAGCGTCAGCATGCGATGAGCACCAGCACTGATCCAAGGTGGTGAACCTCAGCCCCACTAGTCTCTACAGCTTTGGAGAGGAACAGGCTTCATCCCATCACATGGAGCATTAAGCCACATAGGATAAATTCACGTAAATCGACCTATCGTTACTACCTATAAGGAAGCTACCTGAGATTTATGTTCTGCTGAATCTAAGTGACACAGCACCCAAAAGGGAGAGTCAAGAGTGTGGCCCACCAGCCGGCTCCACGAGGACCTGGCTGATGCCTCCTCCTCCCGGACACCCTGCGCTCCCCACCTCTTCCTTCTGCAACCCTTTAAGATCAATCATTTCTACAGTCTGCCAGGGAAAAGTGAGCCGGGGGCACAGAGGGACCAGGGAGAAACAAGAGCGATGATGGGAGAGAGACCGAATCACCTACGATTCTGTACAAAAACTCACTACATAAATTATCCCCATCAAAATCATGCTGGACAGATTTGCCCTTACCTGCAAGTAATATTTAGAGTGTTATTTGCAGTTATTGTGAGGACATCTTTTTGGATGCTAAGGGTTGGCTGATCCAGAGAACTAAATAAACCTGCAAAAAAATGTATAAAAACCCTCAAATCAATGCAACAAACAAAGTAAATGCTACTCAGTCAGAAAAGCCTCATATACAGCAACATGCGATATGTTTTAAGCGGACACTTTCACATCACCTACTTAGCAGAGAAGGGTAAATAATGACTTTTCACACATCCCAGAAAGTTCAAAAACTCTGTCATAACAGGAAGCAAAGGCAGATGGTCAGGAGCTAGCTGCAGAGCACTACAATTCAGCCAGCCAGGGTGGAGTTCCTGTTTTCTTGTGTTGCCAACTTCAAGGTCTAACAAGAGGATGTGGAACATTGAAATGAAGTGAACCTTCATCTGATGATCTCACTCCCCGGGGAAAGGGATTACCAAATTTTCTTATAATAAATCGAATATACTTATGTTCTTCGAGACTACTGATCAACAAATTATGTGAAGAAACTATTTTACCCAGTTTGTCACAAATTCGAAATCACATGAATTTATTTTATCCCATGATTTTCTAGGGTAATCTCTTTCCTTCTAGGCAGTTAGGCAAAAATCTATTTCTCCCAGACGTTATTCACACGAGGGGTTGCGTTGCGCCCACCCCGAGCCACCCGTGCTTGTGAAGGCTGCGATCTGGGTGCCCGTGCTCGCTCTGAGGCAACAGCCCAGCTTGTGTAACATCTGCAAGGACCACAGGGAGAGATTTTCAGTCCGCCTTGGCTGCTCCCAGCACCGTCAGGAATCCCGCCTCACCGGGGCGAGCCAGCAGCCCCAACCACGACAGCTTGGCCAGCTACGATGGGCAACAAGAAAGTGAGGCCAGACCGGGACCTTCCCTATTTCCCTAGTATTTCCCCGCGCTTTAATCACTGGCATCCCGAGCAGGTTCTTCGCTGATGACGGGTTTCCCGCATTTGGCTCCAGGGACATTTTGCTCTCGGAAACGACGGCTGGTGCTGGAGCCAAGCGAGCAGGACACTATGCCATGGCAGGCAGCCCTCTCTGACCGGCCGGCACCGACCGGCCGGACAGGAGAGGGCAGGAGGACAGGAGAGGAGAGGATGGGAGAGTACAGGACAGGACGGGAGAGGACAGCACGCCCGCAGCGCTGGGCGCCCCGTCCCACCCCGGGGCTCTCACTGCCTCACCCACTCGACCAGCCCTGACAGCCCCACGGGAAACCCGCACCCGCGCCGATCATCCCCGCGCCCCCTCTCCGCGGGGCCCCGTGGGGCTGCCTGACCCCGGCGGCTCCCCGACAGGCCGGACCCGGGGGACGCGGGGCTCCCCGAGGGCTTACCGGGAGCCAGGCACAGCAGGACCGCCAGCAGCCGCGCCGCACCGAGCTCCATCCCGCGGCCGCCGGCCGCTGCGGGGCGCGAAGCGAACCCGCTGCCCGACGGCGCCGTCGGGGAGGCAGCCGAACCGCGCCGAGCCGAGCCGGGCCGAGGCCGCGCCGAGCCGAGCCGAGCCGAGCCGAGGCGCGCCGCACCGCACGGCGGGGATGCGGGACCCCGGCGAGCAGCACCGCCCCTCTTGTGCCCAGGGGCGGGGCTTGTCGCCTCGGCCCCGCCTATCCCGGCGCAGCCCCGCCCCCTCGGCCCCGCCCCAGGGCCCCGCGGCGGGCCCCGGCGGGGGTGCTGGGCTCGGAGCGGGGCCCCGGGAGGTCGCCTCCCTGTCAGCGGCAGGAGGGCCCCGGGGTGGGGTGGGGCAATTCAACGTCGCCAGGCTTTTCGTTGCGCATGTTTGGGGTTTCTTAACATCCCCTCAACAGAAATCACCCTAAGGACGGACCCTACGGGGCACAGGCAGTGAGGCGCAGCCACCTTCCTGCTGGCTGCGACTTCATCCAGCCGGGCTTGAAGTGCCTGGCGGTATCAGTGCTGAGTTCACAACGTGGGAGCCCCCGAATCATGTAGCATGTACCCACCAGCCTAACCGGCCCCATCGCCTCTAACGGGATCCAGCGGCCGCCTGCGAGAGCCACCCTTCCCACCCCCGCTCTCTGCGGGATGCTACCCGGTGGCAGTAACCGTTCCCCTCTCACACCAAAGGTTTGATTTTTTTCCGAAAATGAACCCCCAGCTAATCATGTACCTTTTAATCAAAATTATTAACCTGTGACTGTTGAAAGAGAAGTTCGTGAGATAGTCCTTCGGGGAAAATAAACACGTGGTTATTAATGGTTTTATCCATACACATGACCATAAAGCCTCTGGGGGAAATAAATACATCTGTGTAGACAGATACATAGACAAATAGGTAGATAATCAGGTCGATAGAAACACACAGCTATGTACATAGCTACGCATGCGTATACATACATGTACTTTTACATGCTACATTTTTCTCTTTCCTGCAAATCTGCGTGTGATCTTATCCACAAATGACTAAGTTAATGAAGAAGTGATTTTATTTTGCATGCTATGCAATTCCAGCTGTTTCACTGTACTGGGGGATGAGTGTAATTTCCTTCGAAATTACACCCCTGTTGCTCACAGAAAGATACAGGGAGTGGGAGAAGCCAAATGTCTATACTGATTTTTCCCAGAGATCCAATAAAACCCATGAAAAGTCAAAGAAGAGTCATGTGGTTCAAGAGGCAGCAAGTCGACACCGTGCAAATAAAATGTGTTCTTGCTATTCTTATGAGCTCTTAAACCAGAAAATTGGTAGCCCTCATTAATATCCCCACCTCCATCATACTGCAGGTCAGGTCATTGGTATTTCTGTGATTTTGGGAACTCTGGCAGTGATTACTAAACAACTGACCCTTGCTGAGACTAGGCTGCACATAGGGTTATGTGGTAGTGCTAAAAACCTAGCAAGAACCAAGGGTACCGACTGCTAAAGAGCCAGTTTGGATAACTTTATTTGTGGTGGTGCTGGTTTTGTTGGGTTTGACTACAAAGAGCAACATTTTGATAGGGGATGGATGACCTGCAAGAACTCTTTGCCTCCAAAGCAGTTTAGCTAGTCAACAAAGCAAACTAAATTATAAGGGTAAGTTGAAAAATGTTCACATAAAAGTATTATAGGATCCATAGAATACAGTAGCATCACTGGTAGCTCACTTAGTGCTTTCTGCACTCCCACTTGAGCTTCCAAAAACGCGATCTGTAGAAAACATGCCACTATATTGATTTTAACAAGTGGCTTTTCTGAAATTTAGTCAGATGATGTGCAACTAGAGCTTCCTGCAATTCCGTTTAAGCTCTGTTTTCATGCACAGTCGTTGCTATTAAGTCAGTGGTTTGGAAGGGGGAGGTTGGTTTCATTGTTGAAAATTATTTTGGTGCCTGAGCTTTATGGGAACAAATACCCACTGTTTGCCCTAAGCATATCTAAGCAAAGATAGATGAATGCTAGCCTTCCACAGGCCCTTTGGCGTTTGCCATATCCCCTGCCTCCTTCTCCCCTGCGGTGTGCTGAGGAAGGGAAGGAAAGGAGGGAGGTTGACCCCTCAAACACACAAACCTCCTGGCTGGCCAGTGCACACACTGAACTGAGCAGCTGGCAGTGAGGAGCTTGCATGTTGTGAATGCTGGGCATCCACAGAGAAGTGCACATTTCAAAAGCACAAAGTGTTTTTATCTCCCTGAGTGATCCCACTGAGATCTCAGTTTTATACTGTGCTTCCTAAATGGGACACAATCCTTCAGTACTTTGCCTGGCTGTCAGTATAATCTTGTTAATTAGAATAATGCTGCAGGAACTGCTGCTTCACTGTATGAAATGCCATTCCTATAGTACCAGGGACATTTGTGATACCAATGAGCAAACTAGAAGATAAATTCTTTACCCTCCAGGTACTTGAGTGGCGTCCCAGCCCCGTAAACATTTAAGCACAAGAATAACTTGGCTCTGGAGAGTCATTCTACAGATGCAGGGCTTTTCATGTGAATCAAATTACTTATCTACATGGAGTTTGTGGGACTAATCCTCTAATAAGATCAAGTAAAAACTATAGCCAAGAACCACTGGAAATGATGAGTGTCTGGGGAAAGTGAGAGCTAGAAAAGATGGGAAGTGACCTTACCGACACAACGTGTATGGTATCATATGTGTTTTGCTACACTGATTTTTCTATTTTGAGCTTTGATGGGGCTTTCTCAAGTGGGTTGCCACTGGAAGATGCCATGGGGAACCTCTGAGAGAAAAATCGGCCTGAGCACATAAGAAAGACAGTCACCTAAAGTCCAAGTGATGTATTCATCTAAATACACTGTTACGGTGATAGCTATGGGACAACAGATGTCTGGTTACAAAACGAAAACCCCAGTGATTCAAGTGATGGAAGCTTTCTTATCCAGCCTTTGTGCCACTCTTCAGACTTGTACAGTATCTAGCACAGCCCAGCTTACAGCAGAGACTATCAGTGCTGAACCACGGGGAGCTAGTGAGAGAAGCCAAATATATTTGCATTAGTGAGTGAGTAGAGGGTGGGATTTCCTCCCTCCTCAGAGACAGTTCAATTTGGGAAACTTCCCAGGATCCTGAAAATAACATGAAATGGCTTCTAAGGCTATCCCACTCTCTGTCTCACCACCCTCACTTGCTTTAAATGACAGGCAATCCCATCAAGACATTTAAAATCTGGCTTAGTTCAGAAAAGTCTTCCCCTGTCTTGGCCAGACAATACCAGTAAAGAAACAGGGGGCTGGAAGGAGCTGCATGAATGTTCAGCCCTGCTGCCATGCTGAGCAGATCTCAGCCCAGCGTGGGACCGGACCTGGATATTTGCAGGTAGCTGACAGACGGGATGCGATCAGACCATGTGCATCACTCCATGTTTCATCATACCAATTCCCTGCTCACACAGCATCTCCCAGAGCCCCTCAGAGAGCAGCTCCTATCCTGAAATCAGTGTGTTTCCAGTCCCTAGGGTTATTTTCCTCCTTCCCTGCATCTTCTTTCTGCCATAGCCCCTGTGCAGGGGATACTCTGTGTCCGTGGATGGACCCTGGGAACAGTCTGTGTGATGTGAGGGGACACAAAGTCCCGCCTTGGGCAAACAGGGCCAACAAGCTTTTGTTTACGCATCTGCTCCTCTGGTCGCTCAAAGGCTCATTAAAAACAAGACACAAAGAAGCAGCAGAGGAACCGGACAACCCCCCTCCCCTCTCCTCCCCAACCTGTCACGACTCCCCCGGGCTCGCCAGCTCCATCAGTGCCTCCCGGACAGCCCAATCGAGAAGCCTGGCCAGAGCAACTGTGGCCACAGGAGCAGACAAAGGAGCCGCCTTTTGTTTGCTTAATTATTCAAATAACAACTTGCGGGGAGATAAGGGCAGGCACTGGGAACACTGATTATGTGCTTCCTTGCTCACGTAGCTCAATAAGTTTGCAAATGCTCAGCATGCCCTGTAGAACACATCTGGGATGCAGCAGCCAGCGGCCGGACTCGCAAGCAGTCACACCTGCGTGCCACATCTGGGGCTGCAAGTACCTCAGTGCCTAATGCAAGGGTGGAGGCAGGTTGTGGCTGTGGGTAGCAGCCCTGAGAGCTCTCAGGGGAAGCTAAGAAACTAAGAGATTGGCTTGAAGGAGCTGGTTTAACACTGTACACAGTTGTATTAATATGCAATCAATCTAGCATGGAAGCTACCATCAGCTCTGTCTACACTGCAGGTTGCCCTGTTGCAACAACCTGCACCCTTGCAACAACCACTGGAGCCAGGCAGTATGGCCTTAGTGTGGCTTTCATCAGGCATGCTTCACTAGTACACTGATATACCTTGCTAAGGCAGACATGGAAGCATGTTCAAGATGCCACTACAAGAAGAAAATGAGAAGGCATCCATTTAATATTGAATGCCATCACTTTTCATAAACCACATGCAAAAGCAGAAATACATTTAGCATGACACATACTCCATGCATAGGCCCCAAAAAATGTGTGCAAGTGGCATTGCAAAGGACAAAATCTACTGTGTCAGCTAGAAATGAAATAATAACTGTCCCAGGTGAGAAAAGCTATGGAACCAGGAATGAGAAAGCATAAACCCACTCATTTTCAGACAGAGTTGCCTAAAGGTAGAAATTTGAATGACCCTGTTTTGAGTATGCCAAAAATGTTGAGACCTTTGCTGGAATCTGTGAACGTGTCACTTGTATTTGGCTATGTCCAGCTATAAACAGGAGGTGTGAGTTCGGCATGTGTGGACGTCCCCAAAGCGGCTTTATTCTAGCTTGGTTGGATGCTGATGGTAACAAAACTGGAGGAGCAGGTTCATTGCTGTCAAGGCCCAGACTAGTCTAACTTGCCTTGGATACATCTCTGCACTCCTAGGCACCTAATTATGGTTGGAGGCACGTGGAATTTTAGGGACACACCTTTGAAAAACTCAATTTCTTTCACCGTTTATTTTGCTTGCCCCCATCATGTCCTAAAACTCTGTACGTGTACATCATGCCAGGACAACTGGGTCCTATGCACCCTCCATTCAAGGAGCTGTTCATTTTTTCCCCCCCAAATGCTTTGCAGGGCAAGGGCTCTGTGGGGAGGAGGCAAATGCCTTTAGTTGTTTATGTGGCTGAAGTCTCTGGAAATTTCTCTCCCGCTTGCAGCAGGAAGGAGCTCTGAAGCGTCACTTTCTGAGCAGGAAGCAGAGGGTAATTCAGCGTCTGGGCCCCTGGATGTGTGGTCAGTCAGGCTAATGGATGGGCAACTGGTGACAGGGACAAGCTACAGATTCTTACACAGAACTAAGTTACACGTAATATTTTTTTTTCTCTTTTTTTTTTTTTTTCATTTTTGTCTTTTTTTTGGAGGGTGCTCAAAGTCGATAGTCTGTGACAAAGTCTCAAAGCCTAAGTTGACAAAACTGCCGGAGAAAGACAAAAATCTTTTTTTTCAATAGCTCACTGGTGCAGCATGCTCTCACTGCACCCTGTCCCATGAAGAGATTTGCATCTCACAAGAGTACCCTCAACTCCATGCTGCAGGAATGGAAAGTAGCATCCTTAATCGCTTTGTCCACACGGCTGCTTTTTTATGCCAATTCCCTTAATATTCAGTGAAGGAGAAGCGGAACAAGAGAGCAAACATCACACTACTCACAAAGAGGGTCCTGAAGGAGAGACCTGGATTCTGGCCCTTGCACCTGCAAATACTGAAGGATTTTGTTCCATGTGGAACACTGGCATCAGGAAACCTGAAATGCCCATCCGCTATAGCATGGTGCCTGAGGCTTTCTATTGACCTGAAGCCAGGCCTTCCACAGGTGAATTTCCACGGTGGTGGAAGTCTAACTGCTTGGGAAACAGTCTGCCAAAAATATATGTTACTGGTTTGTTATGAAATAAAGAAAAATTATGAATGTATCTGACAAGGAGCCAGCCTATCCAACGTATTCTTACAACAAGGCATAGAATCATAGAATCATAGAACTGTTTAGGTTGGAAAAGACCTTTAAGATTAGGAGTAGAAGCAATGCACCCCCAGCTCCCAGGGGGTTTGTGTCCCCCATATTGCATAAGGAACAATCTCCAACTGAAGGTTTTGGGGTTGTTTGCGGCACCTTTCTGCCATGGAGGTGCCTCAGTGTCTGCCAAGGATTTTATCATGTTGCAGCCTTTGACTGGTGAGGGCTCTAATGAGATGTCTCTCCTGCATCTCACCACTTTTTAAATGAAATATATATGGGCTTAATATCTTGGAGATATTTGACCATTGTCACGTTTGCTTGAAACTGGAAGAAGGGTTAAAAAATTATCAGTCAAATAGATGATAGAAAAATAAAGAGAGACATAAAACATGATTAGGTAAGTCCTATTTCCCTAGGAAACCAGCCTAAAATTTACAAGTCACACCAACTGGAGAAAACTGCCAGCACTTCATAGGACAGGATTAGAAGTTGAAACTGGAAGCAACTCAAAGGAGAGCAAAGCACTGTCAGAAATTGTGAAAACCCAACCTACAAGGAAAAGCCGAAAGATTTGAGGCTGTTCAATCTAGAAGAAGAGGAGATCAGACAGACAGGTGTGATAACAGCCTTCCAGTGGGGAAAGGCTGGAGGTCCCTGATCAATTATCCTCATAGCCACCAAAGGTAAGAGAGGAAATAATCAAATTTTCTGGACAGGAGATTTATCTCAGATAACGTGGAACATTTTCTGACTTTCAGGGCAGTTAAGCACTGAATATAGTTGTCTGGGGAGTCTGGGACTGGCATCAATTGAGGTGTTTAAGATCGGGTCTGAAAGATCTCTGTCAAGGACGAAGTTTAATTCTGGTTTACAATAGAAGTAGGTATCAGGTTTATTCAAGTCCCATGTATTCATGATTGGTAGGAATACAATTTGTGGTTTCCTGTTCTTCAGTAAAACAGCCCCAAAATGAAGCACTTCTTCATTGGGTCAAGTGTAATGTTTCATCCAGCCTACAACGACATTTCAGTATTTCTTTTCAGCTGGGAGAACTAATATGATCAGTCTGAGCTGATACCTCTTCTACTTCTTTTTTTGGAAGGTACCTTTGAGTGAGTGGATTTGTTGTCATTTTTTTGTGTTCAGCAACTAAACTGAAAAAATCCCACCAACCTCCAAACCATTATTCACACAGCCCTAGTTCCAGCTAGGAACTCCTGGGAGAGACCTCAGAGCACAAGTTGATGGGGACTTCTGAAATGTGTCAATAGTTGCCAAAGTATGAGCAGCACTTTATAGCGATGGTTTGGAATGATGTAAAACAACTTTCTCAAATCAGTGCAAATAGCAGTTTATACCACATGTGTCGATAGTGCGTGACTTCTTTCTCAACTAATGCTTGCCAGTCCATTTAAACAGCATTTGGGGAAACGTCCAAACTGGTTCTTTCCAGGTAATTAACTTTCTTCACAAATATTTTCACAGCCAGGAGAACTGGATGGTAACTGAATAGTCTTGTGGGACATAATGTAGGGTCCTCACAATGTAGGGACATAAGAACATAAAGAACCATGAGATCCAGAAAAGCGCACAGCAAGGGCTGCTACAGACACAGGAGCGATCTCCATCACTCTACCATTCTTCTAAAGACTTTTTGGGGTACTAGCACACCTGGCTCTCACAGTGCCTCCGAAGAACTATTTTTATCTCAGTAGTGACCTTGTTTCCGGTATGCTACAGTCAACTTTTATTTGCGCAGCTGATATCCGAAATGTGATTCATCAATTTAAAGTTGTAATACACAAGTTGATTTTTAACACCCATGTCCCAAAAGCCTTTTTCTTACAAAGTATAAAAGTTCATCGCAACTAATTGTCTATTTGCCTGTTAATCTTTTTCCTTGTTTTACTTCATACCCACTTTTATGAGACACTGGCCATCATTTGTCCCAAAGAAAAGAACTGCTCCACTAGTGGCAAGTTCTGCTTCTGTTCAGATTCCCCTTCCAGGACACAAATTAATGAGGTTTGAAAAGGAACAGGGAGAATGTCTCAGCTTATTTGCTGATCAAATTCCTCTATGTACAAGGATGCAAATCAACTTTCTGCAGTCTGGAGAAGTGGACTGCCCCAGTTCTTGCAACCAGAGTCTTCACTACAAAACCAGAAACCCTAACCCAAAACTCTGTTTTCTACACATTTTGCCTTTGTGAACAAGCTGACTGATTGATTATGCTTTTTTTTTAACACCTGACTATTTCCTCACACGTCTCATCCAAGCAGGAACATCATAGCAAATATCATACCACCTTCCCCCTGTTTTCTGCTGTGGCTGTAGCTAAATGAATCCTCTGAACATTTAGTAGCTGATGTGTGGCAGTACGGCTCCCAGAAGAAAAGCATCAACAGGAAGGAAAAGGAAGTCACCAGGCGCTGGCTGTATTCCCCACTGAGTTTGTCTCACCAAAGGTTGTCATCAACCAAAGGTTAAAAAATACATTCCACTTTGTTTTGTGGAGGGGGACGCCCAAAGAAACCGTGCACAAAATTCATAGAATCATCATTAAGGCCAAAAGGAAATATTAGGACATGTAGTCTGACCTTTGGAAACTGCAGGCAATACAGGGAGCCCAGTGGAGCGCCATTCTTCATTATTTAAGTGCAATTTTTTTGCTATTAGGACTATTTACTAGCAGCTTGAGCCTGACTGAAGTTAGAGCCAGACAGTGAATAGTTTGTGAGGGGCTCAGAGCTTGCATGTTATCCAGGAGGATTTTAGGATCGTATGTAATTGCAACCTTACCACTGTGTTGAGAATATTCTAAAAAGACAAACAATAACTGTACACTCATATATATGGGGGCTATAATATATACATATACATGTACATATATGCATATATATCTGTACTTTGTGGGAGGTCAGGAGTATTTCTGGAATTCTACTAGTACAGCATTTATTAACTACACAGTAAACATAGCTGATCAGCATTTTTAAATTATTTCATTTCACTGAATTGCTGGTTCAGTGCTTGCAAGAAATGCGTTACCATCCCCATCCTTTCAGTTGTGGGAATAAAAAAGGTGACCCTACCCTGTAACACTCATAGCAAGCAGTGAGGAAGAACTGACACTCCTTTCCTCCTGCCCAGACTCAGAGGGAGCTGCTTAAGGCTAATAAGGCCAATGAAGGTCTAAGGAAAGCCCAGACCCTTGGGAGGGGCTGGAGGGTTTCCTAGAGACCCATCCTGCAGCAAAGGGAGCAGCCTGGGAGAGCGCCCAGCTCTGTTCTTTTCCATCCTCAGGATCACATTTTCCAGGCAAGCCCTGGATACAAAACATCACAGACCAGGAAAACCGATACACAGGAGGCCATGTGGTGGAGCGCTGCCAGGCTGTCCTCTCGGGTGTTGCTTTTTCTGCAGAGGTTATGCTTCAGCGGTAGCATTTCCATCTGAGACTAGCAGAGTAGTGCTGGGCAATGGAGAAGAGGTGAGATGGGAATTGTGAGTCCAAGAAATACATGGTGCAAGCTACACAGATGCAAAAGTAGACAGGGATGCCAAATCTCCAGGCTTATATTGGTAGGAAGGACTTCCTCCTGAAGCCACAGCTCTCGCCACTCAGAAATGAGTGGTGCAAGCAGCCATTTAGGGTGAAAACCTTGCAGGATTCTCATGGACTTCAGATTATCTGGTTTTGGAGTTTTTTCCATAAAATGACACAGGATGAGACTCAGCAGGAATTCTCCATAAGCCTGAAATTAGACTCTTTATTGCAGGAAATACTATGCCAGCACTGAAGCATTGGCACCACTCGCCTCCTTATTCTTTGACATCTGCTGACTGTCATGTGCCAAGAAAAAGGTAACTAACTGAGCACTTCAAGGAAGGAAGACATTGAGCTCAGGGTCACTGATACCTGCCAACAAGACTTATTTCATTTTAGATGACTTAGAGGTACAGGAATATGTGTTTTATAAAGGGTGAGAATCTAAGCATAAAATTGCCATTTCTAAATTCTTAAAAATCACAATGAAGTTTTTTTTTTTTTTAACCCAGAAAATGTAGCAACTGCAGTCAGTGAAGAACAAATCTCTCTAACATCCACAGATGTATGAACATTCACTATGTTGAATAATCCTGTCTCCTCATTCCTTTCCTTCTGACTCATCTATAATGTCATTTACTTTATTCACACAGTTTAACTTCAGATTTGCTACCCTCTTGTCATCATTTCAGTCACTAGATTTTTTTTTTTCATGTGAACCTGTGAAAATATTTTGATTGAACTGGTGCAAAAATATTTCAGGCAAACCCAAGGTATGGATGTCAAAATATGCTAGGGAATAACACACCTACTGGTATGTAATAACATTATCCAGTTGTTAAAAGAAGCAAGTGGGAAAATATAGGTATATGGTTTCTAGCTAGTAGGGGAAAAAAAATGACAGGTCCTGATTAAAAGCTGTTAAAGGACTTTGCGTTCTGCTTCACTTCCTTAATCCATTTGACCTACTGAACACGGCCCCAGCCAGCCAGGAGAACACAGATAAGTAGGGAGGTTTACCACACTCGCTTGGTTCAGTCAGCGAAAGTCATTTTCTGCAGCCTCTAGCCTTCCTTTTGGATATGCATGTCATCAGGAAAACTGAGTCCGGGCTCAATACTTTCTCTTCCGCCCCTTTAGCTCCACATGTTTCCTGACCCTTGGCTCCTCTGCTGAGAGGGCTCGCCACCTGCACACCGGCTCTGCTAGCACAGCCACATCCTGTACCTTCCCCGTGTCCAGGGTTCGTTATGTTCATCGGCCCATATGATAGCTGCGTGATGGAAATGTATTTGGGTTCAAACCATCCTTGCGATTGGAAAACAAAGCAGTGTTTCCACTGCAATGTGCGGCAGGGATAGCTGAACAGTAAAAAAAGGAACCAAGAAGCACGTAGCATCGTGCTTGCTGCCTCTTTGGGTAGGATGATGAATGCCTCATGGGGATGGAGACCTTGGCCTTCGCAAAATGGCACACAGTGGTGACAGTACATGTGAAAAAGAAGAGCTCCATTTCTCCAAATGCTTCTGTCCTCTTCTTCCAAGGGAGATGCTGCTGTGAGTGCCAGAAAAAGAGTCATTTACACTTTCTCCAATATTCCCAATCCCATTTTTTTCCCCCCAATTTTTTTCTCTGGTAATTTTTCCAGGATAAGCATCTCTCCTTATGAGATGTTTCTTTTAAGAAAACAGAAGAGAACAGCTGCAGCTAGAGGCTGAGCAGGAGACATCATCAAGGAGGTAGTTTAACGGAGAAATAAACCAGCCTAAAAAGGCAGAGCCAGGAGGAGAAATGTGTCTGTCCCCAAATGTTCAGGCTTGGAAGAAAAAAAGTCTCTTCAGTCTCATTAGAGTTCAACATAATCTTTTTCTTACCTTTATTGATCCAACTCACAGGATGGCTGCTATCCTGGTGCTATAGAAGATGAAATTACTGCCCATTTGCTGTTGTTTGGGCTGCACCATTGAAGGACAACGACTGAACAGTGGAGATGGGTCCTCCCAGATGAGTCCCCAGTGCTGTGTTCCCCAAGAGGACAAGGCAGGCCAAAGAGTAGCACAACACCCTTTGGCTGCACAATGACTTTGGGAAGCCACGGGAGCCCCAAACATATTAATGCGGGCTTCACCACAAAGTTTTCCTTTGTCTAGAAATAGTTACTAACTTCAGTTCCTCCAACCTTATCACCAAGGCAGTAGGACCAGGACTGCATCTCTCTCAATGCTGAGATCATCTTCTGTGTACTTGTGGCTACATGTGGACAAAATGAGTTTCATAAATGAAGCAACTGAACTCAGAAGAAATCCAGATTGAGCATCAAGAATGCTTTCAAATCAAAGATCATTCTGTGTCTCTTTTGGGCCAGATGGGAATGGGGAACTTCTAACTAAACCTTACTGCTCTGAGAAATCCTACTGCTCACAGCTGGATGTCTCCCCTAGGCAGGACTGGAAGTGGTCTAATATGTGCTGACTTGCCATTTTTTCCATGCCCAGCTCAAACGGGAAACAAACAAAATAGCTCAACCTCTTGGGAGAGATTTGCACACTTCTGGAGCTTTAGCCTGTTGTCCTAAGGAAATAAACTGTGCCATCACAATGTTTGTCCATCTGTAAGTCCCACTCTCCTTACGAGCTTTTGAATTCATTGGCCAATTTCTGTTAAAGTTGAAAGGGGGTTAGAAATAGCACAGATAATTATGTTTGTGGAAACCGGTGGCTAGACAGAGAAGCAAGACTCAGTTCACTATCCCTCTAGGGAACAGGTAATCTCTTTGACAGCAGCTAGATAGCTAAAGGGCATACACATATCAGCCTGCCAGTCAACAGGTTCCTAGCGCCTGACTGCCCGCAGCACAGGTACAGCTCCAGCCCAGCGGGCATGGAAATAGGCGTGGGAGCCGGGGTCATGCTGGGAGACTGCTGAGAGGACACAAGTCCATGGGAAACTAAGCTCTGCTAGTTCTGCTACTCAAAAACCCGATGTGTTAATGCATTACTGTGTTCAGATGTACTTCAGGTGCCAAATGCCAAAGCGCCTTGGATTTATTTATCGCACGTCTATATTGGAAGGCCGGTGCCTTCCAAAAAGAAACCACAGTGCTTCCAAAGGAACTAGGCTTCTGTCAGTCTGGTTCTGATCTCGTTTGCACTGATGCAGACTGGAAAACTCTGCATGAACATCCTTCACTGGTTAGTGTTAGCGTGTCTAAAATGCCACTTAAAGCTAACTCCCCCTGAGGGTGCCAAAAGACACAGAAAAAATCCCCAACATTTCTGATAGACTTATTGTGCTGTATAATCCTTTTGACAGTGGCCCAAATTCAGTAACCCTTAATTTCTCTGAAGTTGATAATGAATTTGGCTCAGTGTGACGAAAGTAGAAATGCCAAGTAATTCTTCATCTGAAATATGATATTCTGGTTGCAGTGTCTAGAGTCCTCACACAGACGCTTCCACCAACTAGTAAAAAGAATTTCACCCTTGAGCTGATGTCAGATCTATTTTCTTAAAAACAACGGTCAGTGTTATGTGTGAGAAAGGACCTACGCAAAGAAGGACACTGACTTTCACCTATCATGAAGTGTTTGCCCAGCCTGTAGAAATCTGTTGGTTTTATAAACAGAAGAACCACAACTTAAAAAGTTGTGTTGGGGCAGGAACATATATGTAGAATTCAGCTACAATTGGTTTGAATATATGGTAAGGTTATTTCCACCCATGGAGTCAGTCTAGATTTCTTCAGTATGAATAGGTTAGATTTCATTCTTAATGGTTGGCTTTCATCAAGTATCTACCTGAAGTCATTTCTTTTGTCAATTAGAGTAGAGAAAGATTTAATCATCCATCGTAAACATGGTGGGGCGTTTTATGCAGTAGGAACAGAGAGAGCATTTTATTCCAAGTGAACATCAACACCCAGTGATAGACAGGTGAGCTTCTGATACTGGAAAATCCTTGTCTCAAATTTTGAAGGTGATATTTGGGGACAGTCTTAACCTGGAAGAGATGTACTTTGGGAGATGACACGGCACAACAGCAAATCAGGCAGCTCCACGCTTTACCCATCCCACTCAAGGTTTTGTACATTGTCCTCTTCCAGGGCCAGATGAAACCGCCCCTATCTTTAGCTCAGCCACTGCAATCATCTTTAGTGGCAGCCATATGGCACTTTGGAAATGCAGCCTTTAAGCCTCGGAGGAATTGTAATGGACTGCGTGAAGAAGAGCTTTCGTCTAGTGTCAGACACCAGGAAAGGCTCTGCAAAATGAACTTTTATGAAGGCTGGAAATCTCTGGGTTTGGTACGTTAACTTTAGTAGTAGAAAAATGCTCTAGTTGTCAGAGAGAATGTTATAGTGGGAAAATAACACAGTATCTGAACGGTTAGACAACCTTCTGAACACGTTAGTGAGAAAAATATCTGATGAGCTCTCACCTTATTGATAAACGTCTTATAGGCACAGAAATTTTTCCTTCTATGAAACTCTTCTCAAAATGTCATTTGTCAATCAAGAGGTCATGTTCTCTAAATATTTAGGTTTTTCATAGGTTCAGGTAGAGCCTGACAGTCATAATCCAGTGTTAGCAACTACAATTTTGAAGTACCATCAACCAGAAAGGGCATAAAACCCAAGCCACCCACTTCTTGGATATGTGAGTTGACTACTGTGTTATATATAAAATGGGCTACCACGGGCAGCCTTTCCTAAAATAAAGGCTCTATAGTCATATAATAGCCCAGTGAAGCCAGCATAGGAACAGAGGCCACTTTGCCTCGTTTCTGAATTTCAGTGGAGGAGAGGGGTACAGAGCTGCTGAAGCCAGCATCACTCTGGCTATGGAGGCAGCTCAACAAGCAGGTCTGGTTTCCAACAGGGACCTCCAAACCAGCTTAGATGCTAGACTGAGGTGCTTGATCAGTGGAAGTTCTTTTAAATCTTTGGATGGAGAGTCCACGTAAATCCTGTTTGAGGTGAGTAAGTCCTTTTTGTGCTTCTGGTCCTTTGATGCACAAAGGATTTAAAGAGCAGCTGTGTATTTATTTTACAACGCATTCAGCGTGTATACTTTTGAATGATAAGATGGTTTATCTGTAGTTTGCTTAATCTTTTCCTGTCATTCATGGAGATTAAGCACCATTTTCATTGTAAACATTCCCTCTGCTCCCCTCATGATTCCCTAAGGGTACACCAGTTCAGATATCCCTTCAAGTAATGAACAGGCAAGGACTAATAAATACTTCGCACAGAAAAGGAATCTTGTAGCAAAAGACTCTGATAGCCCCCTTCATTATGGGGGCTACTTCCATTTGATTTTTACTTCTTGAATCCCGCCTTAAAACTCAGAGCCGAACACGGATTTCCAGTGAAAGTGGCAAGCACACCCAGACCTAGATAAAATAAAATGACGGAAAATAAACTGCCAGGAAGCAGAGCTCTTATTTTGTACGCAGTTCCACCCCATCCCACTTCCTATAGTGCATTTTAAAGAAGGGGCTGCTCTATATCCCAGCCTAGTGAAGATTACCATACATTTTTCCATTATCATCTAAAGCACACTGCGCTTTCAAGACTAAAGATTAAGTAAGGGGAAAGTGAAAACATAATTTATGGTGAAACTTCTGAACTTATCAACTTTGAGTAAAAGTAAAGAAAGAAAAATCCAGGAAGGCTCCTATAATTTTCCCTCAGATGGATTTTCATTAAGAATTGCCAGCCTATTGGATTTCTAGTCATCAGAGAGCAATTAATTAGTAAGGCATAATGTAAGTTAAAGTGTCTCAAGGCTCTAAAGTGGAACTAGACTTACAGAAAATAGCAGGCTCTTCACAGATAGTCCAGCACACTGCACCAGTGTACCGGCTAAATTTCGTGGATTAGTTACACTCATTTGGGGCTCGATTCTTTTGATGGTGAAACAAGCTGAAATCTTGCCTTTGATTTCAATGGTTCTACACGTTCCCAATGCGCAGTCCGGGAAGAAATTATGCACAAGGCTTTGGTACTTTTTTCCCACATTTTGAAGTTATTCCTTCCTTCGTTTTGTCTACTGCCCAAGTACTCACTATCTGAGAAAAAAACATTAGAGGAAGCTGTATATGTCTAAATATCTAATTCCTTTTTAACAGGTTTCTTTCAGTAGCTTTACTTGGGGGAAATAAGTCCACAGATATCCAAAATTTTTTGCATAGTCTCTTGTTTTAAAAAATATGTGAATGGTTATCAAAACAGGGAAAAGTTTTTTCTTTGAAAGAAGGTCTGATTCGCGGGCTGGAAAAACTCATGATTTCTGTCACCCATTTCTCTGAAGCTGCCGCTTTTGCTGTAGGGCATCTCACCGGCTCCTGTGACAGCTTTTGAATCCTTGTGGTTTACAATCCAGCAAAATGAAATATCTCAGAATGAGTGCCTATTTGTGAAAAGACTATAAACTTCAATGGTTTGGTAAGGGCAAGAGCCTTTGGGAACAGAGAAGACTGAACAGATAGGGACCTGGACACCTAAATCCATCACATCTTACCAGGTATGTATCCTGCTCCTGAGCTCTTTCACAACATGGACTTAGCCAGAGACCTTCCAGCCAGGTGACAGTCACACCCAGATAAACACCTCTAGAGGAAGATGAAGCATCACCAAATACAGAAATGGTTTTGGAACTTCCCCTTCCACTTTCTTATATGTTGCTGATACCAGGTCATGCTCACCATTTGCTAACAAAAAATACTCAATGATCAGTCACTGCCAACATGGGCACAAGACCTCTGCATTCACTCAAAGGTGTGCTGTTAATGCATGGCTTGGTCCCTCATTTTCCTTGTATGTAATAAGTGCCACTGTGCTCCCTGCCATCGAAAGGGAACTGCAAATAAGTATGAAATTATGTCTTTTGGCAGCTAAACAGAGTTTTGACCACATAGCTGTAGTAATAGCCAAATCTGCTAGATGGTCAGCTTTTAAAATCTTGTGCTTGAATCTTTCACCATGATATACATGTCCTGACATTAATGGAACAACATTGGTTTAGACTTTTGTTTTACTAGTACTATTTATCTCAGCTGGACACAGAAGCTTTTACCTATGTTACCCGCAAACAGTGGCAGGTTCAAGCCCTGATGTTGTGGCTTCACAAGTGGGGTGAGCTGAGATTGCTTCTGAGAAAGATGGTCCCATCCTCTCTCCCCGCCTCAGACATGCATCCCCGTGGCTTTCTTAGGGCTAGCATTAGTGCTACAGCCCTAGAGGAAACACAGCTCCCTCCCACCCTCAATGCTGGTCTCCCCAGTCCTGGTTTTAGGGCTAATCTGACCACCACTGGTCCAGCTGATGGCTCAGACAGGGCCTCTGAAAATGAAGCTATTTCACCTATTCCAGCATGATCCAGGCTGCACCGAAAGGGATGAATCCTTTCCTACACCCCCAGGCATAAGTTGTCATTGCTTCTCTTTACACTCATTATCACAAAGTTAGAGTGAGTTGGTCCATTGAGCTCATTTGGCAGAAAACAAACCCACTTCCAAGAAACAGTTTTCCATCAGATCAGCTCAACGGATCAATGCAACCCATAATCATGCAATTGCTAGAGGGTAGAGAATGCATGATAAAAACTGGGAAGCAGAGATCATCCCCTCGTTGGCAGTGAGCAGTTAGGTGAGATTTGGTAAATCATGTAATTGCACCATAAATGCTGTTGTCTCAACTGAGTCTAGTGGTTTGTGTTCCTTGCAAAGCTTCCTGTTTTCCAAAAAATCATCTCCAGAACTGGCATAAGCAGCTGCGTCACTTGCCTTTGCAGACTGAATCACATTCACGACTCCCTCTTTGCACTCCCCTTTCCCCTCCTGAGGGCACAGAGTCTGGAGGACCGCTCTGCAAACAGCTTTCACCAACCTTGACTTCATACAAGAAGTTCCGCTTTTCTTTCTCCCTTTTGCAAGCTGTTGATCATACAGCACTAAAAAGCAAAGTTCTGATCTGATACAATCACATTTCAAGACCGTGCTGAGTTTTGACTGCTTGCGGGCACCTTGTTACAGTGACCTGGTTCAGAGTGGCAGCAGGCTTTGAAACAAAGAGGAAACCTTTTCAGCGAGCTCTCAGCAAGGTGTGCAGGGAAGGCAAGAGCAGATGGGGAAAGAGACAGCTCTGGGGCTCCTGGCCTGTTTGATGGAAATGGAATAACATCAGCAAATTTGTAAGAGCTGACTGAGAGCTTTTTGAAAGGAGCACAACAGCTGCAGGGCTGACTTTGAGGCTGTCATCCTGTGCTGTGCGGTGCACTTTGACCACACTCTCACAAACACTGTCTTCCGATTACAGGCAGGCTCAGTCACTTTGCCGGAGAAAATAGTGGGTGAAATGATACACCAGCACTGCAAAACACCCAGGCACTCTGCATATAACAGTTAGCAACAAGCAGATCCCCAGTAAGAATAATAACAATGAGGATGTTCATAACAACTACTAAAAGCTGCAGCACCACAGTGCAGGAAGAAGAGGTGGGAGAGATCATAACATTTAATAGGGTTCATTGACCAAAACCTTTGTTTTTCAAGGAGCAACTTTATTCCCTAAAGAAGGGAACTGAGTTTGGGCATCACCTGTAACAAGAGCTGTGCTCTGACCCCACATAGGTGCAGTTACTAATGACTCATTTCAGCTTGGTCTTGCAAGGTCCTGCCCTTGCTACTCCTGCAAAGGTTTGAGCACGTGCGCTCAGTTTTAAGCGTTATGTGTCTCCCGTGCCTTCCACAAATGGGGAGAGTGTTTTGACGCTGACACGCACTATGGGACTGCAGCTGAGACACTCAGCTGCAGCATCTCATAAGACTGAGCCTTACATGATTAAAAGCTGTGACTCAACATGTTGTCCTTCTCATAAGGTCTCTTTGGACTCATGGAGTTGAGACTAGGCTGTGTGTCATTTGGTGCAAAAGTGACTTTTGTACTCAGAGCAGGAATATGTCTTAAGGCATGATTAATTTTGCTGCATGCTGTAGCTACCATTACAGCGCTTTATGTCAAGTGCTGCTTCTTGCCTCAGGGAATATTTTCCCACTCTCCACTTGTTTATAATAATGAAAAGGCTGGTCTTGATTTGGAAAGAGCAATGTGCGCAGATAAGATAAAATTGCTGCTGAGGAACTAAGAGCAGTCCTTTCTTTGCATTATCGCTTGCTGAAGGCCTGCACTCTCATATCCAGCCTCCCTCTATCTCACCAGCAAGCAGCAGAGCCCAGTGCTGTAGATGCTGCTCAGCCACTTTCCCAGACATCAGGAAATTAACTTTTTGACAACTTAGCCAAAATAACAAAATAGCTAAAGTTAACAGCATAGCAGCTGTGAGGACTTATTTCTCACATGGGGCTTACCCACAACTGTTGTTGCATGCCAAGATGGAATGATGGGACCCCACACTCTTCCTTAATTTTATGTATTTATTAATAGAAATAGCTTTTGCAGAAGGGGATAGGCTGACACTTTTGACATCTGAAGTCCAAAGCCCTCTGATTGATTGCTAACAGAGAAAAGACAAGGACAGCCTTTCTGGTTTGCAACATCAGCATTTTCAGTCATCATTCAGGTGACCACGTTTGGAAAGGGAGGATTAAGTTCTGCTTCAGTGTTAACACAGTCCTAAGTCTAAATATCTTAGCAAGAGGTTTTTTATTTGCTGTTGGATTAGGTTTCTTCTGAAAAGGGGACAAACAGGAAACGGGGATCTCTCCTGCACGAAGCCGTGCCCCTGCTGGGTCGTTCCACCCCACCGATCAGGGCAACCCCTGTTTCCCACCTCCCTGCGGCAGTGTGATGAACAATGAGTTCCCAGGGCTGCGGCTCAAAATGGAGAGACCAGGAAAATCGTGCATCCCTATGAATCACGAAGACAAGATGGGAGCGCAAAGCCTTTTGTTGAAGGGTTGGGAATGTTCCTGCATGTCAGGACTACCTACACCAACACAGGAGGTCTGATCTCCCAGACTTAGACAAAATGGGCCAACATGGTCTCTTGCTACACCAGCCATCATAGCAGGATTTCTGGCCATCTGTCCTGCTGTAACGGGAAGCAGATCCATGACCGCACAGCATCAGCATGTATGACCATCGTTCCTGCCCAGAATGGCTGGAGGATGATTCACTGGAGCAATGAGTTTTGCCCAGGAGTAGAAAGTTAAGTTGCTGGAAAATTGTGCAAGTGTATAGCCTACAGTTCTGGAATTAGGAGCCGCAGGTGGCAGTCAGGGAGGACTCAGCACCTAGGGGCTGTGCGATGGATGAAGTAGGATGCAAAATGCCCCAGACTACCTCTTGATGAGCAAGTCTGCATGCACTGCCACAGGTGAGGGCTTCTAGCTGGATTCCAGAGGCATCCTCGTTCCCAGGTTGGTCACACCTAGCCTGGGTATTTCTGTACTGGGCTCCAGAGCACAGCGTGCTCCTATATGGTTTTATAATGTCCATCATCAGATGCCTTCCTGAGGCAATCAGTTTTAGAAAGTGACAAGTTTTCACTTATACTGAAGGAAGAGAAGTGTCGTGGGAGAAAGCTGGAGCTGGTATAAACGGGTGTAATTTCTTCAAAGTCACTGAAATCATCTCCATTTATACTAACTGCTTTGGCCTTTGAGGGACGAGAGAAGAGGTTAGCCAGTGGGCAGCTCAATTAGAAGAGCTAACAAGTGGAAGGCAGAATACTTAGCTGTTTATGGGTTGACCTTTCTTTATGAAATTCTCCCAACAATTCTCAAACGTTAATGAGAAATATATCATAAGGTGACAGTGTTGACAAGCATTATCCTTGGCCCTAGCTATGCTATAACGCAGAGAGGAGAAGCAAAAACTGGTGTTTGCGATGCAAAGCAAGTCCCTGGAGAGCTCTGCCCAGTCTACACAGGCTCCTTTCTGCTACAGGACTTTTGTAAAGCAAGAAGCATTTCTGAAAGGTATGGCTTGTTCATTCTAGAGAGTTGCAGAAGCTGTCATTGAGGTTTTGTAAATATTTGGCATCTCAAATCGATAACCTTGGCTCTTTGAGTGCCTTGGACCTTAGGCTCTTCATAATGTCACTGTTCTTAAGACAAACCACGGCTCCCTTCAGAACAGGTTGTTGCTTTGGTAATTTTTTCTACAAGCTCCAGAAAAATAAAGCCATATTTCATGCTGTGAAAAAATAGCTGCTGTGTGGTGTGATCCTGCACCAAGAGAAGAAAAACTCTGGGAAAGGCTATTACAAATAGAGGGCTTTTATCACCATGGTGTGCCCTTTCCTTTAACTTGGTATGAGAATGAAGTTATGTCTCAAACATCTAAAAACTACTCTGCTTGGACCCAACTGAGAGGATGCCCGTCTCATGCTGAGTGGGGGTGGAGGTGGGGCACAGTGTTGTAGGAGTGATGGAGAAGGTGAAGAGGCTTCAGGGGTCAGGGAGCACAGCCCTCCCAGAGCCACAGTGGTTTTGGTGCTGGGCAGAAAAGTGGGGCAGGCAGCACTGGGGCAGGCAGCACTAAGGCAGGGGGTGGCCGGGCAGAGGTAGAGGTGCCACAAGCATGGGGCCAGGTCAGGAACAAGACTAGTGCTGTGGCATCATTTTCAGGACAAAGAAGGGACACACCTTTTTTCACGATCATATAATCCTAAACCAACTTTACTGCTTTTTCTCTTACACATGCTCAAATTAACTTTGGCTTGACTTCTGGGGAACTAATCTTGTCCTTAAAGTTAAGCACAGGTATAAGTTTTTTTTTTGGAGCAGAGACAGTGTGCTAAGCCCCTGGCAGGATCAACCCTACACTACAAAGAATCTGCAGAAAGTAAATACAGATTTTATACACACAAAAATTTCTACAAGAAACCTGATTCTAGGAGTTATATTCATCCAACCAAGACAGCAGGAATTTCTCATGCAACTTACAGCAAATCATCTCAAATCTCCAATATTAATTGCAAACTATTTGCAAATGGTCTGCAGCCAAAAGTTATCTGCAGAAATCACTCAGCTAAAAATTTATGACAAATAAATCTGTTTACCAGTCATTTCTCTGGGAAATAATGGGCCAAGTTCAACCAGTCTTTCAAATGAATTAATGTAGCTTTGTTTCTGAACAAAAGGTGCTTGCTGTCATGCTGGGAACATCAGAGCAGTGCCTGGAGCGGGTGTATGTGTGTGCACGCAGGATTGGGTATAACCAGAAGCATGAGCTGGGCCAGAAGAAGATCCTCAGAATCTGAGAAAAGATTTAATCATCATTAAAATCACCAAGAACTAAGAAAAGTCACAATGAGAAGGCAAGACTCAGACGGACGAAATAAATTTGGGTTTTCTTATTTTAACTACCCTATCCTTTGTGACACCAAAAGAGTATTTTATTCACTTGATCTTGACTGAACTAACTGTAGTTATTTTAATTAGGCTCTTAACTCTAGCACAAATTCTACTAAAATCCTCCCCAGCAGCGCACAAACACAGGCTTGCCCAAATTCACCTCATTTTGCTCCTGAGAAACACCACTGACACCACAGCCCAGAGGTCCTGCTTTCCTTCTTGCGTTAGCTGGATCCCCACTGAGCAGCTCCCATGGCCTTGAGACTTGCTTTCCTCACAACAGACAGGATGCTGCTGTCTCCATCCCACGGTAATAGCCCATATCGGCTTCCGCCTGGAGAGAAAGAGGCCTTCAAGAGTCGGCATGGGCCCATTAAGCACTTAGCAAGATGATATTCTCCAGGCATAGTCCTTGTAATCTAGCATTCATTTTACTAAGTGAAAGTAACTGATGCTTTCACACTGATGGTGCAGGTCACCTCCAGTAGGGCGGCAGACACTGGGTCCCTGAATCCCAGGATGAGGGGATGGCTGACGGGACATGAGGAGGTGAACTGATGGGCCAAGGAAGGGTCTGGGTGAACCAGAAAACCAGTGTCACCAGCAGTCCACAAGACTGGTGCGGAAGGTGACAGTTGTTTTTCCCAACCATAATTTGAAATGCAGCTGTGATACAGCTGCATGGGAGGCTCGGACCGTGTGGGGGTATATTTTATTACCAAATAACCTTGCTGCACTTTACCAGCAGTTACTGTCTGTTGTTGGCTTTGTAGTTGCTTTCTCCTTCTTGGAATATGGCAGGAAATTTAAATAAATAGAGTTTAATTTCACCACCTTTTTCAGCAGCCATCCTTAACTTCAGTGCATGCCCACTGGAGGTAGACTTGCTTACTGTCTGGCTATTGAGTGCCTGTTTAGTCATCACTTTGCTGATACTTACAGGAAAGAGCTATTGTTCCTGGGCTTCCTCATTGAAAACAGAAGTTCCTGAATTTCTACTTGTTGTAAATTAAACACCTCTGAAGAAAGCGTTTAGTTCTGATTCATAACTGTCAACGTTTTCTGACTGTAATCTGTATGGATTGGTTTGATTTTTTAATTCATAGCCTCTGAAGCAGCAAAAGGAATCTTAAGCAAACCTCTTCAGGCAAGATTATGGTGCACCTCACAAGAAAAAATATGCCAAAACAAAAGCAACGAGCAAACCCATGCGACTGCCCAGAGGACCCTTCACTTTTGGAAGATGCTCAGCCCTGCATTGGTGTTTGGAAGAAGAGAGCAAGGTGCTTCTCAAGGGGTATTTTCAATGTGGCCAACATATTTATCAGCTTAGTTCACAGGAAAGGAACATGAGCAAAATGGATCATTTTAAGTAATCAAGTTGATAAGCACAATAGTTGCCTGGATCAACATAGTACAGGGCACAAATCATTCAGTCATTTGCCAATACCCTTCTGGTACCTTTGATTGGTTTATAATGTTAATATTGCTGTTCAGCTAGGAAGGGAAAGAGGCTACATTTTCTGGAAATGAGTTAGGAAGAAGAGAAACAAAGCATAGATAAAAAAGCTGGGGAGGCACCCCTCCAAAACTCAAAAAAAGTCAGTAGGTTAAATGGAAATCTGAAAAAGCTGGGTAAGAACAAATCATTTTTAATAAAGGGTCCCATATGATACCTTATTTTGCTAAGAATTTTTCTGCAGTTTGTGTCCTAAATATACAGTAGCCTTCTTTATCTGGCTGACATTGGAGACATGGAGTTGAACTAGTTAAACGTGCTGAGATAACAGGAGTTTTGCATGTAAGTGCTGCTCTCTTACAGACATACCCTTCCCTGAGATACTGAGTGATTTGGATAAAAGACGGGCATACTGTATCGACTTTGAAGATACAATCTTCATTAGGAAATTCTGCAAACTAAAACTAAACTACTTTTCTAATAATTGCACATCTCCAGGAACATTTCAGTAGATAAGTGCAACAGTAACAGCTGAAAGCTGTTAAACTCTTCGGCTGCTAAAAATGTCATCTACATGAGATGTACATAAAATTACAGACTCGTATCATTCGTGCCAAGTGAAAAGAGGCAATAATGTTGTAAAACATTTTGCTGTTGCTTTGGGTATTTTCATTGGTAAAGGTTAGGAGTTCCCCTCAGAAGTGAAGATGCTACTGTTGCCCAGGTTCATTACATTAAGGCTTTTAGAGACCCTGGTCATGGTTCTGGCTGTATTTTCCTCTCAGACAGACACACTTGCATCTGTACAGCCCTGTGCACATCCAGATTAACAGCCCAGTGCAGGCACGGTAAGTCTGGTACATACAGTGTGATTTATCTGTAGGTGTGCAATAGCCATTTTTCCTGACAGCCACCAGCTTGGACTCCCAAGCATCCGGAAGAGTGGCTGGTTACTGCTAAAACACAGGAACAGACATATCCCATACGCTTGTTGTATGGTGCATGGGATTTGCATGCAGGAGAGGAAGTCCTATGCAATATAAGCAGCCCTGCAACCCTGGCACTAGCTAATGGGCCTTGGGAGTGTGTGTGTAAGGAAGGGGATGGCTGAGCCTGGGTTGCCAACCTGTGAGCTCGTACTTTGGGGTGGCACTGTCCCTGCCTCCTCGGGGTCCAGCTGCACCAGTGCCCAAGCATCCTTCTCCCAGAGCCAGCAGCTCACTCTGCTGCTCTCACTGACTTGAAAGAAGCTACTCATATGCTTAAAATTAGCCCTGGACCTGGGCCAGACTTCTCAGCACATTATGGGATGGAGCTGTTGACAGATGATCTTAACTCTCTCACTTGTGAGAAGTTTGTACACATGCTCAGCTGAGCTGCAGGACCAAGGTCTTGGCTTCACATTCTTGCTGAAGAGCCCACGGTGCTTTTCGCAAGAATCAAGATGTCAGGCTTATCAGTCAGATCAGATCAGATGCTGATGCCAGTAAAATCCTCCTGCCCTATCCTCCCTGGGTACCTATAAACAGCTACAGTGAACCAGTCTGCCTCACCCCAGCCCCAGGCAGCCAAACTTTAAAACAGTCTGGCATCAATTTGCCTTTAATACCGAAAAGTGGCCACATGATTGATATTGCTGGCTGCTATTTGAGTTTGCATGTTCCGTATTTGTAGCATATGAAGACAAGTTGGAGTACAGCAGAGGCATTTGCGAAAAGCAAGGTGCTTATCTGGTGGGATTGTGCCAGCAAGCAAGTAGTTGAGTAGAAAAGTTAAACAGGGATAATATTTCATTGAGTTGGCTGGCAGATTTTTCATCTGCTATTAATTTGGGCAGAATAATCTTTAGAGATGAGGAGGCAAGAGAAGAGGAGAGGAGAGGCACATTCTGGACTTTGCAATACCAGTACAAGTCTGTTGTCTCCCATGGTGTTACACTGCGTCCATAGAGTTACACTCTGGTTAAGAAAGAAGACCAAAGGAAGGAAGACAAAATGCTTGGCCCCAACAGGACAGCAGCCTTTTGCCTTGCTACCCTTTCAAATTCACTGACGATACAATGAGGTGCCTAGGCAGAAGTGCCACACCAGGCAGCCTCTGGCCACAGCAAAATATAAGGCTGTCTGAATTAGCAGTATGGAGCATGTTCCGTTTTCTGGGCATTTTCTTATCTGTATCTTACTTGGGTTTTTGATCTATGGATGAGTGGGTCAGGAAGTGGCCTGAAGACACCCCTTTTGCCTCATGAGTGGAAATTTTCTAATTATAGAGTTACATCAACAGGCTCCCACTCCTGTCATGACACTTGGCGTTGTTTATGTTGTTTAAACAAGAGGGGGAAAGAACCCACCTCCCCAAACCAGTGAAATAATGAGGAACAAAATGCACTCTTTTATCTTTTGTCAAGTGAAGCAAGCCTATTATCTGGCCCAGCCTGTGGCTGGGATCACCGTCTCCCCCAGAGCAGCGTTTTACAGGCTGATTAGTGTATAGCTTCCTGCAGTAAACTGCCAGCAGGGACCAGAACACAGGAGGGGAAAGAGAAATTCAGGGACAAGATTTAAGCTCTGGTCTTAGTTTTTATTGCCTACGCTCTATGTCAATACATATTTAACTGGTAATCCATGCATATTATATGTACATGCACACACAAAGATGCATGCAAACACAAAACAGCCTACACAGGCCCCAGGAGTCACTGCTGACTTTGAACACAGAATGATGCTAAATCAGGAGGGGTTGAACCAGCTGGCCTTGAAAAAAGGCACCCCTGGACTAGGTTGGTAGAAATGCCAGACAAGTTTGTAGGACAGTACCAGAGCTGTGTAGAGCCATGGGCCTCAGGTTTGAAAAGACCTAGAGTCAATGCAGCTGGAAAGAGCTTCTGCTGCACTAAAAGCAACTAGCTTTTAATATTTTATGTTCTTGGAAAGTAATTATGCTACCTTGAATTTGTAAAGGATTTCCTTTAATAATCTTGTTACTATTTGATTAGAAATGCCTGTTAAAAAATGGCTAACTGCAAAGATACAACCAGATAAATATATCTGTTGCAATGGGAAGAACCAACTGCTCATTAAGCATCGAATTTGTATGGCAGAACAGTGATATGACAGTAAGTTTCTTACACCTCCAAATTGCTAATGCTCTATTACTCATGCTAGTGGAGACTTGGGAAGGTAACATACAGCTTTAGTTCCTTTAAAATGAAAGCATCACCTGTGGTTTTGGGTGATAAAATACACTGTTTGGGTGATAAAATACTCCTGTTTACTGCAGAGGCATAGCATGAGCATCAGCAGCTCCTGCAGAGCAGCTGGTATGCTGCTGTCATTGAGATTACCTGCCCGTGGTTGGCCCTCACTCATCTTAAATGAGAGAGAGCAGGTTCAAGGAAAATAGTTTTCCCAACTTCTTTTTTTCTTTTCATTTCTTGAGAAGCAGGGCAAGCTAGCTCAGGGCAGGCTGGGGCACGGGGAGCGCTCAGGGCAGAGGACTAAAGCTCAGGGATCTCACCTCCATGCACGCTTGGATGCACAACTCACTGCCTCGTGCTCCCTGGCTGCAAAATGGGAGCAGCAGTCCACACCAAGCTCTGTGAAAAAGGACTTTTGGATCTACGCACCTGAATGGCAGTAGGAGAACAGTGAACTGTTTGATCATTTTAATGCTTCTTACTTCGATGTGAGATGAGATTTTTCAAGAAAATAACTGCTGAGCAAGTACAGAGGCTGATGAGAAAAATCACAACGATCCCTTCAACAACATCTGAAATGAGAGCTGGACAATACACTTGGCAGAGGAAAGGGTGGTGGTGGTACAGAAGCATCTCCAAAGGATCCTTAAAAGGTGTCAGTTCAGAAGAGGATAAAAGCCTAATTTTATCAAGGCACAAGAGAGAGGAGGAACTGTAGGGAAGGGATCACCTGTGGAGATTATGAAGATGAAATCCAGCCCAACAGAGACCCATGAATTGCAATGAATGGAAAAGGGCAAACACAACACGGAATGAACTTTACTCAGGCATTATTGTTTTTGTGTGTGTGTAGCTTCTTCATGTTCTCTAACCATTCTCCACACGGACAATATTTCCCAATGAACAAGCAATTTATCTTTAAAAATACCTAATGACTTGTCTTGCCCAGGGGAAATGTTCATGTGCCTGAAGTCTGGCCAGCTACACTCTGCAGCTCATTAAATGAAGGCTTTATGCCATTTTTCTTATGGGAACAATTTACTCATGTAACTGGCTGGTTCAATGCATGCTGTAGAGCTCAGAAAACCCCATATTTTTTGTTTCATGGCCACTAGGTGTCAGAGCACAGTGATGTGGGGGTATCCCATGAGGATCACGGAGCCCACCACAGCAGCTGAGACTGAGCCAGGCTCCTCAGCTGAGCACAGTAACTAGAAACATTGAGCTTTAGACAGTTCTACATGATGAATAAAAAAAAATGAGGAGAGCTAAAAAGTAAGGAGAGGTCTGGTATCCCTTGGTATCTGCAACCCATCTTCCTCCTGCTCCACGTGCTGGCTGCTACCTCATGAGGCTCCATGCAGAGGGTGTTTGCCTGCCAGCATTTTGCAGCTTGCTGCCTATGGTGGAAAACATACACCCCAACATATAGTTTGATGACAAATCCATGTTCAGAAATGCCTATTTTTTTTCTACCCAGGTGCTTACTTTGGCAACCATCAAGGTTGCTGTTAAGTGCTGTTGGCCGCTTAACAATACAGTTTTGTCTCTGTGTCATACACAATTTGCATTAGAAACTGGCAGTGTTTTCTCAAGAAAATGCTCCAATCTCCATTGGGATTTCTGCTCTTTTGCATTTTATGTAAACTGCACTTGTGCTTGAATCTGATGATGGGAAGCGTACAGGATCCTTCTCTTCTTAAAACAAGATTAATTTAAGTCCAGCAGGAAGAGCTTAACTATGAAAGAATCTATATTTAGAATATTTTCCTTTTATGTACACCTGAGTGTATTTCCAGATCCCTTGAGTGTCCGTCGTGCTGTGGACAAATACAAAACATACCCCACCCTGAAAGTCATTCCAAAGGCAGAAGGAAGGCAAGAAAAGAATAATTCCCTCCAATGAAGAAAGTCTCTTTCTTCCTCTGAATGCAAATATACCTTGTTTGACAGCATAGTTGTTGATCTGCTGTCAATATTTTGTTGTGAGTGTTAAAACTAGCCCATAGAAACACAGAAACATTGGATAATTTAAGTTAGAAGGGACCTCTGGAGATCACCTAGTCCCCTGCTCAGAGAATGGTCAGCTCCTAAGTTAGATCTAACATAAAAGTTGGATCACGTTGCTCAGGGCCTTGTCTAGTCCAATTTTTAATATCTTCAAGGACAGAGATTACATGGCCTTTCTGGCCAATTTGTTCAAGTGCCTGGTTAGCCATGTAGTGAAAAATTGAAAAATTGCTTGAACTAGGTATAACAAAGAAAGAAATTGATTTAAATATAAATAAACCATTTGGTGCCATATGAAAAATAAGAGGTTTTTACCTCCTCAAGAATGTATCAATGCCAGAGGCCTCAAATAGGAAATTTAGCATTGTCAGCAGAACAGAGCTATAACTTTTATAATTAAAAAAAAAAAAGGTTAATTCAGCAGATACTCATGTTTCTGTTCTTCTTGACTGCTCTTTCTTTTGATCCGGTCAAACACTTGTAGAGAATGAAATTTACAGTCTCCAGTGGTAATATTTTATAGACCAAAAGCACATTAACAAATCTTCCTCTCCTCTTTAACATAAAAGAGCTTTAGGATGTGATATTCCAGAAAAAAAAAAAAACAAAAAAAAAACAGTTCAATTTTTGCTTAACTGAAATTAGTTCGATTTTAACTTCTGATTTTTATTCTAGTCTTTGCAGTTATAGATTTCCAGATGGATTTTCCTTGTATTTATTGTACATTATTTCTCAGTGCTGTGATGAATAATAAAAACTATACTTGCTTGTGCAACAAACAGTAAGACACAGCAGCATAAGTGTAATCTTTAGACATACTTATTTCAGACTTCCACGAGTCCTTCAAAATCAACCAAGCATAGAGTAAGATGGTCAAACAGCATCAAAGTTATGAACATGTGAAATTTGGAGGTAAAAGCGTAATCACATACTGATCTTTAGATGGGTCATAAGTGGTCTCATTTAGAAATTCAAGCAATCTCATAGTGGAGATGACATAAAAGATGAGGTCACATCCACTTCAAGGTGACCTCACTGAGAGGTTAAATGTCATCTTTCACACAATCTTGTAATTTAACCATTATCACCATTTTTGAGCTATTTTTACTTGCAGAATCCTAGCACTCTGGTTTTCGTACACCATACCACAAGTTTGACCTTTAGGCTGCTCACACTGTTTTGGAGATTTCTGGAAAATAATTAGCTCTTTCCTTTGCAAGAAGATGTGGAGCATGGCACAGCCCAACAGGGTCACAGAATCTCCATTGTTAGGGACAAAATAAACTGTCATTACTAGCTGCAAAGAAAATAAGCGCTTCTGTAAGCAGTGCAGATCCCTAGCCTACCAATTCACAAATATAAAAATAATGCTTTAGAAAGGAAAAGTGCCATGAAAAGCAATTGAATTATCCTATTGCTGAGGAAAGAAAAATCCTTACGTAGCAGACACAGGTTGAAGACTGCTGATGGAACAGCAGCACCGTTCACACAAGGTCAGTTTTGGTTTGTTTCTAAAGCTCAAGACTTCAGAAGCAAAGGCCTGATTGGCACACAGATGTACGCAGCGTACGGGACACTGGCAACCCCAGGCAATCACATGTTGCCTACAGCTGTCAGAAGCGAGGGCCCAGCTCCATGCTTCGTGCTTGGCGTGGTATACACCGCTGGACAGAGAAACGGTTGATCTTAGCATTACTGCAATTATGTCAGAAAGCACACATGCTAATTAAATACAGACTTAATGGGTGTAGTTAATAAGACTCTGAACAATGCCTGACAATTTGCACAGATAACAACAAGTTCAGGCTGAGTAAGCATTTGAACTACTGTTTCTAATGTGATAGTGTATAAAGGGTCCAAGCAGGGATTAAATCCTCTTTCAGCTAGGTACTGTACAAACAAATAACAGAAAGAGAATCCCTCTCCTGAGTTCACCACCTTGAGCAGTGCCTTGCCAATAACAGTATCATTTACAGCTGAGACTTGGCCACATTTTCTGTGTTAATAAGCAGGGAAGCAGTATTTGTTATTAGCTGAATTTTGCGAGAAATCTGGAAGCTGGCACTTCAGAGAAAAGTACTGGCAAATGAAATGTAAAGGAACAACTTATAATTCAGAGTCCAGCCCTCACTGAAAACCACCTAAAATCATATTAAATTACGGTATAACCGACTGATAGTCCAGGGAGAACAGGTACTGCAAAAGAGAGCATGGAGTGTCACGCAGCATGGCTTTTAGAACCATAGAATCGTTTAGGTTGGAAAAGACCTTTAAGATCATCAAGTCCAACTGTTAACCTGGCACTGCCAACCCCACCACTAAACCATGTCCCTAAGCACCACATCTACATGTCTCTCAAATACCTCCAGGGATGGGGACTCAAGCACTTCCCTGGGCAGCCTGTTCCAGTGCTTGACAACCCTTTTGGGGTTGTCCCATTAAAGTAATTCAAATACCCATAATTCAAATACCCATTTAAGTAATTCAAAAAAATGATTGGAAAGAGGGGGTTTATTTCAGAGCAAAGATAGTACAATTATTTTTTTCTTCTGTTAAACTCTTAGGTATTATTACAGAAAGGTGTGGCAGAAGGAAAAATCCAAAAGTCACTTTCAGGAGACACCTGCCTGTGCAGCAGGTGAGGAAAGAAGAAGCCCCAGGAGCACCCAGCCCTGAGATCATGGTGGGGGGGCTCGCTCCTTGCTCACTCCTTGCTTGCTCCTTGCTCAGCCCTAGCTCACTCCTCACCCCACTGACACCCCAGGCACTGCAGACCCGCCCCTCTTCTCAGGTCACATCCCCATGCTGGCATGTCCCCCTGCCTGAAGTAGAGCTGCCTGGGGCATCACCCAGGAAAAGTCACTGCAAGAATGGGCAGTACAGCTCCATCTATGTTGTAAGTCATGTCACCTCTTGAGTGAAAAGCCCCAGTGGTGGAATAAAACTAGAGAATGAAACTTCAAGTAAATGGCAATACATTTGCTCCATTTTCCTATCAGCCTGCTACTTCTGTCCAGATCTTGTGCTCCATCTACTTTTCTCTTTCTCATTTTAAATAGGCAACTGGACAGATCACCAGGTCGAAAAGGACCTGGGGGTGTTGGTTGACAGCCGCCTGAACATGAGCCAGCAGTGTGCTCAGGTGGCCAAGAGGGCCAATGGCATCCTGGCTTGTATCAAGAATAGTGTGACCAGCAGGACCAGGGAGGTGATAGTGCCCCCGTACTCGGCACTGGTGAGGCCACACCTCGAGTACTGTGTTCAGTTTTGGGCCCCTCACTACAAGAAGGACATCGAGGTGCTGGAGCGTGTCCAGAGGAGGGCAACGAAGTTGGTGAAGGGTCTAGAGCACAAGTCTTATGAGGAGCGGCTGAGCGAGCTGGGGTTGTTTAGTCTGGAGAAGAGGAGGCTGAGGGGAGACCTTATTGCTCTCTACAACTACCTGAAAGGAGGTTGTAGCGAGGTGGGGGTTGGTCTCTTCTCCCTAGTAACGAGTGATAGGACGAGAGGAAACAGCCTCAAGCTGCGCCAGAGGAGGTTTAGGTTAGATATTAGGAAAAACTTCTTCACTGAAAGGGTGGTCAAGCATTGGAACAGGCTGCCCAGGGAAGTGGTTGAGTCTCATCCCTGGAGGTATTTAAGGAATGGATAGATGTGGTGCTCGAGGACATGGTGTAGATGGACTTGGCAGTGACAGGTTAACGGTTGGACTCGATGATCTTAAGGGTCTTTTCCAACCTTAACGATTCTATGATTCCATGATTCTATGATACTGACGACCCCCAAACTAGCTTTTCCTTTGGACCCGTGCAACTTAGGTTGTTTGGATCTCTAGCGCTCTCTCCTCAGGCTGCTAGGGCTGTCCTAGCCATTGAACACCCAGCTCCATGCTCCATATTCAGTACAGTATTCATTGCCAGATGGAGACAGAGATAGTTTGTCTTAGTGTTACTGCAATCAAGTCATAAAGCAGAGTCCAGTAAATGTCTATTGGCATTTAAGTTCAATCAGAAGAAAGACACAACGGATCTCTCTCTTAATCCCAGTAAAAAATATACTCAACGCCCCATGAAATCAAGGCATCTGAGATGCATCTTTATCATAAACAGTAGATTTCCTCATTACTTTAGTCCTGCATCAAATTCACTGTTCCAGCTGTCACCATTTAATATTTTCAGAAAATATTTCATGGAATACAAGCACACAAATACGGTCAGACAGAGAGCACCACAGAAACCTTCAGCTAACATAAAGCCACAGAGGTCCATTGAGCAGATAATCTGCCTTGTAGCTTAGACGTTCAGGCTGTGTCTGCAGGGAGAGGATGCGGGGATGATTATGTTACAGAACTACCATGTAAAAAACATAAAGTGTCACAAGTAGTCTGGAGAGTGATTTTTACACTTATCAGCTTAATGACAAGCAAAGGCCATTAGATGCACTCTAAAAATTCCTCCCTGCTATTTGCGGGTCCCCACAGCATGCCGTAGACATGCACCGAAGACATGCCGTGTCGTGAAATCCTGCCGCTCTTAGAAGGTGGAATCAATTAGCATGTAAGATGTGTACTTAGGGAGAAAAAGCCTTGCTGCGAACACCCGACAAGAGAGGTATCAGCTGGGCTGTTTGCTCACATGGAGCCTGTTAGTTACACAAACAGAGGGAAAGAAGATAGTATTACAGGTGAAATCCTGCAGTTCTCCTAATGAAAGTGAATTTGTTTCCCTTCCTGTTTTTCCTACTTGCCCCTACTATTTGACTGTTGTTAGACTGTGGCATGTACACTGGTTGAATGCCAGTTTTCTCCCTCTCATTTGGCTTTTTCTATCTTTCTAACTGATTTTAACTCAAAAAAATTGCAAAAGAAATATTTTTACTTTTCTTGGGAGCAACACCCAAGGAAGCTGTCTTTGATGCAGATGAGGGCTGTACTGAGAAACAGCTGGGGAAAAGAAACCCTCAGAAATCAGATCAAAAATGGCAATTTGGGAAAGAAAAGCATGCTTTTTTGATTTGCGTTTCCCAATGATCTTTGACCTTCCCATTTACATTTATCTTCTTGAGTTTAAGAAGGAAGCAGTGTTACCAATACTGAAAAAGTAAAGCCCCGAAAATATTAACCTCTAGGGAGGGAAGACTTGCCTTACTCAGAAATAGCATAACCTGAACATTCATCTTAATGCAAAGCCGAAGAATGAAATTCTCTTCTCTGCCAGAGGATCTTGTGATGAACAAATATTAATTCCCGCTGTCGGGTCTGGTGACACCCCTAAGCACTACTCAGTCCCTGTGAGTAGTGAGACACAAGGTCGGTGTTAAATTCCTTTTCTTATTCAGAAGGATGGAGTCCATGGGCAAGGAGAGATAATCTTGGCCTTAATGGGGAACAGCAGTTTTCTACTTCTTCAGACTGCTGTCTTACTTCCTAAAACTCAGGAGCTGACAGTCAATGCACCAGGCGCAATCTCTGCCCTGCCTTCGGGCTGTTAAGTGACACAGGTGCCGAGTGGAGGTGGAGTATCGCAAGAGCTGAAACAGAGAGAGGTCAGCGAGGAAAGACTCTTCTGAGATCTTGGCAATAAATCCTACATCAAATTTTCAGATCACGGCTACTTTTCAAAAGATTAATAATTTGAAAAAAATGCTCAGATTTTTTCAGGACCAATACACATTTTAAATTTAATTCTTTAAGTTAGAAGCAATAGTTTTCCAAACAAAACCCACCATTTTAAGATTGGAAAGAATAATATCCTTATTTCTTAGCCTTGAAAACAACTAAACTGTTTCTAGCCATGCCGTTCTTTTAAAAGTACTCTGAAGCAGACAACCAGCATGAGCAATATCAATTCAAAGGGCTGGCATCTGCAACAAGAAGTAGCATGTAACTTTAGCAATAGCTCGTAGTACCAAGCAAATAAAACTGCATTGCTCTAACTTGTAGAAGTCTGGGAGCAAGTATGGTGCAGAATCCTGAAATGCTTCTCTCACCGCAGAAATACAAAGACTAGTAGTTTGCTTGCATTTTTTTTTTTCTGTAAAACTATACAAAGCCTGCCATAATTTGAAAACTCCACAGGATTTTTTTTCTCTGAGTTACCAGCATAAGTGACATTGACCTTAATATCACTGCATTTAAGCTTCAGTCTTTCAAGCAGCAAGGGGGAAGAGCAGAGTCTCTTGAACAGAAACCAAGAACTGAAAATTTCAATGCAAAAGATGAATACATTGAAGAATACTTTAAACAGGGAATTTATAACGCAAGCTTTTATTATCTCTTCAGCTCTGTAACATACAGATATGCTGAGACTTGGCAAAATCAAACTGAAGATGGGGGGCATAACATCCACTCTCCTTTACGCAGGGTAAATGCACAAAATATTTAGGCTCTTGAAGGAACAAGATAAAATAGAAACCATTTCTTAAAATATGAGTTACCTGCAAGGACTGGGATGAGCTGTGCAGTTAGAGGGTCTGACTGACAGCTGAAAATGGAGCAGGAAAATGCTGAGATTTTTTGTTCTGTTTTCTTTTGTTTGGGGCAGCAGGGATGAGCTGTTTATGTCTAAATGAGTGTCTAATAAAAATGATAGAAAGGAGGGACTGACCAAAACCACCACAACACAGACGAACAGTTAGGGTCAGAAGAGGTATCGCTAATTGTACATATTGTTTTTCCCTGAAATGAGGAACATCCACTGCCAATCTGAAAACTCTTGTTGCTCTGCAGGGTACAAACTCCAAAGAAGGAATTACCTGCAAAGAACGAAAGTGCAAGTCTCTGTAGTAAATAAAATTTCAACTAATTACTCTACTATAAACATATTTGCTTTTACTGACAGATCATAGGTTTTGAAAAGTTTGGAAGAAAGACTTTCCCTTCCTCCCAGAGCTTTGAAGCTGTATTGTCCTCTTGATGAAAATATAAGCCGTGTTCTTCATATGACAATGCAGGAGGAAAAAAAAGGGAAATGAAAAAAATAATATCAACTCAGAACCATCATTTCAGAACATTTTGGCATATTTTATTGTTTCCTCTTAACCGCCCCCTCCTTCTTATCTCATGTACGGGCCCATCTACAGTACTGTTTTAAATGAAAAGCTTTTTAGTGAGCCAACTGCACCTTTCTCTAGGGAGTTCCCACTGAAATTCCTGATAACACCAAACAATGGAACTTTTTTCAAAGAGTTACAAAGCGTAATGAAAATGACATAAATTATCATTTAGAAATTTCATCCTTTGAAAACATTTTTCCTTCATTATTCATAGCATTTTTCTAGAAAAACAAGCCATGATAGACCTTTCCTCGGAGTAGCTTAATTAAGGCAAAATATTAGCAGTAGAAGTGGGCTCCCTAAATTACTACCATTCTGTATTTCTATTTTAAATTACTTTTTATAAAACAAGCTGTTAGGGAGCTGAGTGATTCAGGAGCCAAAGCTTTCCAAGTCTTTACAGCAACCAATGAAAACGGTAGCAGAGAGGACACAGATTAAGTCGGTGCAGGCTTGACTCAGCTGTCCATAACTTGCATTTAGTACCTCTGGAGATGCCCTGGGGTATCCCACTAGTCTCCTCCAGGAAGGGATAAGTCTTTTGAAGACCATCTGTCATAGTGCCCACCCATGGGGATGCCCTGGGTACCCCAAGGCATTTCAAATGGCACCTTATACCTGAGCATAGGAAACTCAGTCAAATTCTTAGTGTCCACTTTAAGAGCATTATATTATGCAGACAAAGCCATAGATAAGGAATATGTTTTAATCTGGAGCCTAATTTTTAAGACCTGAAAAATGTTAGACTTTATCATTATGAATACAGAAGATTAAACTCATGTGAAAACTGGTGCCAAAGTACTATGGTAATATTCCTCCTATATGTAAGTGTGGATTTATGGATGTCAATATGTATGCCAATAACAAATTGACCTCCAAAATATAAATCCTGAGCCCCATCCATGCAGGCAAATCAATGTGTGGAACAAACTCTTGCTAACTTTCTTCATTTAGGTAGATAGGAGATGGAGGGGTGTAGTTGCTCTAATCCATTCCTAGACTTCCCTCAAAGCCATGCCGTGTGTCAGGAATGCGACTGGAAGCCCAGGGGAGACAAAGGGGAGACCAAAGGACTCTGTGTGGCACATCTTCACCTGGTGGAAAAGATGGAGTCATTGCTGTGTTTTAGCTTATTCATTGCCTAATTGAGGTGCCTAACTTACCTACATGGTGGTAAAATCCAGTCCTCCAAATATGGATAGTTACTTCACTTAAATTGTACGTATGAAGAAGGAGGGGGTGACTTAGTCCTCTGAAAGTAAGCTCTTAAATTCACTATAAAGGCCATGGCAGGAGGAAGGTGTCTCTGACAATGCCCAGAAGCAGATCCTGTCCAGCGAACTGGACCTCTCACCTGTACAGGGAGAGCACGCCTGCTCAAAGGAGGATCTGCTCAGGCCAGGGTTGGTATCCATCCCTCTGCCGGGGTGCCCACGAGAGGGGAAGCACGAGCTGGGGGATCCCCCAGCCCGGAGGAAGAGGACCTGGCCTTGAAGAGCCACTGCAGGCTGTGCTTGCCCCAGGTGCTCACCAGGAGGATGGGTGGCTGCACGTCCCGGCTGGATGCAGGCAGAGGTGCTTCTTCAGACTGGGGCAGACATGGACTCTATTTTTGCGGGGCTCTCTAGCAATTTGATTATCGCAGAAGGGGGGGCAGGCCTAAAAGTGTGAATGTGGGTTGCTAACACTATGCTTACCATTTCTGGCTTCAGTAGAGAGATTAGCCAGTCCAAGAAAGTAGGATCAGTGTGGGATTTAGGCAGACCAAATCCTATCCTGGGTTTTATGCTATTTTGATTTCTTTAGTCTCCTGCCAGGCCAACACACAGATCTGCAGGAATCCTTCTTCTTCCAGCTTCACACAGGCTCACAAATGCCAAAATTAACAAAACAAGATTGCATTTAATTCCAGATGAGCACATCTGAATTGCTCCATCTTATGATAATATTTTGCATCTTATTCAGAAGAACTGCTTGCATACTTAAACAACTAAGCAAAACATTTCAAAATCAATTCCTAGCTCACATCCCTGTTCCTGAATGCAAGACTATGCATGAGTTCTCCCCCTCTCTCCCCAGTCAGTGTCGTCTGGTGCAAGGGGGAATTAAGGAATTGGGCTCCAACAGTGTCAGGCAACGGAAGAAAGTGACTGCAGGTCACTCATGGGTGAGACGTGCGCATCACGGCGCTGCCAGGACTGGGACCCTTCCAGCCACTTCCAGCTGTGGGCACCGGTGGAAGTGCGGTGGTGAAAGCTGGGGTGCTGGAGGGGCTGATCACCACACTCCCGGGCGTTGGGGCTGGTGATCCCATTAAGTCGTAGGGCCCCCCATCATTTACGGACTGCAGTCCCGGGGGCTCAGCTGCAGCTGCACAGGAAGACTGCAGCAGAGAAGGTTATTGCACACGCAGAGCCTGTGCTCAAGGATAATTTCCTAACCATTGCACCCTCCTTTATTGTTTTTAGTGCTTCTTCACCATGCAGATCTATTTTTCAAAGGCAGGTGCAGCATGGCGGGGTCTCCCTAGGGGTAACACAGGACGGCTCTTGCTGAAGCTCAGACCTGACCTGCACCAGCAATAAGTCATTTCAGATGGATCTGAGAGGAAGACTTGGCAGTAATTCAAGAGGTTTGAGTCCCTCGTTGTGGAGTCCACTGAGTCTGTAAAACCACCCTTGAACATTTTGTTTAAACACCCCCCGCCCACCCCAGCCTTCCCTCTCCAACCATTGTAAAGGAATAGGAAAGCCGAAACTGCAGTTTCTTAAAAATAGTTCCCTTGTATAGGGGACTATGAGAAATACTAGACAAATCACCAAGAGATGAAGACCTAAATCCCTAAGAGCTTATACATATGCATTAAAAAGAGCGGTTTGAATGTCAAAATAAATAAATAGAAAGCTGATTTTACACTACAGGATTATGCTTGGGAGGGAAGATTTTCCTCCTGTCTTACACAACCCAACTTCAAAAGAAAACTCCCTGTGAAACGCTACTGGGTTTCTGTAGTCATGTGGACGACTCGGTTGGGCAGGACAACGCTTTTTTCTGTTCGAGGGAAAAGCTCCATTTGGAAGGTTTGGAAGCAATTTCTGCTCTCAGTTTGCAAAGTGCAAATCAGGACAGTTTGTAACAACACAGAGCTATTGAGATGCAGGGAACTATTTACATAAGTAAGGTAAGCAGGATTTGACCCAGCCCCGTGAGCCCTGCAGATAGCATTGTCCTGTCAATTTTCACTCCCTACAGCAATGAAGCCAGATAAATGGCTTCCTGCCATATGGCATCACCTTTTTACAAGAGATCATGTGGACATTGCCACTGGCCTCTAGGTGCTTTGGAGGGAAGATCCCACTTTGCTTCACAACCTAAATTCCAAAATGTTTTCCAAATCTGCCATTTACTACGAGTTCTCTGCTGAAATATATAAAGATGTCCTAGGCAAGGGTACCAGGAAAAAGAAGACCTATGTGTGCTAGCTGTGAGGTTCAGTATCTTCAGCCCTCGCCACTCGGCAGGACGGAGCTCTGAGTGTGATCTGTGTGATCGCTCAGGGTCATTATTGCCTCTTTTTGCTGGGCAAGGTTCTCTACATAGTATTTTGAGCCATTTGTGATTACTTCAGTGGGAGCAGATACCAGTCCGAGTTTTGAACAGCACCTTCCAGCGTAGGGCTTAGACCATCAAATGAACAAATTTTAACAGCAGAGTGAAAATTAGTTAGCCTGTTGGTCTGAGAAGATCTTCCTCAGTATTTCTCAGGCTGTGCTTTATCCATAGATGCTTCTTCTCGTCCTCTGCTGCCCCTCAACCATAGACTAGCTAGCTGTGGTGTGTTTCATGATCATGTTACACCACAGAAGGTCAGAGAAAATATATGATATTATTCAAACTTGACTCAAGAAAAGAGAAAATCTCTGAGGAAAGCACTCCTCCCCTTTTATTTATGAAATAAACCTCTAGAGTCTCACTCCTCAGGGAGGGATCACTTTATAGTCTCACTGTATGTAAAATTTACCCTGCCAAGAAGCAGCTGATAAACTCAAATCTCTCCTCACAGCGTGAGCTTCTTAATGCCTCTGCCTCATTTGTTCATCAGCACTTTATGAGAAAATAAACAAAAACACTGTCTGTTTGCCCATTGTCATCAAGGGCATCTGAACGCTTCCTGCCGGGAGAGGTGGTTGTACCACCCTTGGAGCAGAGGCGATCGCATCTTTCTTCTGCCTCTGCATTTAAAATGGCCCATCTACAAAGCCGGAATCCCAGGGAGCTTAATCAAAAGCCAGAAGACACCCCAGGGTACATGTTATTGTCTAATAAGAGTAAGCAGTGCACGTTGTTAGCACCAGCATCAGGCTAGCGTCAGCGTTCCTGCATACTCGGGCATCCCTTGGAGGAATCCTGCTGCTCTTACAGGGCAGGAATTGTTACAGATGTAAAAAGCAGGCTATCGCAATCATACAATGATTTTTAACAAGGTAAAAATTAAAAATAGGTCCTTAGTGCTCCCCTCTGGTAACAATTTTCTCTCACATCAGTTTGGAAAGAACTTTTATGCTTTTTTCAGTTCAGCCTATCAGCTGCTAGAGCAAACCAGTGCGACACTGCCCCAAAATATCCCCGTCAGGGAAGAGGAGGAGGATCACAGTGGTGTTTAGGTTAAAACCCACAAGTTTCATCACAAGCACACTAGCCAACATTTTAAGGTATTTTTAAAGCGCAGTTCTGCAAGAGGCTCAATGAAGCTCCTACCATCCATCCCTCAAACTAGGCAGCAGCGTACGTGCAATTTCTGTATGATTAGTGCGGTGGCTTTTTCTCCAAGTGCTTTCTTTTCTTCTTTCCTGCTTTTTTTGCAGTCATTTTTTTTGCCATGGTTCCCCCTCAAATCCCTATTTTTTTCCTCTGCGGTTGGCCCATTCTAACGGTATTTTTCTTCCTTGTTTTTAGCTTCTTAACTGGGTAGATGTGCATTATTTGACCCCACTTCTGAGCCCATGTGCGCATGCGCCTGAGAAGCAAGGGGCAGCGGGCGTGCAGCTGCAAGGCACGTTGTTCATGCATGCTTTGCTCACCCAGCATCTCTCTAAAGAGAGGGAGAGAGCCATGTGAAAGACAGCAAATAGCACTCATGTACCTCCACCCTTCATGTAAGGGGCAGTGTGGAAAAGGGGATTCACAGTCCGCAGGGGTGCTCCTGTGCCCAGAGACATAACAAGGACCCGCTTCCACCGCTGCTCACTGTACTCTAAAAGTGGGAGAGAGAATGTACATGTGTGACTGTAAGTGCTATAATCAGGGAAATACTCTGCTAAGTCCTATTTAAACCATTCTTACGCAAAGGGAGACCTAAAGATCTCTGCGTCTTCCCTTTGCATCAATTAACTGGTTAACAAGGGCAAGAGAGGACGTAGCAGAAGTGTCCTGGGCAGACCTGTAGCAAGTCATCATTCACAGCAGCTCAGTGCTGAGATGTGTGTTCAGTAAAAGTGTTGTCCCATTACGCTGACACCGCAGTGCTCCTTCTCCTCCATAGCCACGATGTGGGAGGGTGTATCTCCAGCCCATGCATTGGCCTACACCATCATACCTATATACTGTATATGCATGCAGCTAACAGACTAAGGTGTTACAGCCTCTCAACACTGGTGGGAAATCTGATGCAGAGAGCACTCTTCCCAGCAGAAGTACCTCCTGCAGAGAAAGTCTTTTTATTTGGAGTCAATTCTAAAATTATTTTTTAAAGGATTTTGCAGCCTGCTTCAGTGGGGAACTGGGACTCCTAGTCAGGTTTCAAGTCTCCCTCTTTTAAAGTGTTGATAGGCTGGTACCAGCTGTTTCTCACATGAGATTTTTGCATTTTAACATTACAAAAAGGTCCTTGAACTTTAAAATTCCTCCTGCTATCACCTACTAGCAGCCAAATTAGCATAAATATACCTAGAGACACACATATACACACAGATATAGTTATTAAAAAAAAAGAACACTAAGAAAACTAACAAAAGCCAGGCGCAGCTCAGCAATTGTCGCTGACTTGGTTTCTTGTACTGCCACAGACCATTTTAAAAGGCAAATTCTCATCAGATATTGGGGAGGGAGGGAAGGGAAGGAAATTCATGACAGATTGTGCTGTGAATTCCTAAGCCTGGAGTTTTGTTTGTGATTTATCATTGCTAAGCCTTATCAACCACTGATTGAGTCTTTCCTCTCTCAGCCCTCGAGGGTGGCAGTCTCTGGTCTCCTGTGGTTCCCTCCCGGACGACCAGCTTCTCTAAATGCTAATCAGATGATACGGACCCTTCTGTGATCTTGTGAAGGGCTCTATCAGCAGTTTGGTAGAAACACCGTCATGTAAAAATGATACTCCCTTGTCATCTCCGAGAGGTGTCTGCCAGGAAGCAGGGTAGAAACACAACATCAAATGGCTTGTATATTGTCAGCTCCTACAGTTCTCCCTGTGATGTGTCGAAGTGTGGACAAATACTTACCTGACATGGCTTGTTACAGAACTGGGGCATTTGCAAAGAAAAGAGGCGTTTTATAACTCACGAATTTTGTTTCTTTGTTTGCTAAACTGAATTAAATTCAGCCAAAACCTACACCATTTCTAGGTAGGATAAACTTGGGGCCAAGGTCCTAGCAACTTTAGTTTTCTCATGGAAGATATCGTAAGCATCTACAGGCAACAGGGCCAGCAATTTCCCAACACATAAGCAAGCAAGGAAGCAGTGCTCCTACCAACACAGCTACGCAGCCAAACAGCTATTCCTCAGTGCAAACTGCCAAGCTAGGGGCAGGGGAGGGATTTTTATTCTCCTCTTGAGGGACAAAGCTCCTTGTGATGGGGATCTGGCTGGTACGAGAGGTATAAATGTGATCCTTCCATCGCCAGCTGCTGTCCGAGCGGTCCTTGGAACAGAGGGTGGCCAAAGGCTGCCTCTCGAGAGCCCAGCACCTCCACCATGTCTCATCCACTGAGGGCTGCCTCTGTCGCGTGTTATGGATAGACTTTTGCGGGCATCACCTGGGATGCAGGCTCCTCGAGGACTTCTTCACAGAGCTTATGGAGCACTTTTCAGGTGCTCCCTCAAGCTCAGAGGGTTGCAGCTCCCAGTTGTGGGCAAGTGCTCTGACCATATCAATGTGACCCCCATTGAACCAATATTCAAAATATAATATATAAGATACTCTAAATGCTGGGCACTGCCTGCCATTCCCTTTCAGATGCCCTTCCCTACCCTGCAGGGTGCCCAGCCTCAGCAGAGGAGTGGGTGGTCTGCTCCTCTCCAGCCCCAGAGGAGGGTCTGGATTGCCCTCTCGGGGCAACTGGGTTCCTGGGATAGTCCAGGGAGACAGGAAGGTGCCTTTTCAGGACTGGATCTCCCTCCAGAAATCTGCAGAGGCACCCACATACAATTTGCACAAGGGGCTACAAGGGAAATGCCTCTCCAGCTATGGCATGCTATTCTACTGTCCAAATACAAAAATGATGCAAAATGTAATTAATTCCTTTTTGCTATTACCATTCAGGTTAAAGCTAACTTGGCTTATCTCATTGCATATGCCAAAAAGTTTCAACCTGGGATCAGTCAAAAATCATTTATTGATTTCAGATTGTTCAGTTAGCAAACAAAAACCACTCCACACTACACCCGAAAGCACCGTGACAGCCTTTGAGGAAAAAGCCAGCCACCTGTGTGACAATATGCCAGAAATACCCATCAACCAAGTCTCCTGAATTTAAGCTATCCAAAGAGAGATTTTCTTCTAAAATGGGTAATAAAATGTGTCTTAGGAACACAGAGGCAGCCCCTAACCCCAGGCCACGAGGAACCCATTCCCCAGCCCAGGTATTGCTCATGTGACAATTTTAGGAGCAGGTCTGCTACCTGGCTCTCAGCACGCACCGTTCACCTACAGGCCTCGTGCAGATTCACAGTTCATTTCTCCTCTTTCAGCTGTCTACCCCTTAAGCATCTCACCAGCAGATTGACGGTAGCTATAGCCTCCAGGTGGGAAAAACCACCGGGGGCTTCAGGGGCAGTGCAGTCGCACCAAGCTACCCATGGTCACCGTACATTATTGGAGTGGGCTGGTTTTAAACTCACTGCAGGGCTGCTTTGATTCATTAGTAGCAAAGCACTTTCAGATATTAATTATTGCTGGCACTGCAGGGCCAAGTTCAGTTCCCCAAGCTTTATCCAGAAGTGTAGGAGACTATGGAGATACAACCTGATATGTTTATCTTTGCGAAGCACGCTCTCTGCCTCAGTCGTGTGCCAGATGTAGCCACAGCTGCAGGAAGTTGTTTATCTGCCCTCGTGACCTTGCAGAAGTGTCGGACGATGGTAAAATCATGTTTTTATTGAGCACCTCTTCTCTTCAACTGGAAACTCTTCACCATCAGTTAAAATGTATCTTAAATTCTATAAGGAAGCCAAGCACTGATATTGCAGAGCTCTGTAATCCAATTATATCCTTTACTGTGTGCTCGCTGTAAGAATTTATTTTGGGTAGCTAGCTTGAAAATGTTCACCTCGGTGAAAAAAATTGACTGTTTGAACACCTGTGGTAGCTACTATTACTGGTGCCTTTTCTAAATCTCATAAGTCTATATTTATCGCTCTTTACATCTCCACATTTTATAGAAACTTAATCTATCACGTTAGATGTACTGTGACATTATTCTGGAGCGTAAGGAAGATCCTAATGAGCCTTTGGCTGGGTTTTCCAGCACTCCTCCTGGGGCATGCAGGCACTCGGTGCCCCTGGGATTTCACTAAGAGGTGGACACAGAATTCTTCTAGGTCCCTCTGAAAATTTTAGTCTTTACAGTTCTCCAGAGGAAGAAGGACACTGTGTGTCAGATAATTCTGTCAAAATAAATTTACAGCTGCAAATGGCAGAGCAAGAGCATTTGCCAGTAGAGCTAGATACTAATATACATTCATTGATCAACACTATGGTGTAAGTGATAGTCCTGAGCATGAGAGAAAAAGGATTAAGCAAAGTACAAGTGGTATGTATCCATCAACCTTATCACTCAGGAGAAAAAATAACAGTGTCATTAGCTAAGTTTCCAAAATAGCCCAGTTTCCTGCTTGAAAGTCAATCCTTCAGAAACAGGTTAAGCCTTCATTTTGTTATGACATGCTGGTAAAGTCACAAGGGTGCCTTTGGTCTTTTTCTGTCAACATTAACGTGCTAAGTGAAAATAATTGTTCCAATGGAAAATACTTGCTTGGTTCATAATACATTATAATTATCAATGTTTCTTTTTCATAGAACAGCAGTTGTATCACAGAAAGATCTTGTTTACCAAAAAAAAGTGAGTAAAAGAATTTGGTAATGCTTTGTTTTCATTTTTTTCCTTCTTTTAATCACTTCATTTGAGCTGAATTAACATACAAATTTTAGTGTTTATCTTTTGCATTTTTAGAATAAGCAATGCAATTAATAGTAATCTAGTCACTTGAACATTAAATCTTCCACATAACATTAAAATCAATGCACATTTATTACGCCTGCTGGTGCTGTATTCAATTAGCTGCTTCTGTCTTAGCTGGCAACTTCCAGACATTCGCAGTAGCTATGTTTAGACACATTTACTATGTGCTCATGACAAAACCACAGAGCCATAGATGCTTTAAAGCTTGGAGTAGATCCCCATAAAGATGAGGCTGTTCTTGAAGGTTTCCACTGACTGGAGGTCAAATTTGAGAATTACATAATTCTTCACAGCGAGCTCACTTGTGAGGGCCCAGAGATAATCCGTTTACATTTGGATACAGACCTGATTTTCTTTTAAGTTAATTTAGTGTTCTTGAAAAGGTCGGGAGCAAATACCTTCTTATTTAGCCACAGGGAAACAACAGCTTGGGTAGGAGCAGCATAAATTCCCCACCTGTTCCTATTGAGGTGCCTCATTTCTTTTTCTGAGAGGCTGAATGGGTATGTCTGTCTCTATAGTCATTTTGGCCTTGGAACATCTACCTAGCCTTTGGGAAAGGTGTCTGCTAAGAACAGCCGTGGCGGCAGTATCGTGGTGTGGCTACTTGTGGTTATTCCTTTCACAGGGGACACCAAGTAACGATTAAAGGTTACTCACTTACCAGTGATATGGGGACAGATTAAATCTACAATTAAGTTCCTCATCCAAGATCTAGTTCCTTAGTGGAAAGTAAATCCTTATTTATTTATCTGGGCAATTAGATGACTGAATTAGATAGACTTAGAGCACACATTTTTTCAAAAATGTTAGCTTGAGTCTATGCATTATATGAATCTTTACTTCCTAAAATCCCCTTTTGCAAAGGCAAAAGAGCTCCACTCTAGGCAAAGACACTTTCAATAAAAACCTAAAAGTGGACCTAGGACATAATCCGATTATTTGTGAATACAGTAGAAACACACTGACTTCACAAAATTATCCTCATACATTTTTAGTGACATAAAATGTCGACATGCAAAATTTTTGAGGTTTCAATTCTACTGTCAGACAATTAGGTGGAACAAATGAACACACTGTCTTATTCAAACCAAACTGTATTCAGGTATTAATGGGGTACTAGTTGATAATTTTTTAAACGTGAACTCCTATTGCAATAGGATGACTTCTGCAATACTTGGTCATATAATATAAACTGAGTAGGAAGGTTAGATTTCTTCTCTATCTGGCATGGACGAAATTGCTGCCAGAACAGTGGGATTCATTCTGGTGCTCACAATCAAAGAGCAGCTCTGCTTGATTAAAAGAGATTCAAAGAACAGCCATAAAGGAATTACGTCTTTCACAGACAGATGCAAGTGGTGGTTCTCATCTAAATTAACAAGTAAGAACAGGGATGATTTGATCATAGGTGCATGCACTTGTGTTGAGTGCACTTGTCTACAAGCTGGATTTTTAAATCTGTAGGAGACCAAGCTATAATAGGTCCATAGAGTGAGAAGCTGAAGCCATACAAATTCAGATTAGAAATAAAGTGCAATCTTTTTACCTGTGAGGATTACTAATGACTGGAACAACTCACCAAAGGCTGTGGGAATTCTCCACCACTGAAAATCTCTGAGTCGAGAGTAAATGTCCTTTTTTTTTCCTAAAAGATGTTCTAGGTCAAATTTTCATGGAAGTCTCACATCTTTGCAGGGGAAGAAGCCTGTACGCTCACAGCAGCTTCAGAGTCCATGGCACTGTCAAAACTGAAGTCACAAAGACTCATTTTGATTAGAATTATTTAAAATACCATATAAGGAAAAAGTAAAAACAGAAACAGAAATTATCTATTTATTCTTTTCTCAATTAAATATCATGGAAGTGTACACATTTTCACAAAGCATTCTACCTGAAACGAATCCAAAAAAGTGCTCCTAAGTGCACCATTGGGAAATTTTGGCCAGCTCTAGGTTCAAAAATATAGCTTGAGGTCTCAGTGCTTGCTGTTCCTTTTTCTGCAAAAACCTCCAGTTGAGAGCAATGCAAACTGTGATGCTATGAGAAATTCAGGACTGGACTCCATAGGCAATTTCAACTCAGACATAAAACAATGGAGGTGATATTTTATATGCAGCATCGCTAATGTTCAACAGCTTCTTTAAACATGAACATTTTAAAAAATGAGTGTTCTGATCTTTTTTTGTTATTTTGTTTCATTAAGAAACAGTTTAAAAGTTGAACAAACCCTTTTATGTCTCCTCCTGAGATTTCTCTTTTCATGTCTTTATGGTCTATATTTCTTTTGTTCACACCATAAATCTAGCTTCCAAGCCAGATATTTGTAATAAGTCTATAAAGAAAACAGAAAGAGGTGTGGTAGGTTTATCAGCTTGAACCACACATTTAAGTTTCTGGTGTACATAAAAATTCCAGACTTAAGTCTCTTGACTCTCCCTTCCAAAACATTTCCTGCATGGTTTAAAAAAAAAAAAAAACAAAACAAAACAGAGAGAGAGAGAAAGAGAGAGAAAGAGAGAGAGAGGGAGACTTTTGCACAGGAAAGACACAAAATACAGTTCAATATTTTTAAAAAAGCTCTAATAGCAGAATTTATTGGATCCTTAGCAGTGGCATGTTCAGACTAGCCCCACTGTCAAGGACCCACCAACCACATTTGATTTCCAAAGCAGAAAGAGTGGAGGTAAGTAAGAAGCAATGACATTTCTTGCTAAGATTTATGGCTGTTCTTTATTTCCAATGAGAAATGAAGAAAGAATCCCTTTTTATTTCTCTGGGAGCATACAGGGGTTTTGGTACAGACCAGACTGAAGCTCCTGCAAGGTGAGGAGCCAGCCCCCACCGTGCAAGGGCTTGGTGCTTCTGGTGAGCAGCGGTGGGATAGCGCCGTGTCAGCCCCACAAACAGGAATACAAAACCGCAGGGTGGAAAAACCAGCACTGTAGAGAAACCCCTTTGTTTTTCCTCCCTGGCATCTCAAAAATCCTGTGGCATAACAGCTTAGTACTAGTCACAGAAAGACCTGAGGAAGTAACAGAGAACTACGTAGAGTTATTTTCATTTCCTCCTAAGTAGCCTCTCCTAATTCATCAGATCACTTTCCAAGTCTCTTTAGATGTAAGTGGATACAAATGCCACACGCAGATAAAATAAAGGAGCCAAGCAGAGACAAACATCCACTGTCACAGGATTTTTAGGTGTGACGAACATTGAAGCTGCCTCTCCAGCACAGACGTCACTCCAGCACGGGTCGCTGGAAATTAAACCATCCTTTTCCTGAAGTCCTCAAACAAGTTGGAAGGTGTTGATTCCATTAGGAGGTGAATAAGGCAGGACTGCAGGCTAAAACTGGATTGGGGTGTGTCCTGGTTTCAGCTGGGATAGAGGTAGTTTTCTTCTTAGTAGCTGGTAGAGCGCTGTGTTTTGGATTTAGGATGAGAATAATGTTGATAACGCACTGATGATTTGGTTTTTGCTGAGCAGAGTTTACACTAGTCAAGGACTTTTCAGCTTCCTGTGCTCTGCCAGGTGCATAGGAAGCTGGGAGGGAGCATAGCTAGGACAGCTGACCCAGACTGGCCAAAGGGCTATTCCATACCATATGACGTCATGCTCAGTATATAAACTGGGGGAAGAAGAAGGAAAGGGGGGACATTGGGCGTGATGGCATTTGTCTTCCCAAGTAACCGTTACGCGTGATGGAGCCCTGCTTTCCTGAGGATGGCTGAACACCTGCCTGCCGATGGGAAGTAGTGAATGAATTCCTTGCTTTGCTTTGCTTGTGCGCGCGGCTTTTGCTTTACCCATTAAACTGTCTTTATCTCAGCCCATGAGTTTTCTCACTTTTACTCTTCTGATTCTCTCCCCATCCCACCGGGGGGGAGTGAGTGAGCGGCTGTGTGGTGCCTAGTTGCTGGCTGGGGTTAAACCACGACAGGGTGAAATGAAGAACTAGAAGTTAGATGCGTGTTTCCTCAGCCAGGCTGGATTTTCAAAGGAGATCATCAGGCAGGTCGGGAGTTGAATTTAACCAAAGAGGTGGCCTTGGTAGGAAATGCTGAATCTGGAGATTTCCACCAGACTCTCTGATCATTGACCATGGGTAGGCAGAGGAGATACTGTTAAAACCGATTTTTCCAGAGGCAGAGAGGAAGCAAGTGCCATCGTCCCCCAGACACCAGGTCAGGCAGGGGCTGAAGGCAAGCAGAGGGACTCGGCATGAGTGTTGCACAGATGGTCCCATCAAAATGCAGGAGTGATGAGCAGCAGGCTGGCCACTCAGTGGGGCTTCACAGTTCTTACATACACTGCTCATGACAGCCAGACCTCTGACTATCATGCTAATAAATACGAGTAAGGTCCTGAGCTTAACTCTATCCCTATTCAGCAAAGCCACTTAAGCTTGGGTTTAATCCCTTGCTGAATAGGGACAGGGTCCTAAGTCAGCTGCAAGATAACTGAATTTGAAGGATCAGGGAGAGTTGCTCTCACCCAGTTAGAGCTGTGACGTGCCACAGTCTGTCCTCTTGGCCAGCAGCATTCGTGCACCTCGCCAGACCAGCCCCCCAGGCACGGACCCATCACGCACGACACCCAGTGCTTCTGTCCCTACGTCCCTGTCAATGAGAGCGGGAAACAGGGCCACTTACACCCTTCTGAAATGGTGTAAACAACTGGCAGTGCAGGAGAGGTCTTTACCGCTTATTCTGCTGTGCCCTGTCTACCCTGAGCGCTGGCTTGGGTAAGCCAGCCTAGAAGTTTTAGTGATGCTACCTCGGCTGTGTTTCTTCTTGTATCTATGGGCTGCGTGGTTGGAAAGAAAAACTAAATTGTTTATGTACTGGTCCAAATTGCTGCCATGTTCATCTCCCCTTTTTTTCTTCCTTTAACTACTTCAGGACTGGGAGTGATTTCAGTAGGAATAGTATTCTGTATGTAAAGCACAGCAGAGCTATGGGTATAGCAGAGCCAGCGCATTGCTCTATGCTGCTGGCATGAAGGGCAAAGGCACATGCAAGCAACACATCCCTATTGCTCTGGCAGTTGTCTTCTTGCTCTCGTTTCAAGGGTTTTAAAGCCTGTGAGGGTAAGACTTCATTAAAACAGCCCAGAAACCCGCAGCCTGCATCTCCTCCTAGGTAACAGTGCCAGCCCCGTGTGACCTCAGCTTTGTTTTGAGTCTGGACAATAAGAATATTTATTAACTGCTGTCTCGATTGCGGAACGGCACACAATGTATCTGGCAAGTAAGTCATGACGTTAGCCAAAGCTGCTTACAGTATCTGAACACAAGGGCTGAGATTATTTATCGTCAGAGACCCCACACGCCTCAATCATATCTACCCGCTCATAACCGTTTATTTTTCTAGCCTCTAGTTCAGAGAGCAACAGAACAGCCTGTCAGTGCAAATCTGTAGGTAAGGCACTACAAGTAATTAACTTGCGGATGACCTTTTATTTGCTTTTGCCACTTTCAGATTTTTTTTTAAATTATTTTGCCCAGCTGTGCGCACAGACGCGAATGAAGTGGGTACCAGCATGCTTGCCTAGCTGTATCACAAGAAGCCTTTCTGGCTTCTCACATGTCTATCAAACTGAGAAGACTACTTCTACTGGGAGAAGCTGCAGTGTATTTTTAAAAGTGCTTTAAAACAGGTGTCAACCCCCAGCTCCCCTCATTTGGCTGCTGCCATTTTAAGAGATTTGTCTCTTAATTCTGTGCCCCAGACTCAGGAGTTAATCCCGTGCTGTCATGCATTTGACGGATCTGGTAGGTAAGGAAAGCTCAGCTCTTCTACCTAAAAATCACCAGATATTTATCACTGATCAGCTGCATCTGAACATGCTTGCAGCACGCAGTGCTCTTCAGGCGCTGTTTCTGTCTCGGCTGTAGTCAATATTTATCACAATTCTACAGGGGTTTGTAGTGTTAAGCCTCTAATAAATATTTATTGACAAAATTACAAATATAATACTTCCCTGATAAATATTTACTAGAGATTTTTCTGTCAGGAAGCATACTGGGGAAAAAAATTTCCTTTAAAAATCTGTTACTACAAAAAATCAATTAGAAAAGCAAGCCAAGATAAAAATTAATCAAACAGCTGGCAAAAAGGAGTATACAAAATTAAGCATATGCCAGCAAGGGAAGAAGTACACAGCAAAGTAAGGGTTTGCCAGAATAAAAGATGTGTGAGCCAAAGGGGAGCTGACTGTTCCCACTCCTGGTTTCATTCAGAACTAGACTAAGATTTGTAACCAAAAGCTACAGGTAAAATTAATTTCCTTTGAATAAAATCACATTCTCTTGCTGAGAGACACCTTCATTTGGAAATACTGCAAAGCCAGCACTGGCTTGTCTCATTTCCAACCCGCACATCAGACTGAAAGCTTGAGCTCAGACATATATAGGATCAAGTCCTGCTAAGATAACTCAGCAGTTTGAAGCACAAACCATATTCTATTAGCACAGACTGTACACGCTATCTATGCTATCACCTTTTTGCCCTTTATAACAATGTGTGAATACTCATATTAATAAGAAAACAAAGATGTTAAATCATCTTTCAGATATTGCACTGAGTTAATCAGGAAGAGTTAATTTGCCAGAATGATATTTATACAATAAGGATAAATGGGAAAAAAACTGAATATTCATAAACAGCGTTCATTTCCCCTGTGACATGTTTAAGTTTAGCAACACAAATGATTTTCTACAGCTGTTTTTACAGCTGTTAACTGTATTTAGTAGTTGAAAACCTGAATTTCTTTCTAGTCACAGGCCATGGACGGTAAGGTTCATTGAGCCATTCCATCTTTCCCAAGGCAGGATCACTAGTAAGTACGAGCAGATACATGAATGAAGCCTATGTCTTCATGTTATGGCACAACTCAGCAAAACACAGACAACGTATAGAAAAAAATACACATCCGCATTCTGGAACACAACAATAGCCTGGCACTTTCAAACCTAGCGTTTGCCTGAATGAAGCAGGCAGTATCATCTCTGGAACACAGGCACTTTCTTTAGCCTCCCATACCAAGGGAGAGGTACCACTCTGGATGATGCTCGTTTGAGAAGGTGCTCCTGCTCCTCAGTAAGAGCATTCCCATAGCCCACAATAAATGTGGGTGGTGTTCTTCAAATGTCCTGGTATGGGATTTCATGTATAGACTGGGTATCTAAAATGAACTCAGTTGCATTCACAGTTCTCTGTGTTCACACTGTTGCAATAAAAAACGGGGAGGCCCTTCTTCCCTTTGGGGCCATATAGATATTTGAGATGTGACCAGATCCATGGTCACATCTTCAACATGCCTCTATCTAGGAACACCAAAGCATGAGGACTTTTTTTTTTTTTTGCATTTCTCCTCCAAGGCAGATGAAATCTCAGAGTTAGAACACAGGTTCTACATAATAAAGAGCAAATTCATAGCCAAGATTATTCTACAACACATTCTAGAAAAAAAAAAAAGGTGTTTTTCAGTTCTTGCTGCTGTGAATGACTCAGCTAATGAGAAGTAGAAGAGCAACTGCCCGAACTGTGCTCTCCATGACCTCTACAGACCATATGCAGGCTCCTTTCAACAGCTACTGCAGAGTTTCTCCAAGCTGTGTAAGTCAAATAAGCTGCTGGTCATGCTCACACAGGTTACAGCTTGTCTGCTCTGGAGTTTGGCCACACATAGGCCATGCTTTCAGGCTGGCCCTCTGAATGAAAAGCAACCTCAAAATGGAAAGGAGCCACAGAGTGGTCCACAAGATGCGGTGTAGACAAAAAGTCTTTCACTTCAGATAGTTTTGAAGCAGCTTTTATCCTCCTGGAACAACTTCTACAATGCCAGAGAACAGCAGCCATGTCCCAGACTCCCTTCTGTTTCCCAGCTGATTCTTATGAAACAGGTACCAGCATTAAAATACTTTCCATTCACAGTCCCAGAGGGCGTAGGAAAGGCTCACTAATGCCATCCATTTCCATGGAGTGCATAAAGCAGTGTACAGAAGGTCTTTGTTTCCTTGAGGAAATTTTGACCCTTCCCAACTGTGAGTTATAAATGTTGCTATTACCTTTCTCATTGCCTGCCAAGTTTACATAGAGCTTTCCCTCTTCAGCTGATAGCCCTGTTACAACTAACTGCCCTCCATGGCTTTTATCAGCATTGGTCTTTCTCCTTTGGCAGGCAGTCGGTGCCCCTGAACTCTCAACTCTTGCATTTGAGTCTGAAAGTTTCAACAGGAATCTCAGGGAAAAACCTTTATTTTTGAACCCATGCCTAAATGCAGCCTGTCTATTCCAGGAAAACCGGGATCATTTTGCAAGCAAATAGGTTCTGGCATATTTCTAAAACAACATAAAACAATATACAGAAGACAGAGGCAGGTGAATACGTCTTCCATAAACCTTTTGAGGATTTTGGTACAGAGTCAGACAATTATTTGCTACTATTAAGGATCTGAATTCTGCTCCTGCCAAGCCCTAGGGCTGTATAATGGACTGGTGCTGTTCGACAAAGAAAGCATTAATGATTCATCCCTGACAATTTTAAGTCATCTTCCCTGCTCTCATTTTAACCATAACTTACCTATAATCCTAAGTAAAGGCGTATTTATTTTTCATTAAGCTATTCTGCAAATCAAAATGATTCAAGTGACAATTATGAGCTTTAGGTAGTTTACTCCCTTACAAAATTCCTTAGATAATGATAGTTTTTTAAAAATCCAACTGCAGGTTCATATAGCAAACAGCAACTTGCCCAGATGTAACCTTCACAGCACATGATCAGCCCATGATCAATACCATATCATACAAGCTGTAATAAAGCTGCTTTTATTCCTAGGGTTAAACTCCAAACTGTCTCAGATTCCAAGCCAACTATGTCGGCAAGATACTTGCTAGCTGCTATCAGTGAAAACTCAGCAAACAATATAGCTGAATAGAGAATAAATCATATACGTTAGTATCATTGCTCTAAGAGAAGTCACACCTTGAAGTCTACGGATTCATGCGTATGACTTATGCATTAAGAGCTATGCAAAAATAACAGGGTTTATCCCAGGAGCACAGCACTGATCCTACACGGGAGCTCTCGTCTTATCAGAGAATAATTCCTGCTTTCTGTCAGCTAGTGGAAACACTCATATTTTCTAATTTGAAAGCCAAGGGCACGTCGTGATCCTTGAATGGTGGGAAGTGCATTTCAGTGCAAGTTTCTCACATCTCTAAGCACACTTTTTTTGTGCTCTGTGATTTAAGTTTTCTTGGCCTCAGTATCTCAGTATTATCTTCCAATGATTAAAACTAGTAGAGCAAAGGCTACTATTTCAACCTTCAAAATGTAGCAATCTGTTGGCTTTCTTGGTTTATTTTCCCATAAATCACAGAAGTGTGTGGCTTTACCTCGTTATGCTAATTAGCTGAATCAAGGAATGTTTTACTAATTAAAGTTCCCAGACCCGCTGGTACTGACCAACTTAATTAACATAGATTATCATGTCCCATAACAGAGTATCTACATTTTAGGGTCCTCACCCATATTGGCTTTAAGCATATTCACAAAGGTCTGAAGGACAGTGGCCTTGATTTGTACTTTCAAGGTTGCCCTTATCCTAAATTCACATTGAATCCTGTCTCACGGAGACTACCAAGATGCCCACCTGTAGTTATTTTACTCACAAAGCTTTCTGGGCTTCGTTAGCCCAATTTAAATTAGCCCAAATTAAAATCTTCCTTGGAAAAAAAATCTGAACAAAGCAACCAGCAGAAAGTATCTGAGGAACTGAATAATTTCCCTATTCTCCCTTATAAATTAAAAAAATAAACCAAAATCACCACATAAAATCCTTGGGTAAGTCTATTAAGTCCAGAGTTGCTGTGAAATCTGCTCTGGGCTGGCCAGTGGTGATTTTTGCTGATTTTTGTCCCTCACGCAGACAAATTCCTTTGAATAATATGATGGTCTGAGTTGGAAATCTCCAAAGCAGACCTGTACTCTCCCACCCCTACAGGCATTTCACAAAGTACTATCAGACATTATGGTCCACTGTGGCCCACATGAGTCTAGCTTCGTGGTACATAAATTTGAGCTCCGATCTGTTCTCTCCAGCATTTTCTATGTGGTTCAGCCAAGCCTTGACCCTCCTTCCCACCTTTTGCACAGCATCTTTCCAGGCTCTCTCTCCATTCTCCTTGGTGAACAAGTTTTGTTGCGAGTGATGTCTCACAGCGGGCTATAAACTGTCCCGGCAGGTCTCCTTTAACAGGCAGGAAACACAAAGCGGTTACATTTACAGATAACTCTCTTGCATGGCCCAGGCCTTTGTGGAAAAATGCTTTTTTTATCAAGGTGAAAGCCTCATTGCTTGACACTCATCAAACTAACTCTAGGTCCAGCAGCATAAATAATTTATACCCATTTTTATTCTAGACCCTTTAAGATTCTCTTTCCACCAGGAGGATCTTCACCAGGGAGGACAATTCAGCTCAACAGCTGAGACATCTGTCTTTAGGAAGAAAAAACCTGGCACTCTGGAGGTACCTGTCTCCATCAGTTATACTAGGAAGCCGCCTAACTAGTTTCAGTTAGGTAGTTAATTTTTAGATGGGTCAAGTTAGGTAAGATGAACTCCACCCATTAAGACAGTATAAGTGTCACAGAGCTGAGAACAAATATTTGCCATGGAAAGCTAACACGCAACCACAAACGTTTGCAATTACCAAATTGCAAAGCCTACAAATGCTATCGGTATACGGACTGTTACGAGCCGCTAACACCAGGAGGGACTGCGAGGTGAGAGCCCCGCAGCGCTGCTGTGGAAGGATGCTCGAAGGATGGATGCTCGAAGGATGCTCGAAGGATGGATGCTCGAAGGATGGATGCTCGAAGGATGCTCGAAGGATGCTCGGGGCCCTCCCGGGCCCTCCCCGGCAGCGGGAGCCGGAGCCCAGCGCAGGGCGGGCGGGCTTCGGGGGAACCGAAGAGTGCTGGTGCCACCTAGAGGGAACTATCGGCCTAAAAAGTGGGAAAATCACGACCGCACACGGGTAGTATAATGGGCCACAGATGTACAGCACTGGGGAAAAAATTCCTAGAGAGAAGGGCTCTGGTTGCTGTGCAAAAAACATACACACTTATGAGAAGTAGCAGCGCACAACTTACATCTTCTCCTTAACATAACTTGCAAATATAAATATAGAAGGTATATTTAAGATGACCAACTGCAGATTCCTCTCTCCTTCAAACCATTTCCCAGCCTCGCAGCTGTATTCCTCCCCTTCTTCCTCCAATTATCTGAACCCTGAGGAAACAGCCGGCAAACTGACCACATCTGGAGGTCGGATCCCGCTTCCCTGCACTGCTGTAGCACCAGCCGGCTGCGGCTGGAGCCAGCTGGCGGGGGGTCGGTGCCTTGGGCATCCAGCAAGCACCGACTGCGTGGCCAAGAAGCCTTGGAGATGCAACTTCACAGCCCTCTGCTGACCACCAGCTTTGCCGAATGACCCACCTGAAGCCTAGCATCTGCCCGTATAACTTAAAACTGCTCTGTATTATAGCGGGAAAAGAGCCAGCATCCACAAGCAAAGGAAGGACTGGTGCATGAACGTAAGTCACCTTCTTTCTTCCACCATGAAATCTGTCACTTGCAACCTATGGTTCACGGTGATAACTACAGCGGTGATGATATCTCATGGGCCACTGTGGGACTTGGTGGGGAGTTGCTGATGGGTGGACTCTGCAGCTCTTTCATAGTAGAATGAAGTAATTTTTGAGCAAGTATTCACCAAAACAGTGCTTTTCTCAGCCTTAAGCTGCTGCACAGGCTCCCTGCCATGGGCTGGTCTGCAGGCTCGGCATTCATGCTGTGGCTCTTGCTTGCCCCACAGGAAACCCCCCATGGTAGCAGTGCTGGAGCCAAGGAATAAGAGAGATACTAAAAGGGATGTGCTCTGTCTGTTGCAGCTGTACTTCTCAGACACTCATTTCTCTCCCTTCCTACCTATATATCCTGGTAGAGTGCACAGCAAGACCTGGCTTGTGCCGACTAAACCCCCCTTTGCCTGGCTTTGCTAGTAACATGGCAGTCAACGCAACACAGACAGGGTGCCCAGGAGAAATAGTGCCTCCATCCTACCATGCACTACAGACCCATGCAAAGAGCCTTTCTGTTCACTGCTCCTTAAATGAAGGTTAATTGACTGAGGAGTATTTGATACTCAACATCTGCTAGTTCACTGATCTCCGTGAGAGCTGCACCTTCGAGGCTCTGGGTTAGTTCAATGTAGGAGATGACTGAAGTGCCAAAAAGTTGGGTACCTGTCACCCCGAAGGGGAACACAGCACGATGCACTGCCTGTCTCTGGGTGCGTGTGACTGTCCTGCTGGAGTCCTGCTGTCGTTCATCAGCTCCATCACCCAGCAGCACACCTGTAGGCCCTTTGGCCGCCACTGTCTCACAGGCACCGTAACAGCCACATTCCTTATCCTTCGCTTTACAAACACTCCCAAAGCCCAAACTGCACAGAAAAATATAACTTGGGTGCAGTGGAATCCAAGGACCTGCTCAGTATGCTGCAGGGCCGTGCCATACACCCAGCCAGGAGTCTTCAGGCCATGATTTCATGAAAATGGCATCCATATTGGCCACCAAAATTGCTGAGCAAAGCTATTTTAAGTTTTAAAAAGTTTGCTGTTCAAAGGAAGGACCCCCTTTATGGGCCAGACCATTGCTCCCCCTTGCTTTATCTGTCTTGTGAAAGCTGCAAAAGGACCAGCCTGCAGAGACAAGGCTGCAATGCGTCTCCTTCATGTTTCAGAGAGGAGCTGAGGCTGAGAAGAAAGAGGTACGTCTGCCGTCTTTCAAAGAGCCATGCTGCAAGAGCAGACAACCTCCAGCTCCAGGGAATGTGCAGCACAAGAGGGCATGCTGCCTCGAGCCAGGACCTGCAGAAGCACATTGCTGCTGTGACCCGCAGGCGGGCTGTTGCGGGGGGCTCCCGTGCCGTCGCTGTTTGCAAAGCAGACATGGCTGCTCCCTGCTTACGCACAGCCTGCTCTGCCCAAACCAGTCACCGCGGCAGCACTTTCAAAATGTGGCCGTGTGGGACGCAGAAATACGCAGCTGCCCACGTGGTCCCTGGGACAAGGGCGGCCATGGTGGAGTGGCTGCTGCCTGAGCTCCCCGGGGCGTGGTGACAGCAACCTGCTCATCGCCTGCTCCTCCCTCCCACTCCCCAAAAACGTCCACCCACCTGCCTGGTATCTTCATCTCCTGCTAATTACCCAAAACAATTAGCCACAAAATCCCTGAACCAGATTTAGGATTCAGTTATACTGAATTGACAAGAGAATTAGACTGAGCTCCAAACCTTGATGTAAATTATATTGACTTTAAAATATTTATTACAACCCATTATGCTGATATAACTGGAGAGCTACCAACACATGTTTTAGCAGAAAATGTGAACTCCAATGATTTTTTCCCAAAGCAATGTTATTGATGTCATGAGTGCTTCAGCTGAGCATCTGCTGCTTTGCAGGATTCACTGATAGAATGGATTAACACAGTCACACATATCAAAATAATTTAGGGAGGGTTTATACCTCTGTTTAGGAAACTACACTGGTAAAGTTAAAAAAATTTCTTTCACTCAAACCTGATCTACACCAAACAAAAGATACTATATGGGTTTGGTAGCTGGTAGGGATGCAATTAAAGTGCTTATGACATAATTCAATGCCATATGGGAAAAAGCCCTCGATACCTTTACAGACACCCTGGGAGGTACCACTACAAAGGCAGCCACACCGGCATCGTGGAAGCCCACCAGGAGCAACAGAAGTTCCTCCTGAAGTCAAAAACCTGTGTGGACTTCAGGCCTGCAGCTCAGTGAGCTGCAAGGTGGTGGCCACTGCTTTATGCTCTTAATCTATTGATTTCATGATGGCTTGAAGTAGCACTAAAGACTAATAAAATTAGGTTGTTCTGTATTTAAAGACTTGGAAATACAGTCCAACTATTTTTTTCCTGAGAATCCTGACTTAAAATCTTAGTTTACTCTAGAGCATTAATAAGTACTAACATAACTGTGCCCACACTAAACATCATTGCTTTTCTCATCTATATTATGAAAAGTTGGAAATATCCTTCAGGATCTCCTTGGAGGCAGTGAGTCCGACAATTGACTCAGTGATATTTGGTCAGATAAACCAACGCCTGAACGCCTGCCAAGTAACGCTCGGGTTTCTCCTGCGAAGGGAAGGCTTTACCTGCATCCCGGCATGCATGCAACAGGGCCACGGGCCAGACATTTTTCACTGGGGGTCAGACGGAACCGTCTCCCTTTGGTGCCAAGATGGTTTGGCTTCTTGATTTCTCAGGGCAAAAAGAAGGCAAGGAAAGGCTTTCTTGTCGTGACAAAACCTAGAATATTACTAGAATAAAATTCTGAATACGGGACCCCACATACATGCGACATGAAGGAGGCGTCTGAGGGGTAAGCATGCGATTGAGACGAGCCCCCAAATGGGAAATCGGTGAGACTACGGGCAGCTGCAGGGAAGTTGTTTCTGGGTTACCGGAGGAGACGCCGGCGTAACCCGCGGGTTTGTCTCTCCCCAGCGTTGTTAAACCCGCGGCGGCTTGCCTACCGCCTCCGAATCTAAACGAAAAGACAGGACGGAGACAGCCCAACGCCGAAGGATGCACAAGGCGACGTTATAAACACGGATCCCGCCCCCCGCGTTGCTTCGGCCGCCAGCTGCAGGGACGGAACACGGCGGCCACGGCTCCGGCCTGCCCCGGGCCCCGCCGAGCCCCCGGGCCCACCGCCCCCCGCTTGGGCAGGCCCCGCTTTTCCTGAGAGCGGGAAGCGGAAGGGAAGGCGCCGCCGCCAGGCCCCGGCCGCCCTCACGGCGGTGGGCGGAGCGGGGCGGGCCTGCGGCGGGGCGGGCCGGGGCCGGGGCCGGGGCCGGGGCCGGGGCCGGGGCCATGCCGGCGGGGCTGGGCGCCGCCTGGGCCTTGCTGGCCGCCGCCTTCCTGTCGGCGCTGCTGCTGCCGCGGCTGCGGCGGGCCCCGGCGCGGCGGCCCGGCGTCGTCTCCGGTCTCTTCCAGGATCTCATTCGCTACGGGAAGACGAAGCGCGGCTGCGGGCAGGGCCCGGCCTGGCTGCGCCTCCTCCAGGTGCCCAAGAGGTGAGGGGGCGGCTGGGAGGGCTGCGCCCCTGCGGGCGAGGCGCGGCCTGCCGCCGTTTCTGTCACTCGCTGGGTGCCCTGTGCCGCAGGGGCGCAGGACTAACTATATGGGCGTTTCAGTCACTTCAGCTGACGATGTAGGAAATAAATAGCATACGCGAACGGCCTTGCCTATTCTTATAGAGCTGGGCTCCATTTTTCTGCAGAAGTGTTACTCTGTTTTTACAGATGGGGAACGGAGGAGCGTAGAGGCCGCCATCGTACAGAGTCCATATGTTCCGAACTGGAACAAAAGCCTAATCCCTTTGCAGGATCTGCAAAACAAACCTTCCTGCAAGGCTCGGGTCAGGCACCTGGGAATACGGATTCCTGAGTGTAACTGCGACTGTGCACATATACCGCCGGTTTACTGTCTTAAACCGAGTCTCTGTCCTTGTCTTCTTCAAGGTTTCTTTTTAAAATGTGACTTAGGATACTGGTAACAGCATGTGAACGTAACGATCTGGACCCTGCGTGACCAGCCTCTAATAAGGCAAAAGAACTGCTGCATTATCCAAACACATCTCTTGATAGATGTTTAATAAGACGAAAGAGCGGGAAAAAGAAAGCATTTACAGCGTTCTATACGCTACTGGGATTTCATCGTTTCTGATCAGCTGAGATTCGTGACTAGAACTACCCTTTGACTTGAACATAGGCGCGACAGTATCTGGCAAGGCCAGCAGGACAGGACGGGGAGGCTACTTAACCCAAAGATCTGATCGCCCCTAACGTAACAATCTTGTTATCACTGACGCATTCTATATACATAGCTTTCAAAGCAAATGTTAAAAAAAAGTTTTGTGACACAGCATGTTATTAATGGAAAGATGGTAATGTAGTATCTTGGTTATCAGGCTTCTGGTTACAGAAAATACCCTGGGATGTGTTTAAACTCTGTGGTACCCTCAGCAAAAATAAAGGCTTAATTGCAGCATGCTGCAAAGTGCCACATTCTTAAGGTAGGTTCTCGTTTGAGTTGACCTTTCTCCAACACAAGTTCCCCACCACCCCTTCTTAGGGAAGATGGTGTGTGAAGAATGTGGCTTTTTCAAGGAATTGGTCTCGAGCTCTCAACATCTACAGAGCGATTCTGTTACTCGAGTAGTGAACCTGTAACTCTGCTAGCTGAAAGAATAGAGAAGATCCTGAATGTAGCAGTTGAAGCATTTTCTGTTGCCATTCATCTGTGTCTTGTTTCCAAACAACCACTGTATTTTCACTAGCTTGGGCTTGTTTTTAACTTTGCCATTCCATCTTGTCAAATGTTATGATTCATTTCAGGTTGGTTTGGCAAATCGTGAACATTCCTCTCCTTGAGGGATGACACGTCTTACTGCAGTGCTGGATCGCTCTGTGGGTCAGATACGTCCCCAGTGTAATTGGGATTGCTGAAACCTCGCAGGGCATGTCTCTGTTGAGCTGGCAGGGCTTGTTTGTGTGCTGGTAGCAAAAAGCAATGCGTGTGGAGAAAGTTCTCTGGCGAGTGATGAGACAGAAGTCTATTGAGTAACAGGACAGCAGGGAAAGAGCTTAGAACTTGGAGGTGGCGATGAGTTTTTATCAATATACAAGTTTTATTTATCTGCTAAGCAGAAAGTGAGGGAGAGGGGCTAAATTTTACTTCTGCTGTTGCAAATCAGCAGAGCGAATGTTGCTGTCTCTGCTTTGTAGGAGAAGGAACTGAGACGTGATCATCTGAAGGGGCTACCAACTGGTAATGGGCAAAGTGCTCTGGCATGTGCAGGCATGCTCGCTGCCTCTGTGGTTCTGACTTGGCCTCTGTATTGCTGTTGAGAGATACCTGAGTTGCTTTGGGAGGGGGTTACTTTATTTGGTTTCACTAAGCAAGGGTGTTGTACTCCTACACTTCCCCAAAAGAAAAGTACCAGAGGAATATAGTCTTCTCTGACCATACAGTTATATCCTAGTTTTGTACCAATAGTGACATTGTCAAGACAAGGCCATCAGCATCTTCCCATGGTATGTATTTCATGTTTTTGCAGGTGTTCCCAGAGGTCCTGGGTTTTATTCATAGCCAGAAAGACCTTTAGTTTTAAAAGTAAAAGGAAATACTGGATCACCTAGTTTGAGCTGGATATTGTAGACTGTTTAACTCCATCCAGTTACCTGTCCTGACCGTAATGTCTTGCATTTCAGTAATGCATAATGTGCTTTTTTAAGTGCATTATGGGGTTGGGTGATTCTTTGTTTTCTTCAAAACAAACATGTAGTCTTGCCTTGTAATCACCCAGTGGTATTGGTGGACTCTCCTTTTTTTCTATATGATTGTTGCAGACCTTGAATCTGCAGAGGGACAAGATATTTTAGTGTACAGCTGCATAGTTACTTCTGGGTGCCTTTTACCGTCTGCATTTGTCATTTATGAACTTTAACATGTCATGTAATGCATTCACTAGAACGGAGGAAAGTGGGAGTGCTGCTAGGCGTGACAGCCTGGAAATGCCCAGAAAATTAATTTGGATGTGCTTTCAATGGTGTAAATTGTAAAGAAAAAGTTGTGCACATCATGATTAGTTCTAAGCATTGAGGAATACCTTTGCAATGTGTGGTTTACACTTTCTCCTCTTTAGTGCAGCTATGGTTAGTAAGGTAAGCTAAGTTAGAGGTTATTCCAGGCAGTGTTTTGCTGGGGAAGAAAGTGTTAGGGTTGTTCCTGCTTGGTACCACTGGAGTCCCGAGTTCTCTACTTACTGATGTGGGGACCAAAAGGGAATGTACTCACCACCAGGCAAGCATATCCTGCAGCTACATTTCCAAGGAAGGAACGATGAGAACATTAGTGAAGACCCTTTTTGTTCCCACAGGTGGTTTACTCACTTTTATGTGGTTTCTGTACTCTGGAACGGCTTTCTGCTGATCTGGCTTTTCCAAGCTGAGTTCCTTGGAGGGTCACTCCCATCATGGATTCAGCACATGCACCGTGCTCTTGGCAGAGATTCTCAGAGTGAGGACACGGGCAAGTATTCCACCTATTATGATGCAGCCATATAAATATTAGAAAGCTGCACTACCATCCTGTGCTGAATTTGTATTCTTCAAGTGCTACTTCATCAGCTGCTTTTAAACCAGGCTCCAAGTGGCTTTCCTGGAATACCAAGTTCCTTTGTCATTATTCAAGGTAGAAATCATTCTAATTTATGGATATGGTGGCTTTCAGCAGTCCTTTTAGCAGAAAGGGCTGTTAGCACCTTCTAGAAGTAACCTTGCCGTGGTCAGCAGTGCCTCACATGTACAAATATTTTCCCCAGTGCTCAGTTAATTTAAAACAAGGGTGAAATTTTGCTATGGGGAGGCAAAAAAATAGCCTATTTGAAGCACTGTTGGGCTTAAATTGTTCCTATCTGTCTCAAAGTTGCTATTTTTTATCTGCAAGCAGATAGTGAGCACTTCTCTGCACTCCTGGTTCTCTTGCTGCTTTGGTTGCATAGCTGTCGAAGACTTGCAGAATGCCTCTGGACCAGCGTGTTTTCCAATGGTGTCATTCATATCGTGCAGTATTGCTTTGGACTTGTTTACTACATTGCCGTTGGCTCAACTGTGCTATGTCAGGTGCCTACTAACGTCAGGAATGGTAAGTGCCTGATTAGTTATTACCAAAGATGCAGTTTTGCTCCCATTTGTTTCCATCGTGGCAAATGGTTTCGTAGAAGGCTGCTTGTGTGAGAAGTGTGTTAACTGATGAGACGTAAAAATACTTACTGGCATCGTTCATTATACACAAACACAGACACCGACACACGCTTTCATGTTAACCACCACCGTTACTTCCTGAAAGACATCCCACATAGATACTTTCAGGATCATTACCGGTCAGTTTTACATTGAGATACATATGCTTTGTGAAGGACAGTAATAGGTACCAGTTCTCAAATGCCATTACGCAACTTCAGCTCTCAAACTGGAGTTTGGATTTTTGTTGTAAGCTTTCCTGTAAGGTGAGTCTGCAAGGCTGTCTTGGCCACCTCCTTTGTTTTCCATTGAGAACTTGCCACTGCTCTGCCTTGCATCAGTCGGTCTCTTCTTTCCCTCGGTACTGTAATGTCTCTGATGTCATGTCATGTCTCCCATGTAATGTCAAAAATTTGAATTATTTGGCTTGTTTCTGCCAACACATTCCACTGAGTCTCACAACTGAGTTGCTGTTCCCCTGCACAGGTGAACCATGAGCTGGTTGTAGCACTTCTCCCATGACTAATTTTTGTAAGGTGGTCATTACCAAGTATGTAACTTTAGGGAAGTTTTTAACTACTTCCAACCACACCAGCTCTAGTTTAATCCAGTGAGTTTTTAAAAGAACCTTCAGATCTCCTATGTGTAGATAAAAGCCTTTTTCTTTCTGGATTTGTCTTCTGCTTTTCACATCTTGTAGGTTCTTAGAGATGATGTATTGGCTTGTACATTGGAAATCATCCCTAATACAGTTAATATTTTTTGAAGGTCTAAATGGTTCACACTGTGTGTGTGGGTGTGTGGATGTGTGTGGTGTGTGTGGTCTCTGTGTGTGTGTGTGTAGGTCTATGTGTCTGTCTCACTCACTGTGAACAAGACAAACAACTGTGTACTTATATATTGGCCTGAGACATGACAACATCTTTAATTAGGATGATAAGAATTACAAACAGCATTGAATATTGAAGTCTTAGACTATCAGTTATGTGTCGGTTGTACATCATGCCGTACCTCAAGCTACGGGTTTAGAAACTAGATATTTTTAGTACAGAGCACTTAAGGGTGATGAACTACCAGCTGAGCACTTAAATGATGCAGCATTTAAAAGCATCTTCCAAGGGATTAGAGGCTCAGTACTATAATTTTGTAAGATAGTAACATTTAAAAAATGTATACAATGTTTTGGGATGATGCTGGGGAAGCTATTTCCTGGCCGTATTTTAATGAAACATATTTCATTCAGGCGAAGAGCTTTCTGTGCAGGTCTGCTGGTATCACATTGTAGGAGTTACGATATACATTTGGGCCTGCCTTCACCAACACAGATGTCTTGTGATTCTAGCTAATCTTAGAAAAAGTAAATCAGGTAAGATGTTTCATTTCTGCCAACCATTTACTTAGGTAATTTTTTCCTGCTTGTTTCAAAAGGCTTCTGTAGCTTCTAATACCTTAAAACACGAGTATTTTTCAGTTTGTGTAGCATGGTGCTCTCTATAAGACTTTCAGTAGATTAAATGAGGCTGTTTGGAAAAGAGACCGGATGACTGAATAGGGGGGGATCTGTGTCTGTGTCTGTATATATAGTTTCATAGAAATTAAAATGCAGGTCTAGCTTCTAGTATCCTAAGGACAGACACATGCTAATGCTTAGGACTTGTGCCACTCCTCGGGGACCTCACTTTTGTCTCCATGTGGGCTAAAAATAGATTTCCTTACCCTGTATTTGCGCAAACAGCCAGAGGTGGCATTTTATTTCATTAAGAAGTGCAAAGCTGCCAGATCAGATGAAGGTGGATGATGATGATAACTTTAATGAGCACGTTCTGTAATTGTGAGTAGAAAAGAAAAGTTTGTTTAATGCATGTTGTTCTCAACTCATTTCTTTCTGTTTGCTTGCAGGGAAGGTCGTAAGTCTGAGCCACAGTGTACCTTTCGGAGACTGGTTTGAGAGAGTTTCTTGCCCTCATTATTTTGCAGAGCTCCTCATATATGTGTCTATGGCCATCACACTTGGATTTCACAATGTGACGTGGTGGTGTGTAGTGATGTATGTTCTTTTTAACCAGGCACTGGCTGCTGTTTTGTGTCACGAGTTCTATCAGAAAAACTTTAGCTCCTACCCAAAGCATCGAAAAGCATTTATACCATTTGTTTTTTAGAATATTTCTTCTAAAGTACCTTTAGTGCAAACTGGGAAATGTTTTCTGAGAGGGAATAAGAGATTTATGGTTTATTAAAGCCAAGGTAAAATCGCACATTTTCTCTAATTCTAGCTTAAAAGCTCGTAATTTTAATGATAATCTCATCCGTGTTACCAATTTATGTGGGGAAACGTAAGGTCTCTGCATATCATACAAGCTAAAAAAAGGTTTACTGAAGACCTTAATTCAAACTGAAGAGATGCTAATTGGCTCTTTTCTGTTTTATAATTACATCCTACGCATAAAATACTTGCTGTTGTGCAGCAAGCCCAAATACATATATGTGAAAACTGCATAGTGAAAGGAGGGTAGAGGGAATCATTTGAACTACTGTATTTCATGCCTTGTCTAATATTTAAGCATATTTTTTTCCTAGTCTCTTTTCTTTGAATCGCTTCAGAGGGAGGCAAATTGTGCATTGTCTTCCTGTGCTTCCCTGTTGATAATTAAAACCAGCCACTGCTTTATAACTGCAAGCACAAAAGCCGGTGGAGAAAGCTGCGGTGGAGGAATGACTCATACTCAGCAGTGGAGATAAACAGACCCATTCTCTGCATTCCCTCTTCTGCACCAAAGTGTTTTCATTCATTGATGAAAACTCCTTGTTTATCCCTAAACTGGGAAAATCATGGAAGGTTCTCTGTCTGGAGAGACAGTAGAAGAGAATTTGCAGATAATCAGTGTTCTTGGTTACGGCTCTGTTGTCCTTACAGCGGGTTATTGGAGTCCCTCCTGTGTTAGAGGGGGCGGTTATGCAGGATGACCGTAACCACGACTACCCTGGTTTTTAAACAGCCTGTCAGAGCAGATGAAGTGAGCTGCCGAGGCAGAGAACACACAGAAACCAGTACCTGACAAGTGGTGCGAAGAAATTCTTTACTGGGGAGATGGTGTCACTCAGCACAGGGGTTTCTTGCACTTAACCATCAAATATTTTGCACCTTTTCATGATACTGGAGTGAATGATCAGTTTGCATGAGCTAGCATATGGATGCTGGTGTTTGTGTGTTTCCTACTTACATGTGTATATTATTTTGTGTATGAGAAAAATTTTTATATATTGAAGTATATCTTATGAATTATCTAATTAAAACAGTTTATTACACCTTCTATTTCCATTTCACATAATTTTTCAAAACTGAGTTATGTATTTGCAAAACATGAGCAATTACTTTGCACAAAATGCTGTGCCTCTCTCAGCTCTCGCAACCCTCTCTCCATTGACACTTCCATAGCTCCAGTTCACCGTGGAACATCAACAGCCCTCTCTTGGGACCGCATCTTTCCATTTCATTTTTTTTGGTAGTGGCTCTGGGGAGGGCTCCTTGAGCCTGCCCTCCAAGCATCTCCCCTTTTACGGCCGTTTTTGGGCCTGTTCGCTGGGCTGTTCATTGCACGTTCCTGCCCTTGGCTTAACGGGGAGAGCATCGGGGCGCATACCCAAAGCGCTGCTTTGTACTTGGGCTTTTAAAAACCTGGATGTGCCTGGGCCATTTCTATGCAATTTTTTTTTTTTTTTTTTTTTTGCCTTCTTACGCAGCCGTTTTGCTTTCCGTCCCTCAGCGCCCTTTCCCTGCCCGTAGGCAACTCGGAGCGGAGGAGGGACACGCTTCGACTCGCCCGCTTCCCTGGGAAAGCTGCACAGCCGCCCTGCTCGTCCCCTCTCGACGCCGGGAGCCGGCGAAGGGGGTGGAAACCGAGGCCTGGGGTCTCACCCCGGGCGCTGCGGGGCTCCGCGGGGGACGGCGACGGGCGGCGGGTGCCGGGCCCGCTCCGGCGGGGCGGGGCGGGGGGGGCGGAGGGCGGGACGTCCGTCAGCGGCGGCCGCAGCCAATCGGCGCGGCGCGGCTCCGCCCCCTCCGGGCCGGGCCGTTGCAGGAAACAGTTGGGGGACGGTTGCGGGGCCGCGGGGCTGGGGCGCTGCGGGCAGGGCGGTGACGCGGCGCCTTTAAGAGGGGCCTCGCGCCGGGCCGCCCCCTCCCCTCAGCACCCGCGTTCGGCCGCCATGGGCTCGCCGCCGTCCCCGCCGCCGCTCCCGCGGGCCGCCGCGCTGCTGCTGGCGGCGTCGCTGCTGCTGGCGGCTCCGGTGGGGCTGCGAGCCGCTCCGGAGGAAGAACCCGTCAGGAAGAAGGAGCCGCCGCCACCCCCGGCGGCGCAGGGAGCCGAACCGCGGGCTGAGGTGAGGTGAGGCGGGGCCGGGCCGCGCCGGCTGCCTGCACAACCACCGGCCCCGGTCTCTCAGCCGGGCCGGGCGGGCCTGGCCTGCAGGGCGCCTCGCCTTTCGGAGGCCATCGGACTCCTAAATTCCTCTCTTTTAGCAGAAAAAGGGAAAGCTGCAGGGCCACCTGCTGTGGCCCTGCAGCTTTCCCTTTTTCTGCTAAAAGAGGAAGATTTAGGTCCGACGTGAAAAATGGGCTAGTGTTGCTTTTTTTTTTTTTATTTTTTTTTTTTTACCAGACAAATGTTTGTATCCTCCGCTTGCTGGCATGCTGAGGGGGCGAACCGACCTCTCCGGGTCTTCCTCACAGAAGCAGATGAAAGCAGGCTTTGTTGCGACTCAAAACCTGCCAGTGTTTCCTCGATATTTTCAGTTTAACTTCTTCGTGTTAAAACTTTTAAAATGGTGTTCTTGGTGAGGGGATTTCTAGTGCCGGGTGATCACGCAGAGGGATGAAAAAATTATGAACATATGGCTTGATGAAGCATATAGAGTATGCTAGGTTTTAAGTATCAAACCCCCAAATTTACAGCGCTGCTAAAGGTGAAGGAACTCTGAGATGTCATCATGTGTCATATAGAGCATGGAAACTTTTAAATATCAAACCCAAAAAACGTACAGCACTGCTAAAAGCGGAATGCTGGGAAGGCACAGTGTTAAAACACGTTGCAGTCTGTCTCTGCTGGTAGATGTGCTGCAACAAGCTTTCTTAGCCATCTCTGGTCAAGCACGTGAACACTGACTTCCTTGTTTTGGGTCTTGCTTTTGACTGTAGATATCTTACTCTCTGTAAAAGTAAACACTTTGGTAAGTAAGTGGGATCTGGAGTGTGCTCGTCCAGTTTGCCCACTAGAAAGTCTTAAAGCAAGTTTTCAACAAACATGGAGCATGTACAAAAAAAGCCGATGAAAACTTGTGTAAAATTTTAATGCAGCTGAGATGCAAAGATTCTGCAAGGGAAGAAAGTGATCCTGACAAGTTTTTGAAAGGACTTTGTGTTTCTGCTAAGCTATCCGAGTTGCCCAGTTTTAGTTTGAAGAGTTTAATTCTTAATATTTATATCGGAAAACTGCCTGTTTGGTCAAGGTCGTAAAGTAAGTAGCCAGGGATTGTGAAGACAGCAATACTAGAGCTGAACTAAAGCAGCTTTCCCCATGTTTTGTTGTAATACTAGTTCTCGTGTTCTGGTAACAGTGTGCACAATGAAATACTGCTTTAATAATTGGTGCACGATCTGATCTTCTTGTTAAGTGCCTAACTAGCAATTTGAGGTAGGTGGCAGCCAGTAACTAGTTAATGATCATTAATGCTGCACGAGAGGTGTATACTTAAAATGTCACACTACGCAGTATGATATGACAGGAGAAATACAAGGCTCAGTACTTCTGCAACCTGACTCTTCAAGTGTAATTAACTAGTGGATTTTTTTGTTGTTGTTTCCACCCCTTACAGAAGGGGTCCTCCGCGGTTGCTCCAGTTCACATTGTCAATGAAGAGTCAGCTGACAAGACTAATTTGGGCTTTATTCATGCATTTGTGGCTGCTATATCGGTCATCATCGTATCAGAACTGGGGGATAAGACCTTCTTCATTGCAGCCATCATGGCAATGCGGTACAACCGTTTGACTGTACTGGCTGGTGCTATGCTTGCCTTGGGACTGATGACATGTTTATCAGGTTAGCACTCTCTTCTTTTTGTTTCACCTCTTAAAATGTGCTGGGTATGTATTTATTAATAAATCTTAATGGAAATTAAAGTGAAGGTAGTAGGTATATGCAGTTTTCTCTTTTGAGAAGAGTGTGAAGGGTTTTCCTGGGGACAATGGCTCAGGTTGAATATTTAGGCTCTTACCTGTAATGAGGTGTTTGGGTTCCCTAGACCTCGCTATGAGTTTAAGGAAGAGGAATGGGATTGGGAGCTTAAACACTTCCTTTGATTTTTGGGCCACTAGTTTCCTTTTTATTTTTAGCTCCTGTTAAATTAGCATGCCTAAAGGGAATGTGGGAGTGACTTCTCTTTTTCCTCCTAAGGCGAAAGATTCTTAAGATGATGACAAATTGCCCTTGTCTGGCTTGTGTCCCTCTATGTGTAGCTGTTTGGATTTGTGCTGGGAGCTGCGTAAGTGGAAGATGACAACGTTCTGCTGTGATCCTTCGGGGTGGGTGGTACTGACAGAGCCAAGAGCTGGGAGGGGAGTGAGGTGTCAGGTGGCACTTGAGGAACCTGTAGCTGTGGGTGCTTACGTAGCCGTGATCGTAAAATGGAGTGGCCTTCAGGTATATCAGATGCAGCATACATTTTGTTGTAGGTGTGCTCATTTCTAACAATGCCCATTTCAGAAATAATTGAAATAGTGTTCATTGGTTTATGTAGACTGGAGAGAGCCAATTAACTGGCTTCAGGCTTCTTGGCGAGTGTTTCTATGAGTGGTTTTTGGATGTGTAGCTGTTGCTATGTATATTGCTGCAATTATTATTGCAGTCATGGAGCAGTTTCCATTTGCACTGTGTGTAATGATAGCATTGTATGAGTTTCTTCTGTTACTCACTTAATATAACAGTCTTTAATGCTTCTTCCACTTCTGCAGTGCTTGCTTCATTTAATGTTATTTAGTACTGCAGGTGATGCACTATTCTGTAAATCTTGCAATCTCTTTTCTCCTGCCCATTACAGCTCTCCCATTTTCCATACCAAGTGTTTCTTCAAATCTTTCTTGATGCTTTTTCCTAAAAGCTTTCTTTTCTGCTTTATCCCCCAGTTTAGAGGTTCCCACCTATTTCTTCCTTTTCAGAAAGGAGCCTTTTTTTATTTTCTTTTTTTTTTTCTCCCCTCTCCCATTGTTTTATACAAGTTGTGTCTGTAAATTTCTGGGGGTTTTGCCCACCTTGATTTCATGAAAATGTGCTCAATTAAACTCACTGGCTCCAAGTAGTCACTACTTGGGCTATGCTTAGCGACAGTTTGACCCTTGTAACAAAATAAACTGTCATATCATTCCGATCATTTCATTATTTCTATGCTTGTATATGCAAGTAGTGCTAACAAAAATATCTTTTTGTATAGTTTCTTGCATTGCTTTACTTTGGTGTTTTCAATCTTTAAAACGAAGTTTAGTTTAACTCCTTTTTTTGTTTAGTTGTGCAACTAATACTGTTATTCATATATGTATGTGCCATGTTTTCTAATAGTACAGCCTGATTAATTTTGGTCTCAGTCTTACTTTTGGTAGTGGCAGTGGAGATTAATTTCCAGATTATGTAGTAACTTCTGAGTGCATTTTTCAACTAAGAAAGTGTGTGCAAGAGAACACACATAGGAATATGCTTCCTTTTAGATAATTGCACGTGGAGTGAAGCAACAGAAACAGTTGTGAGTGCATGGTCCAAGCAGCCACGCATGCTAGGTGTGGAGTTTTAATTTCCTCTCATTTATACAGGCGGTTTTTGTCCAAAAATGCTAACTAGTCTTACTTTGTGAAGAAGCAAGTACTTTGTCCTGGATACATATTTCTTCTCCTTTGAGAACTAGTTTTGGCTTAGTTTGATCGCCTTTGATACCTGTAAAAGTAAATGCACAGTGGAGGTAGCTTTTTGGTCTTTGAGTGGGATCAGTGCTTTTAAATTAAAGGAAGATCAAAGTTGGTCATGTTGTGTGTTTACGGGGAGTGTGGGAGAGAAGGGAATAGTAATGTGCAGCTACTTGCACTTGGCAAAAGAAGACAGACATGGATTCACGCAGCTGGATTATTTGTGGGTATGTCTAGTAGGTTTATCTTGTAGAAAATCTTATTCTAACTTTGATAAATGAAATGATTGGAAAGAGATGCTATCCAACAAGTAGTCATATATAAAAATGGAATTAACTGGTATGCACTGTGACTAATCTAACATGATTACAGATGATAGTTTCATGGCATGCTTGGAGAAAGGCAGGACTTACATAGTCCTTGATGGGAAAGATAATGTTGCTTGGACTGGCTGGTGGGAATAGCAGCACATCAGCTTTGCTTGGTGTGCCTTGTCCGTGTGTTAATGGACTTCAGTCTCTGGTATGAACAGTAATGGTTGGAGTTTCTAGAGTGTTGTTGTCTTGCACAAAAAAAAAAAAAAGATATGAAACTAACAAAAGATGCAATATTTATTTATCAGTGGATATTTGAATCGCAGATTTTGCTAGTGAGCATTTCTTAGATATGGGAAAAACAATTATGATCCTCATGCTTATTTTTTTAAATGACACATTTGTTTTCTTTTCAGTTTTATTTGGCTATGCCACCACAGTTATTCCTCGTGTGTACACATACTATGTGTCAACGGCACTGTTTGCAATTTTTGGCATCCGAATGCTTCGGGAAGGCTTGAAAATGAGTCCAGATGAGGGTCAGGAAGAGCTGGAGGAAGTTCAAGCAGAAATTAAAAAAAAAGATGAGGAAGTAAGTAAAAAACTGTGTGAATTATGGCTCATGAAATAGTTACACTTGTGAAGCTGCAGAATGGCACTGTCATTTGGGGTGTTCAGCTCTGTCTGTGTTTGATAATCTGACACAGAAAACGTGTGCTAAGTGGGACAGAGTGGCCCCTGGAGGCTGTTTCAACAGGTGATTCCAGTTCTGTGGCAAGCCTGGCTTCTCAGGAAAAAAGGGATTTTCTCCATGGAGTCTTTTTTTTGTTGTTGTTGTTTTTTAAATGCATTACTAGCAGACAGGATATCAACAGCTTATTCTTGCCTCTACTTTTATTTCTTTTTATGATCAGGCAGAATAATGCAGAGGTTTGTAGGGTTGCAGCAAAGGTCTCTGTTATAATAACTTTCTAAATATACTGGTCCACTTCTAAGGAATAGTGTGGAGTATTAATCTTATTTCTTTCAAGATTTTTTTTTTTCCCCTTAATTTTATGGAATCCTAATTTGAGAGCCACCACTTGGGAAGAGGGGGATACCTGCTTTGAAAATAGGAGGAAAGCTGTGGTTAGAAACCAGGTATCATTCCTACTGAAACTGCTGTGTAAGTGCCAGCAGTACAAGATGGGCAATAACTGGAGGTTAGAGGTGTTTACAGGTATATATATGTGTGTGTGTATATACGCACACATATGTGTGTGCATATATATAGCTACCTTTGTAAAATGGTGTCTAATATAAATAATATATTGATAATGCAGCAGTCAGTGGGTAATAACATTCCAGATACTAGCTTTACAGTTTAAGTATTTCATTTGGGTTGTTTAGGTGACACTTCTAATCTTACGGTTGGTTGTTGTTCCCCCCCCCCCCCCCCCCCCCTTATCCTCCACAGCTTCAGAGAACTAAACTGTTAAATGGTCCAGGAGATGTGGAATCAGGGCCTGGAACGACTATACCTCAGAAGAAGTGGCTACATTTTATTTCTCCAATCTTTGTTCAAGCTTTTACTTTAACATTTTTAGCAGAATGGGGTGATCGTTCCCAGTTAACGACCATAGTCTTGGCCGCCAGAGAGGTGAGTGTTGCAGAATGCCCGCTGTTCTTTTGCCCTCTTTGGGTTGCCTGCAGAGAAGTGGGAGAAACAAAATGCTCTTGCAGGAGGTATCAGATTCACACCTGCTGCCTTGCTGAGCCTTACTTAGTGTTACAGCTGTCCCAAGACCTGAAAATAAATGCACTGAAGCTCTGTGTATTATTGAAACTATTGGTACATGATTGGAACTGCACAGGCATTTCTGGAAATAGTTGTTTTATATCACGCAGCTGAATACAATTGTTTCCTGTTACAGTGTTTGAGAGATGTTATAGAACCTCTTTTTCTTTGATCTGTGTGGCCATACAGTTTTAACACAGTAGCTTTAAAAAGAGACCTTCCTCCCAGCAAACTTAAAGCTGTTAAAAAAGATCCCTCTTTGTAAAAATCTAAGTGAATACGGTACAGTGTATAGAACTAAAATAAACTCTAAACTGCTGTGCAGTAAGTGATACTGTAAATGAAGTGATATTCAGCATGATGATTGGAATGTATATAACTGTGTTATATTTAAAGGAAAATTAAGACTTAGAGTCAACCTTTTAATAAACGTAAGTAGCTTGCTTGTGCTTTTTCATGCATTGTGATAATTTACATTTTTTTCCCTAGGACTCGTGCTTCTTTCAGTGCACTTTCAGACCTTCCCTAGGGGTAAATAAGGGCTGCGTAATGAAGGAGGCTATAATCCTTAGGAACCTCTTGTCTTTATTACAGTCTAGGGAAGGTGCTTACAGCTAACGAGGCAGGGAGCAGCAGGACAAGAGGATGATCTCATTTTTCAGGCAGTTACATGCCATCTTGGAAAACAATGAATTATTGCTGCCTCTGCCCAAGTTTTTGTATGGTGCTAAGCAAGTTGCTTAAGCCCATATTTTCACAGGTGGTGGTTGACTTCTGGTTTGCATTTTCTGAGTCTCCCATTAGGAAGTGTCCATCAGACTTTGTGGTCTGATCTGTGAAGTGCTGAGCATTGCAACTAAAGACTGTGGATGCTGTGCCTTTAGCATATGAAGTGTTTGTACAAGTGCTACAAAAACGAATGCAACAAAAAATGAATTGAAGTTATCTGGATCTTGGCTTTTGAAATCAGTGAATGATTATGATCTGGATCTTTTTTCATTTTGTCTGTGGTATTGTTTTATACCCCTTTGTTTCATAATGTATTCAGATAAATGCTTGTCTGTGAAGTACTAAGATATATAGCAGGAGTACTACAGAGGTGCTTACGAGGAAAGAAATTATACAGAGATTTGAGTGGTGTGGTTAAGTGAGCTGGGACCATACATTCTTCAGTGAAAAGAAAACAAAATACTACCTGAATGTTCATCTTGTCACAACAAACAAACAGAGCTCCTTTGGAGGAAAAAAAGGTGATAATTCGGCTGTCTTGGTGTATACGCCACCAGGGGAACAAGTTAAATCTGTCTTAACCTAATCCTGACAACAGTCCTTAAGAACTTTATTTTAAACCTTAATAGTTTATTGTGTATAAGAATTGTTCATCTGTTTGAGGAAACAGAAGAGGAAACTCCATAGTGTCCTACTAGACTGGCTTTGCCTTGGCTGCTGCGTCTGAGCACTTCTGCTCCTGGAGATGCTACGCTGAGGGAAGCCATAGTAACTTGTTACCTTCCACGGACAGCTCTAGGGAATGGGGTGGGGGGTGAGATCTACCCTCTGCCAGTGGCGGTTGTACAGGTAACTGCTGACAGCAGGGAAACAGGGATTTCCAGGAACTTTGGGTCCTGCTCCCAGTCCTGGAGGTAGGTGTGTTCTGCTGGCACAGCCCGGCTTCCAACCTGTGCTTCTTGGTGGTTTCCTACCTGTCCTCTGCTTGGTGCTTGCCAGCTTTTCTGACTGGCATGTGGTTTCAGTTCTCTCGGCTAGTTGATGTTGTATGTTTTCTTCACACTGTATCATTTCCTAGATAGTTTTGCTGTTTGCTTGTTAGAGATTTCATGCATTCCTCATGTTAAGGCAGCAGCATTTTTTTCTCTTGGGGCTAAAAGCATCACTTAAGAGATGTTCAGGGGACTCAACTCCACTTTCTGTCATTCATCTTTGTACAGCAGAAAGTCATGCTCCTACCTTGCCTTCTTTATTGGTCATTAAAAGATTGATTTCTGTTTCTAATGCTGAAGTCTTCTGTTTCATGAGGTGTTCAATACATATGCTGCCCTTAACTGTGTGATTTGTAAGTAGGTTTGAGAAACTTCTTTACATAGTAGATTTGTTCATGTATTGAGTAGCTGTTTGTTATGCAGTGATGTGAAAGCTGTTGTTGACAGTAAACTTTGAAACAGTTGATTATCCTCTGGAGTTAAATTCTTTCATGCTTCCCTCTTTGGATGATTGGGGGGAGAGTGTAGAGCACAAGCTTGCGAAGCTGGATGAAGTTCAGAATGTTTTAGCTGCTGAAAGCTTTCTTTTACAGTTCATGGATTTATTTTTCTCTTTATAATTAAGTTGGTGTTCTTCCAGCTGATGCATATTGTGTTTCTCAGCAGCTGCCACCTTCCCTCTAGAGGTTGCTTAATTGTTTTAAGTACAGCAGAGTGATTTCTGGATCTATATTTAACAACTTTAAGATGCTTCCTGGTTGAAACATGCCATATGCTCCTATATTAGTCAGATTTAGATTTAAGTCTGTCTTGCTAGCGGACGTACACAGTTACTGGTCTTTAAGGCAGTGATGGATAGTGGAGCAGAGTAAACACCAGAGAGTATCCTCCGTGCCTGACAGTGTGCAACCAGGGAATCAAGGTGTTTCTCCTTCATGTTTTCAACTGTGCTGATGTTTCCCTTCTGTTTTTTTTTTTTTGTTTTTTTTTTTTTTTTCCTCAGGACCCCTACGGTGTGGCGGTAGGAGGAACAGTGGGACATTGCCTATGCACTGGTCTAGCAGTTATTGGAGGGAGAATGATAGCACAAAAAATTTCTGTTAGGACTGGTAAGTGAAAACTCACTCTGGCCAAAAGAATGCATTAATGCTGGTAATGTCTGTGGTGTAAATAACTACATGCTTGGGAACAGTGTTTCTTAAAACTTTCGGAAAACCCAAAAACTTTTTTTTTTTTTTTGAGTCTGTGTCTTCCATCCCACCTCTCCCCCGCCCCATAGGCAGCTCCCCTCGTGGGGGTGACCCTGCACTGTTCCCAGAGCTGCATGTCCCCCCTGCCAGGCAGAGTCCGAGCGCGTGCCACCACCCTGCGTGGGATGCTTCCAAGGTGTCTGACCCTAATTGAACTTAATGGTTTACTGACTCTGATCTAAGGAATCAAAATGGGTACTGTAGCTCCAGGCTTAAAGATGGACACAGGTGAAGCACGTTTTGCTTCGCTATTAGCTAGCTTGTAGGAGACCAGAGGAAGGAAAGTATTTTGAGTAATTGGTATGTATTGTTTGACAGTGGGTAATAGAAATTCTGTTGTAATTCTGAGGGCAGACCTTCAGGTGGGAAAAAGAACTTCATACTTAGAAGTTATGCCAGCCATATAAAAGCTTTAAAAGCTACTCTGTATGTGGCAAAATTTTTTTTTTCATCACACCTGTTATCTGTAACAGGAAGTACCAGTAAGGTTACATTTGTTTTTTTTTCTCCTTAGATTATGTTGCAGCTTGTTTCAACTGTCAATCCTGCGATGTAGTGAGATTTCTTGCTCCCAGGAAGGATTCTGTGAAGCTGATTCCTATAAATGTTCATTCAGAATATTTGTAGTTGCAGAGGTTGTGAAAAAACAACTTCACTGCAAAAAGTGAAATGCGCAGTCTGTCTTGTTTGTTTGGCAAGGAAATTGATGATGAGGTGCTAATCTAACAATGATTTCATATGCTCCTAATAAGCTCAGCATGGATCTTTGGCCACAGGAACAGCCTTATTAGGTTAGACCAAAGATCCGTCTAGCTCGTTAGCTTGTTTAGAGAAGCATAGAACCATCTAAATACAGGGGTGCTTTCCCGGAATACTGTCCCAGCCTCCTGCAGATCGTGGCCATTGCAAACAGTTAATGTTTTTGATGCTGTCTCTTTCAATATAGTTACCTAAATGGTGCAAAAAATGCTAATTGGTGTGTCCGTCTTAACTGATGGCTTGCTCCAGCATGAGAATATTGTATCTTATTTTTCCCCATGCAGTCAAATATTCAACAGCAGGCGTCAACCTTAGTTTTATACTAGCTAAAGTAATGAGTAAAACAAAGCTTCCTTCTGAGGACCAGAATGTTCTTGTAGGTGCAGTTAGACAATGGGATGGCATATGGGCATCCTGAGACTGAGCTAGAAACAATGGCCACTCTTTGCAGCATAATTTTTAAAGTAAGATTATTTGGGAATCAGACATTTAAAAAAAAAAAAATCTGTAATGTGTCATGGAAGATATTTAACTTTCAGTATCTAATTTCTTTTTGGTTTGTTCTTTCTTTTCAGTGACAATCATAGGAGGCATTGTCTTCTTAGCATTTGCATTTTCTGCACTATTTATAAGTCCAGACTCTGGTTTTTAGAATTTTTCATCACTGCAGAAGAACAAGGATTGGAAGCATCAAGCAGCTATCCTTGTGTGGTTTTGTATATAATGTACAGAATTATAGTTAAACAAGCACTGAAGATGAGACACTGAACTTTTTATAGCAAATGATTCATGGGACTGACACATTTATGGACAGCTTCTGCAGTGGAGATCTGCTTATTGTCTGGTTTGTTCACTCTGTGGTGCCTGCTGCCTTGGTGGGATTTACGTGGTTTTCTTGCTGGACCTGACTCAGCTGAGTTTTGAGGACCTACTTACTCTCAAAAGTATTGAGGCTTCCTCTGTTCTTCCTCTGTTACACATGGTCACCTTTCCTGTTTCTGCAAGAGCTGATTCTTAAGGCTTCTCGAAGCAGACTGTCTTGTTCCATGTTGCTCAACAGACGGTGTTAAGGAGAAAACTGCTGGCTCCCACCTCCAAGGACTTCGGTTCCAGGGTGCGCCTGAGGCTGGGTAATCTAAGCAACAAGAAACCTGGGAGCAGTTCCTATACCACTGAGTGGCTGAGCCACTGACAGAGAATTTTATAAATTTAATTTAGAGGGAAAACTTCTTAATCAGGGATTTTTATCAGGAAATTGATGTGTGGTGATTAACACCCTACCATGTTCAATATGCAATCTATCCGGAGCTAGTATTAGTTGACTTTTTTTTTAATTTTGAAACATTAAAGTATATGGAAAGTAATAAAACGGTCCAACTTAAGTGTTCCATTCCCAGGGTTGAACAGTAATGGAATTCTTAGATTTAGATGTGTTCCTATTTTTCTTTTTAGGAATAGAAATGTAATCTGGAAGAGTATTAATAAAAAATAGTGTCTTCATTTGAGTTATTTTCAGTATTGTTTTTGATGGTTCCTGTAATCACTAGGTAGGATTTTGTGGCAGGAATTATGCACTTAAGGTGAAGAAAGTTTACTAAATTTATTTTGGGTACTGTTAAAAATGCCAGTTATAAAGACTTTGAAAATGTTGACCACTGGAGGTGTATGGGTTGCTGAAATACATGCTTCTCTCTGCTCTTCAGCGATGATTCGGATTCTGAGGTAACGGCTTAAATAACCCACTAAGATCTACTCAGTAGCAGTCTTGTAAAATAGAAGATATGGTTTCTAATATTATGAATCTGCCTTATGGAAGCTAAAGCAATAACGGAGCATTACAGATTTGACCGTTCCATTTGCAGCTCACAAACAGAGCAGTCCCTAATCCTTCTCTTAGGTTTCTCTGCCCAGAAACAGCCTTCATGCCACATTTCTCAAACTCTTCAGACTGCAGCAGCGCAATGCCTGTCCTGCACAGTGGTGTGGAAACAGGCTCCAGGCCTCGATGTTTGTGTCTTGGCCTGAAGGAAGGGTGCTGCTGGCAGCACTGTCGCTAATTACTAGGTGAGGCGCTGTGTTGGTTTGGTGTTGTGGTTTTTGGGTTTGGTGTTGTGTTGGGTTTGTTGTTTTTTTTTTTTTTTTTTCTCCTCTTGAACCAAACAGTGTAGCCAATGCCTGCAGACTCTTCTTTCCCACAACCTGAAAATGCACACTCTGTCCCTGGTGTGTTTCAACTCCTGTGTGGAGGGGACTTGTAGCAGAGGTCATGTTAAAACAGGGCAGGAACAGGGAACCCAAAACAGGGAAGAGCCTAAGCTTTTAACTGTTTACTGGACAACTGCTTGTTGTATGAATCAAAAGAGGTGCTGCTGGGCTACAGTACGTTCATACGGATGTGTCCTGGGTAAAGTAACTGTGGTGCCGCGGTTCATCCTGCAGAAAATTCTTACTCAGAATCAAAAAAGCCAAACCACTTGGCCATTCTCTAATGTAGAAGCTTTCCAAACTTTATATGCGCTGCTTAAAACTGTTTTGATATGAAAACAATTAGGATCAACAGAAAAGTGAAGCTATTTAATGGGGTGTTTGTAGAGGTAAGTGTGAAGTTACAGAACAAATCCCTGCAACTTCCACATTTGTGTTTTACTATCACAAATTTGTACGTGATGCTAAGTACTGCTTTTGACCAGTCATAGCAATGTATTTGGCTGCTCTCTAACGGTAGCGAGGCAGGTAGGAGTTAGTTTGAATAGTGGTTTTAATTTATTTATTTTAAAGCGCAAACATTGACTTATCCTTGGAAATCTATTATAAAATTAGATAGCTCATGGAATTTTAGTAAAAACTTTGAATGGTGCTTTAGTAGTTGCTACTAATTACAGTGATTTAATGTTGTCAAGTGCCTGTTGGAATTTTTCACAATTTAAAGAATGTAGTTGGGATGTAACCGAAGCCTGTTGAAGGCGATGGAAGACTCCACGGATGTATTTTTAGCAGCACGGTGTCTGCTGCGCTGTCTCTGGCACAAATGGTGTCCTTCCTCCACTCGCACCCCAGCCATCTCTTGCCTGTCGGCTGGCTCAGGGGTTGGGATTTTAGCAGCTTTCCTCATACTTCTTTCTTGTGTTTCTAGCGCGTTGCTGTCGGAGAGGTGTGCGGCACTGTTCTGTCTCCAAATACCCAGGTACTTGAGATATAGGTAATATCTTAAGGAGAGTGCGTGTGTGTGCGTGCCTACATATATGTATGTATTTATATGGCTTACCCTTTAGGGTGAAGCTGCATCAAATGCTTCCAGATTTTGTTAAAGCCTTTCCTGTGCCTATGCTTTCGTTAAAGTAGCGGGTCTTAATTGAAGAGGTAGGTGTGCTGTTGGGAAGACGAAGTGGGTCGGCTTGCTAGGGCTAAAAGATGTTCTGGGAGAATGCGAGCCGGGTCACTGGCCCTGGGCTAAAACAGCCAGCGCCGGAGGTGTTGAAGGCAGAACACGAGAAGATGTGGACCGATGCTGCGGCGACTTGTGATGCCTGCTGGATTCAGAGGGTGGGGAGCTGGACGCTAGCGTGGTGATGCTGGAGGTGCTGATGGACGTGAGCAGTCAGTCATTCCCCTCCTTTCCCCACCCGGTGCCCAAAGTGGAAGGTACTGATCTCTTAATAAAAGAAACTGTCCCTACTTCTCCTTATGCTCAGAGATAAAGTAGGAACCGTGGGGCATGTCTTTCTGGTTGAACGCGCTATGCGGTTCTGTAGGCTCCTGTGTTGCACCTTCATCTAACTTCTTCCTTCAAGATCCTCAATGAGCTGAACTGTGTTTTTGCAGCGGAGCTGGGCGTGTGGGCATGGATTATTTTGTCTTTTCAGCAGCTAGCTCTACCACCGGCTTCCTCTCTTCCGAGGTACTGTCCTGACAAGTTATTACCGACTTGCAGGAGCATTAAGCCTGTGCACTAAAGCACCAAGGCTGAGCGGAGTATGCGGGTGAGCAGACTGGGGGTGGGGGGGAGATGTGATGTTCTAGAGATGCTCAAGCTCTGAAACTGTAGGCGAGCGCTTGGAGAGGGTGGTTGAGAGCTTTTGGCCACATCAGCTTGCTCATGGGGAAGAAAGAGAGCCACACCTGGGGTTCAGTCCTGCCGTGGCAGCGTCGGAGCTGCTCTCGGGTAGGTAGGAGGAGCATTGGCAGAGCAGGGAGTTGCAAAAGCGCAAGTTTCGGGGTGGCAGAGCAGGCTTGATGCTGTACTGGTGGGGAAGCGTGTCCCACGTGGCTTTCTGTTCTGTCCCGAGGCAGTAAGTGTAGCCACTTCCTAGACCGTGGCGCCTCTAGGGAAGGAGCTGGTTGGTATGTTAGCCAGCCGAGGCCCGGCTTTTCAGAAACAAAATACAGAACAAGTTTAAATGGAGGCAGGTCTGGGGGTTGCCTTGCATTTTAGAATACGAAAGAAACATTTAAGGTAACGAGCTGAAGTTTCAGTTGTCACAGTCCTGTGCAGTTTCTTGTTCTTTTGTATCTGGAGAATGTGAAATACCGCGAGCGAGTGTCTTAAGTGTTGAAGGGAAGGCGCTGCAAACCCTTGCGCCTGCAACGTGGGAGATGGGCAACCGCCCACTGCAGGCTTCCCGTCCGTCTCGCAGCTCTCCCCGCTGGGGTGAGATGCGGTAGCAGCTGCGGCCGATTTCACCGTCGCTGCCAAAGGAACCTCCAAAGCAGGAGTGTCCATCTCTGCTTGTGCACACGAGAGGTTTAGAAGTGCACGTCATCTGGAACTACTCATTTCCAGGCTTGAGCAACAGAAACAATATGGAGATGATGATGGTCCGACTGGGATGAAAATAGCTCGCATCGACCGAGATGTTTAAAATGAGAAAGAGCTTGTGCTTCTTATTTTCAAAGGTGCCTATTCCCAGTCCTTAGGTAAGGCCTGTCTTATTACATCATGTGGCAGAGTGCAATAAGCAAAGATTAAGGTAAACTCGTAATTTCTGTCCTGCCAGGCCAAAGTTTTTCAAAGGAAACCTTTTGAACCAAAGTACAGGTCCGGTTTGCAAGCAAGGCTGTTCCTCCTAGGGCAATGCAACCGGGTACGTATACGCTGGGCCGGTGCTTGGGCTTGCTGCTTTGAGATAGAATAGTCGGATACCCATTCTGGAAATGTGGAAGTTAATGAGGGGCTCCGTTCACGGAGCGCTGTAGGAGGCAGCCTGCTGCCGTACGGGCTTCCCGTTGCCTCGGCTGCACCGCCAGCTCGGGGCGGGCTGCGCAGCAGCTGGAGCACTGCCACCGTGTTCACGTGAGTGGTTTTGCGACACCTTTCTAGAAAGGGGTTGGTGGTTGAGCCTACCTACGTGTTAGTCTCGGATATTGTATATGAAAAAACAAAATCTCTGATGTTGAATTAAGAGGATCAGGCAGTTTCATCCTAATATAACCTGAGTTATCCTTAATTTCCAGGGACGTGAATATAATGATGTAATGGCACTTGCTGTACTGACATGGCGTTTTTCCATAGATGACCTCGTACAGCCCCTGAAGTCAGCACCTCGGCAGGTTACAGCTACAGGCTTTTGCTAATGTAGATACAGGTTACATTTAACTCGTAACATTTTCTATCTGTATGTGGCAGGTACTCTATATATTTCTTCTGGATTATTTAAATTTACTTCCCAAGTGAAAATATAGTTGCCAAAGGGTCTGACAGTGGTAGAGACCGTATGCTGCTGTCCTGGTTCCGGCTGGGATAGAGTTAATTTTCTTCCTAGTAGCTGGTATAGTGCTGTGCTTTGGATTCAGTAGGAGAATAATGTCGCTAACACACTGATGTTTCAGTTGTTGCTCAGTAGTGCTTGCACTAAACCAAGGACTTTCCAGCTTCCCCTGCCCTGCCCGGTGCCCAGGCAGCTGGGAGGGGGCACAGCCAGGCCGGCTGACCCAGACTGGCCCAGGGGCTACGCCGTCCCGTATGGCCTCATGCTCAGTGTATAAACTGGGGGAGTTGGGCGGGGGGCAGCGATCGCTGCTTGGGGACGGGCTGGGCATCCGTCAGCCGGTGGTGAGCAACTGCATCGTGCATCGCTTGTTTTGTATAGTCTTTTATCATTTCCCTTCCTTTTCTGTCCTATTAAACTGTCTTTATCTCAACCCATGAGTTCTACTTTCTTTCTTCCCCCCGCCCGCCGATTCTCTCCCCCGTCCCACTGCGGGTGCGGGCAGCGCGCGAAGTGTGCGCAGCCGTGTGGCGTTCGGCTGCCTGCTGGGTCAAACCTCACCACCTACAACAAATGCCAGTAAGGCTGTGGAGATTTTTGTTCTTATGATACGTTACCCTCAAACAGCTGAAATCTTCTGGCATTTATATCACTAATGCCCGAGACTGAGAAGTGCAACTAACCTTTGGATTGCTAATCTTTACAAGGACTTAACAGTTGCATTCTCATCTAAGCATGGTTTTGTTTCTGAGTTTGCACGGCAGCAGAATGCCGTTGAACAGCACTGCTTCAGGTGTGGCAGCAGTTACAATCACAGCTCTTCTTCCTGATAAGTTTATGGAAAAATATATTGCTATTTCCAAAGTTCAGTTTTAAGAAAACTGATAATCTTGCTTGCTATATGCTAGCGGTGTTATCACTGGTGGCTGCTGACAGTTTTTAACTCCAACTACAGCACTTCCATAGCTAATTTTGTTTTGACTCCTGGGGCACAGGAGGTGTGTGGCATCTAGAAGTTGCATGTGACTTGCACAAGCATTATTTAATTCCCAAAGGCAAAAGATGGGTATCTTCACCTGGGCATCTAGTGTGGTATTACAGAAAGAAGAGAACCGCAGGCTGTAAAAAAGGCTAAGCATATTTCTAATTTCCAGGCATTCAGTTTCAATTACCGGATTTCCTTCCCTCCCACCTTTCCTTGAACATTTAATTAATTTCAAATTATTAAATGCTTATTATAGATGTTCGCACTTTGATCAGGGCAAAAGGATGAGGCAGAAAGGATCAGACCACCCTGACGGGTTACATGTTATCACACAGCTCTTCAAAGCAATGCTCTAAACGACTTGTGCTCTCAGCTAAATGCAAGTCTCGGCTTCCTTGCCCAGTGGCAGAGCTGACATTTCAGATCGTCTCTATTCCTCTAAAAGTATTTTTCTTTGGCAGTTCAGCAGCAGGGGAAATACCCAGGGAGGAGAGTTGAAGGAATTAAAGAAGGAAGGGTGTTCTGTCCATGCCAGGAAGGGTCGGAAGGGCCGTGCTTGACGAACCCTCCCGTGCAGGTGCATGCTCTCTCTTGGGAGAGAACAGGGGCTGTCCGCACAAAGATACAAAAGTAGTTTTAAGTTGTGCACATTCAAACAAGTGCTACGTGAGTAAATTCCAAGGCAGTAATGGCAATATGGAAATCAAAGGTCTCTAGCCTTTAGAGTGGGGCACTCTGCTGGTGTTGGCTGGGGTAGAGTTAGTTTTCTTCATAGCAGCTAGTATGGGGCTGTGTTTTGGATTTGTGCTGGAAACAGCATTGGTAACACAGGGGTGTTTTTGTTATTGCCGAGCAGTGCTTACACAGAGTCAAGGCCTTTTCTGCTCCTCACCCCACCCCACCAGCGAGTGGGCTGGGGGTGCACAAGAAGTTGGGAGGGGGCACAGCCGGGACAGCTGACCCCAACTGACCAAAGGGATATTCCATACCGTATGATGTCATGCTCAGCGTATAGAGTGGGTGGGAAGAAGAAGCAAGGGGAGGACGTTCGGAGTGGTGGCGTTTGTCTTCCCAAGTAACCATTACACGTGATGGAGCCCTGCTTTCCTGGGGGTGGCTGAACGCCCGCCTGCCGATGGGAAGCAGTGAGTGAATTCCTTGTTCTGCTTTGCTTACGTGTGCGGCTTTTGCTTTCCCTATTAAACTGTCTTTAACTCAACCCACGAGTTTTCCCACTTTTACCCTTCTGATCCTCTCCCCCATCCCACCAGGGGGGAGTGAGTGAGTGGCTGTGTGGTGCTTAGTTGCTGGCTGGGGTTAAACCATGACAGGCATCAATTTATAAAGAGATACAGAGAGAAGACAAGGAAAAAAAATACAGTATGCATTTTTACTGAAATCTCACAAGTCATTTGTCTGGGTAGGGGGAGGAGAGAAAATCAACATCAAGCAACTTCTCACAAGTCGGTTCTGTGGATGGGGGACAGAGAGTGCCTTGGTTACAGTTGTGGGAAGGGTAAGAGAGCGCTTCACTGTGAAACTTGGATAAAACTGACATCAAGCAACTCAGAAAGAAAACTTCTAGACCCTTAGAAGCTACAAAAAGCGAAATTTTAAATGAGTTACATTTATTCAGTTAAAAAATTGACAGTTAGTAATGATCACATGAACACCAGGGAACTGTATCTACATTTCCTGACGTCAATATGAGCGGCACTAGGGTTTTTCTGTTTGTTTTCTTTTACGTATACAAATCTAATGCCAGTTAAAAAAAATACAAAACAAAACTGAAACCCAAGACGCTGTGAAATCAACACTGCTTAAAAACTCAAAATTCAGTCTGATATATTTGAAAATAAATAATTTTTACCTTTCTTGTTAAAAAAGACAACTCACCAACTGCTTTCAAAGCAGTAACATCTTTAAGACCATTCCCAGAAGTGTTTCATAAATAATTACCCATTGATTGTCTATTAATGCAGCATCTCGCGGTCTCAGCTGGGGTCTCTATAGTAGGCCATACAGTATTTTGTTCAGACACAGTGTTTTGTTTTGCGTTGTTTCCCCCCCCCCCCTCCTTTTTGTTTAGGTACAATTTCTTTGAATATAGCATATCATGCTGGCAAAATTCATGCAGATGGCATAGCATGAAGCATAGCAGAGCTTAAAATCACCTGGTTTTTTTTTAAAAAAAAAAAAAAAAGACAAGGAATGTAGTGTTAAAAATCATGATAGTGAAAAAGCAACTATCCAGTCTCATGGACAACCAAGACAATTGCAAATGTTCTCTCACAGTTGTCTCATCTACTATGATTTGTTTAAATATGTCTTTTTAAATCCAAATTCACTTAATTCTCTTCAACTTTGTCCACCAGGGATAAGTAAAAAAATAAAAGGTTAATTATTAAAACTAGTCTCTTTTCCCTTTTAATCAAAATAACCATTTTCCAGCCCTCTGACTGTACATTTAATTTTAATAATGATTTCGAATAGAGAAACTTATGAATCTGACATGTTTGACATCTCCTGATGCCACGACATTTAAAACACTCATAACAATACCTGGGTTAAATCTCTGAAAATATAAATGGTTCTTGGATCGACTTCGACACTTGAAAAAGGCCACATCTTTAAACCTTCAGAACATTTTCACACAAATTATAATCCTAAGGGACACTTAGAATTATTGAGCAGGCAAATGAGCATCTGGATGATTCTCTCTCATAGGCAGCTGTGCAACTTAAAAAGGTCTCCTTCCAAGGAAGCCGTCGTCGCTAATCCCTTCCCCTGGCCATATAAAACACAAAGCCAACTGGTTTTAGAAGCCTTTTTAATCTTGCACTTTGAGCCTCAAAGGATCACCATATTAAAGAAACATTTTCCAGAAATGTCTCTCGTGACAGTTTTATGCATGTTATTCCTCGATGCCCCCCCTTTTTAACAGTTTCACTGACTAAAGAAATAAACTGTTTTTCAAATAGTCTTTTCAGTAAAGTGCTTGTTATTACTCCAAAAAAAAAAGAGAAAGTGCTATTTGAGTCTTAAGAGAATTTCTTTTTATGTGAAAAACTGCCTGATATAGCTTTGTTTTATTATTTTTTACATAAAGCTGAAATGAAACCTATCTCTTGTAAGGATACTGGGTTACTAATTTTGGTGTTTGGCAGTAGGCAAGATGCCCACAGAAGGTGGTGACACACTGGAACCGTAGTGCAGAAGGTAAACCTTCTAGATGAAATGGAAGGCATATGGAGAGCTCCTACTAGAATCCTTTCATATTTATATACAAATATAATATATATTAAATATAATATAAAAATAGCTATATTCTTTTTCTCTGAAGTTATCCTAGAAGCTTTTCTTCAAATCCTCACCCATCGCAGGCAAACAGTGTCTGTCTCCTAAGCTCCATGCAGCTATGCTGTCTTTTTCACTCCCTGGTGTATCACCAGCCCATCTCTTCAGAAAGACGACCCTCTCCTTAACAGACTCCTTCCCTTCTGTTGGAGCCATTCGCTAACGCTGACGCTCCAGAACCTGCAGCATCGCGGCATTCGTTATCCTGCTGTTTATTAGGATGTTGCAAATAAATCTATGACTGTAATAAACGAGTCGGGCAGAAGCAAAAGGCTGATTAAGAAAGAGGCAATACCCTGGTCCTCTTCCCACTAAAAATCAAGGACAGTTCAGCAGCTGACTCAGCTACAGGGGAAGCTGCAGACCCTTTAAAAATACACTTTTTAGTCATTAGCTGTGAAACAAAGCATCTGCATCCTTGCACAGAATCTGGAGCAAGTTCTACACGCTTGCTTTTGTAAAAAGTTTGCCTGATTTGTGGCAGGAATTTCTCAAATGCGTGCTATATTTTTCCAGTTTCTTTGAATTTCCCCACCTTCTATACTTTCTCTGCTAGCCGGTAGTTCTGTAATTGAATCACCTCTCTCTGAGGTTACAAAAAGCTTCTTGATCAAAGTGTACATTTCTATAGTTCTCTTTCAGCAGCCGTGCTATTGTCATCCATCTAATTTCTCTCACCTAGTTTAGCCTTTTTACCGACAGACCTATAGCAGCACACCAGAGTATTTGGGAAGGGGGAAATGGGAAGAGAAGTTTAAACGAAGCTTTTATATAAAAAGCTGCATCAGTAACTGTCTGGCTGGTATCTCTGTTTTCTGTAATTCTCAGTGTAATAGCTTAATAAACCTATTTTACCACTATTCAATAGTTCTAACAGCACTATTAAAGCTCTCCCAGTTTTCTCTTTTAGTGCTATATTATTATTGTAATTGGTTAAAAATGTTTTTGTCTAACCTATTTTCCATTAAGCAAAAGTACTGATAGCACAGACCTCTAGTCAACGCAGCTTAATTTAGAAACAGGTGGAATGGTGTGGTAAGGATAGTAGAACAAGGCAGGATTTCTTTACGTAGAACTTTACAGAAACAGGCTTCTGACAATTATTCCAGCCCAGAGAATGCCAGAAATCCCTTTAAAGAAGGGGAATTGTTCCTTGCTTGTTTGGTATTGGCATCTGTTCCTTGCTCCAGGTTCCAACAGGCTTCTTGGAGCAGAAAGCAATCTGATTCTCTTTGGTACCGTGTTTCTCACACTTTCCTTCCATGTTCACCACTGTGCTTTTTGGTGCCAAACTCTTGCTTTAGAACTGGGGAATAACAAAGACCTAATGGTGGGACACGTGCAGAGGCAAAGGCCAGCCTCAGAACGCAACCAGCTGTATCAAATGCTTGGCTAAACTAGTATTACCTTCCTGCGGGTTTGGTTCATCCAGTAATACAATCAAACTGTTCCATAGTACAAAATAGTCCATCGCCATTTGGTTACATTCATTCAACTCCTCCTCAGTATTCAAGATTAATCCAGCTTTCTCTCCCTAGTACTAATTTTAACTGCTTTTACTGGTTTTGTTTTTAATTATCAGATCTATCAGCATTTATTTATTTTCCTCTGAAGTTCTGGTTTCCACAAACTAGTACCATAAAACCTACTGAACATTTACTTAAAATAGCACATCATATCTGTTGGAACTTTTTATTTTCTTTATAAAGTGAAGTTGCTTTCTGAAGTCTTAGTTCAGTGATATCTCTTAAATCAATAGCCTGGTAGTGTTAAATGCAATCATGATCTCCCCCAAGACACACTTCTAAAAGCTACGACAGTGATTTAAAAAAACAACAAAAAAATCAGCTTACTGTTCTTCCTCCTGCAAAAAGAGTAATCTATACTTTTGGATTTTTTTATCTTTTAAGAGTATTACCTTCAAGGTCTGAGATTTCAGAGACTCCTCTGTTTCTGGCTAGTGTTTGAAGGGGAGTACCACTCGACAATGCTCACAGTCTCAACTCAGACCATTATTAAGATCAACACAATACAGAAATAGCTATGAAGTAGATACACAAGTTCGGTTGACAATGTACTAAGACTTCAAAATTGAAAATGGTTACAGATTCAAGACGTTGTAATTCAAGATGTTCAACATTATCACCTGAATTAAAATCAAGGCACTATGGGTTTTGTTGTTGTTGTTAAAATGACCCTGAATTAGTTCTGACTAATTTTTGAAGGAGAATAAAAAGATTCCAACATATTTTAACAAGTTACAATTCTCACCACAGAGAAAGTGGTTAAAAAGTGCCCAAAAGGTTATTAAATGTAAATATATTTTTGTGCAAATTACTCCTATAACTGAAACATTCTTGAAAATTACTGTCATTTTTTTTAAACCTTTTACATAAATATTTCCAACTATGAACTATATCAAAAGATAGCTTTGGGGAATAAAATTCCAAACCATCCGCAAGAAAGCAGTGCAAATTCCTATTTTTCAAATAAAATGATGAATTAATTATGAAATGATGGATGATATTCATGAATCTGAATGTCCTGAACCCTGATGCATGATCACCAGTTCAAACAGCTTCAGCAATAATTTAACCTCGAGAAGTCAACTAACCAACGCACTATACCTCACTGAACAAACCCTGACGTCACAGACAAAGCACAAACAAGAGACTTGTGCCCACATTAAGGGTGAAAATAATGATGCATCATGTTGTAAACAAAAGGGTAGAACAGAGGAAAACATTAGTCTGAGTATGGCGTGAGAATTTAGGGAAACATGTTCAAACCTACAAATAACAGATTACATTTTCATGCATCATATAAAATATTTTGCTCTTTCTCCTTTTATGCAGACATATACACAATATTTTACAGCATCTGTACAACAGAGAACTGGATTTCACACAACATTTTCAAAATATTTACTGTCCCATAATCATCTGAAAAAAATTAGATGGTTTTTGGACTATATTCCTGGCATTTTTTTCTGCTAATTCAAACAATTGCTCCATGTCCATTTTAATACTTTAAAAATGTACAGGATTGATAAAAATACCAATATTTTCAGCATCCCTCTCATTTCAGTCACATTTTGAGATTTCACCTGGACAAATTAACACATGGCAGCAAATCCTTTAGAACACAGAAACCGGGGCAACAATCAAAGTTGGCCATGTCCCCATCATCATCTTGTGGCTTTTCTTAACAGATTCCAGAAGTTAGATCTCAACATTGTGGTGTTAGAAAGCCTTCATACTGCTACCTCTGTAGCCTCAGTGCAACTGTTTGTGGAGCAGCCCCCTCCTGGTAGTTTGCTTCAAAAAGAGGCAGAGCCCCCCACTATTGTGGCTGAACTTTGGAAGGATCAGTCATCTTGTCAGTTCTGTGTCGTGAAAGTTGCTGCTGCTGCTGCTGAGATTGATGCTGCTGGTGGTGGGACTGAGTAAAAGTGCTTTGTTGTAGTGGGAAAGCAGCAGAGAGGATAAGCTGAGCTGACTGATTTCCATGAAGTAACCTGGATGTCTAAAACATGCAAATGGGAAAGGATCATTTTTCCTGCTGCACTGAGAAACACGGGCCTAGCTGCTTTTTCACTTTTGACAAGGGTTCAGTCAAAATAAACTTCTGATTTTGTCATTTAAGCTGAGCAAACAATGCAAAGATTAGTTCATACTAATAAAGTTAATTAGAGCATCTGACCAATTAATAGAGCAGCTGTAACTGGTCATTGGCATTTCCCGTGGCAATGGGTAGGAACACATGGCAACTTGTCTCCATTTCAAACCACAAGAGCATAACAGGGCTTAAGGAATCTATCTGAACAAGCGCAGGTGGCTGTCATTGCAGTCAAATGGAAAAACAGTGCCTGACTTGGCACAGAGCACAGGTTCCCCCACAGCCAAAATGAACAGCCAAAGAAACTGCCGCATTTGCCGACCCAAACATCCCCTTTGAAGGGGATTACTTACTATTGGAAATAGTACTTAGTTTTAATACTGATTTTCTTAGAACCAAAAGATGATGGTTACTGAAGAAAAGCAATGAAGAATGGGTACAAATGCACTCGGACGTCTCAATCCAGAAACACGTTCTGCAGCAGAAAGTGAACTACACCACCTGCTGCAGCCACAGAATCAGACTGTAAGAAGCCCCAGTGAAAATCACTGTTCCTTTTCTCCATTTTTAAAGAGCATTTGCTTCACTTCAAATTCTAGCACTTTAATAGTTTGTATTAAAAATACTAAACTTTTGCCTGCAAAGAAATTCTAGGACAGGAACAGACCTTTGGAGATCTTCATCTTTCACAAATCTTCTGTTTTTCACCAGAATTAAGTCAAAATTCTACGAACTTTTAAATTTAGAAACAGACCTACAGAGGCTACCAACCTGCAGCACTGTTATTACAGTATTTATCTGAGTTGTCGGAGAGCACATTCAAATCTGTGCTCTGGTTTGATTCAGTTCAAGAGTCTCCCACTACAGAAATGAGTGCTGAAATTCAAATCACTAGGTATTCTTCGGCTCTCTTTTTGAGAGTCAACTTGCAGCTGAAAAGCCTTTGTCTGATGCATGACTGAAATTGGTATGTTTCCATGAAAGATTTTTTCAACAAGTCAATATTTTCTATCAATGACCTAGTGAAAGAAAAGTTTACTCAGCCCTAAACAGAACCGTAACCATTCCTTGCGCATATAAATGTAGGTTAAGCCTCCCATTACTTACAGCATTTGTATATATTCCACCTACGCACAGGATCCCTCATTTAGTGCAAATGGGAGACTACACATAGTAAGAAAGAAGAATACTTGCAAAATAAGGATTTTTAATTACGTATACTCTTAAAAAGTAAAAAAAAGATTGGCATTCCCAAGGTAGTTAAAGAACATTAAGAACGTGCACAAACGACATTGTGGTAGTACATGGGCTTTATCTTTCTTTGGAGAAGGCAACATCAGAGGCCAAATCAAGATTTTTTTAACCTACGCCTTCTCGGAGACACTTCCTCTCTAGTGTTCTAGCTACCACTACCTCCTCCTCACCAACATCACCTGCTGGGTAAGCTATGCGCCAGCAATTAATCGGAATCAACAAATGGCAACAGATTTCCCCATCAATTCTTTCTGCCTTCTGGTTCTTTTCTTTTCTTTTCGTAGGCATTTCCGACCTGTCTCTAAACTCCTTGGGTTTTGCCTTCCTTCTCTTGTGATCCAATTTCTTCTTTCTCCACTAAACCAAGGTTCTTCTCTACTCCCTGCTTACAAGGTTACTTGCTGCTCAGCCTCCCCTGTAGCCTAGAGAGATGTTCATGCCTCACATTACGGGGCCATGTCTTGCTTTGGCTTTCAGGCATGCTGCTTTCCAGACCAACCAATTCTGTTTGAGATCATCTCTCATACCTTCTTGCATTAAGACGTGAATGCAAAGAAAATGCAAGCTGTTTTAAAGGGAAACATCTGTTTCTTCATCCCATGCTCAGTCAAGAGCAGCAATTCAAAGGGAAAAAGATATAAAACAGGACCAAGCATAGAGTGAAATTGCAGGAAAGACTACCTCTCTTTTAAGCAGCAAGATTTTAGAGAATGTCTATAGAATAAACTTATCTCATGCATCAGACTTTTTCATAGGTTACTATTTTAAGCACTCTGTTTTCAGATAACGCACCCCTAAGATAAGCTGGCAATGTTGAAAGTGTCAGGACTTCCAAAAATTTGTAGAGAACGCTGCATTACCTGTAAGAACTGTTGGGGGTGCTGGGTCAGCTGTGGCTGAGCTGGTTGCTGAACTGTGGTGAGCTGCTGCTGATGGTCTTGCTGACTTTGCTGCTGCTGCTGCTGCTGCTGCTGCGTTATTGACAACGTCTGTGGCTGCTGCTGTTGGGCAGCAAAAGTGGGATAAGCTGTCACCACCTGTCCCATAAACATAGTACTTGGTACCATTACCGCTCCACATGCTACTGGGGCCGTGACAAGTTTTGTTACAAGTTGCTGACCTTGAGAAAATCTGTTAATGGAAAAAGACATTTGGAGTCCCTTTAGGAAAAAAAATCAAGCACCACGAGCACTTGAGAAATGCAGATTTGTCAGGTTCACACTTTGCTATAACAACATGGGCTTTATAAGCCTGCGAACATGTTATTTTGAGCAGAGTTTAGTTTAACTGTTGTATCCATATATAGTTAAAATAATAAATCACATGATTTTTAATGCTACCGTAGTTCCTTTTGTTTATGATGTAGCTATGTAAGCATATCATTATAGCAAGTCATCTGAATATTGGTCCTGAAGCTTTACCTGATTTGTCTGTCCTGTGTAAAAGTGGTTACTGCAGCAGCATTCTGGTTATTGTTCTGTGGTAAGCTAGAAGGAACCTGGACCACATTTCCTGTTGTTGGCTGAGAAATCACCATAGTGTTATACAAAGGTGCCGAGACTGTGTTCTGTGACTGACTGGCAAGAGAAGACTGTTGATTGTGTCCACTAAGTACATTTTGTTGATTATGCTGAAAAGAAAAAATATTTTATAAGATAGTAATTTGAAAATAGCCAGGTACCACAGCTGTCGTCCTCATTGTCATTGCCCATACTTCACAACTGCCTATGTTTTTGTATTACAAATGAATTCTTAATTTAAAGTCGATAGGTATTTCTACCAACTGAGGATTTAGAGGTGGGACTGACCCTCAGGCATCTGAAAATCTATTAATTAACCTCCTCTTCAGTTTTTTTTTTTCCTGAATTTTTCAGCTACTTGCATATCATTTGTTCAAGGTCCTATTTTCCACTCCTTTAGCATCTCTGTGCCAGACAGTAAAATGTGCACATTATGTCAATCAATTTCTTACTTCAAAGTTTGGAACTAGCTTACTGCTGAGATGATGTCTGCCTCTTCACAAATCTCAAAAAGAAAGTATGGAATTTGGATAAAGGTACAGAGGAGTGTGACCACAGAGATCAGAGGTATAAAGTCTCCATACACAAAATGGTAAAACCCATTACAAGTGTTCAGCTTGAAAAAACAGGCTTCTATGGAGATACATGTGACAGAGGACTTTGAAATCATGTATGACTGAGAAGTGAAAAGTGAATAGCTGCTCAATGAGTTTCCCAGTAGATGAGCTGGGTGGCAGGTTTAAAAAACAAACATAATCATAATCCACAGAAAGTAAAGCTGTAGAACTCACTACGAGATACTGTGGATTTCAAAAGTTTACATGGAATCAAAAGAAACTGGATAAATTCATAGAAGAAAAACCCATCAAAGGCTATTACATTACAGATGTGATACATCTATGGCATCTGACTGAAATTGTTGAAGAGTAGAAAAGTCAACTGCAGAAGCACCAATATATGCTTGTCCTGTTCCTGTGCTTTTCTAGGTATTTGCTGTAGACCACTGTCTGGACACCGGGTTTCAAGCTCACCTAGGACAAATATCTTGTTATGAGTTCTGTCAATAGACAGTTCATAGCCATTCAAAAAAAGGCAAGCTAAAAGTTTTCTTGACACTGGTTTTTCCAAAAAGCTACTTGTTATTAATTATTTACATGACTAATTCTTAAAATAAAAACAAGATCTGAAACTGCATTAGCAAGAACAGAAATGCATTTCAGTTGTAAAACTTGGAACATGAAGAAATGAATATGATTCAAAGGATATTGTTAAAAAAAAAATGGGAGAGAGATGTCAGGGAAGCTACTGGTGTGTTTCAGCTATGGTTTTGAGTATATATTCTATCCAGCAAAATCAATAATGAGAATTTTACCTGTGTTGCAGTACTCTGCAAAGGCTGTTGCTGTATCATGTGTGGAGTACTTATATGGCCTGTGTTCATCCCACTTTGAGTCTGATTAGTCTGAACAACTTGACTTTGCATGTTTATTGGTGTAAGCTGCTGAACATTTGAAGAATTTCCAGAAGCAAGCTGCACAGAACCAAAGTTGAGTCCAGAAGTTGACTGCTGCAAGAACATCTTAAAAAAAATCTACAAGTCAGCTTTTAAGAAAAATCCGTTAATTGTTCAAGATGTTTTAGAGAAACTAAAGTTAATTATTTTAAATCAATATAAGATAAAGTTTCATCTTAAGTTATTAGAGGTGTTGAAACAGCATTGCAACCACCAAGAACAAGAGGCCCAACTCCCAATAGGGTCAGTATTCAGAGACTCTACTGTAACTGATAAGAATCAGAATCCTGATTTCTAGAGCCCTAAACTTTGTTTAATATTTGTTCTTAAAGAAAAAGTACTATTTAGAGACTAACTTGTAATGTAGTCTACAACTGTTTGAAGACAAAATGTATTTGAGATCACATTTCTATTTGTAGGATCTCCAGCAGTGAAACTAATTCAAATGAAGAAAATCTCAGAATCAATAGATCCAGGCATAGCACCAAGAATGTAATCTTCCTTGGCAATCAAGAAATCATAATGATTATACTGAATTTTCCAACATCACTGTAATAAAATGAATTCAGCACAAAAACATTTGAGTCTTCACAAAAAGTTAGGCCCAAGACTGAAATGAGACAGGGTTATAAGGTAGAATGTGCAGCACTGGGATATTTTTCCCTAGTTTCCACAGCCCTGAATAACATCCCTCCACAGTGCATGGGAAGAGAGCTGTGAATGACTCCTTTTGAGGCATCTGTAAGGCAGTCCACTGCTGGCAGGCTTACACTAGACACGATACAACACTGAAAATGGCACATGCCAGAAATTCCAACTCTTCAACAGAATTTAAGCAACAGAAAGTAAATTTTTCTACTCTTTATTCACAGATCACACTGAAAATATTTATATTCTTTCCTTAAGGTAAGTTTTTTGGTTTTGTTTGGGTTTTTCTGTTTATTTGTTTGGTTATTTTTCTAACTTGAAAAACCCAATAGGATCATTCTTTTCTTCCAAAGATAGCTGCTGAAAAGAGAATGACAAAATTAGAAAAAAATATACTGGCTAAAATACAGAAATCAGGTAGTCAGCTGCTAGACTGAGTAACGCAGCCTCTAGACTTCCTGTCTTTCTGGCTTAGTAACTACTTCAGTACACCATGCAAAGTAGAACCACTTCACCAGGAGGATGTGTAGGAGGACCACAGCCTGATAGTTAGGACAGTCTAATAAACAAAAGGTATGAATTTGACACCCTTGGGCTAAAAGGGGAAATAAATGCTTATCTTGCACATTTTGGATGAATATTCTAATGGCTGCAAAATTATGCGAGAAGTAACAACAACTGCATCCTTTTACATTTAGGTTTAGGCAAAAGCTAGGCTTGAGCTGCTCAACATGGGAGAGAGATACTGGGGCACTTCCAGATACATTCAGAAGCAAAATGGCAGGTACCTCAGGAACAGCAGCTCCAGATGCTATGGATTTTAGGCACATTAGGTCCAGATGGCAGCTGACAGGGTGTAGGGAGGACCACATTGTGGAATTAAGTGCCTGAGTCTCATTTTAGATGCCTAAATTCTCTACAGATCAAACCTGTAAGAGTTACAGTAACTCACCTGGAGTCCTTGACCGTGGACAATTTGAAGCTGCTCTTGAATCTTACGCAGCTCTTCCTGCTGACGATGAATATTTGCCTCTATCATGCGTGTTCTTTGCTCTAGCTGGTCCTTTAGATGCTGCATAGCTCCTAATTGAGCTGAAAACTGAAACACAGGCTATAGTGCAATGAATAAATGAAAAGCTGAGCAAAAATAATGACATTTTATTTACAAGCAGTAAATATACTCCTCCATAGTAGCTTTTTAAACTGCTAATAACCATAATATGTGGACAAATTCATTAGTATGAACATGTCACAGAACTCACATTTAAAAAAGAAAAAGTCCATTGCAAAAGAAATTGACTGGTGTCCAAATCACCAAGACTCTCTAAAAAGCCTTAGTAATTTACATGGTACTGCAAATGTTAAAGCGCTCTCAGGTTAAAAATTAGAATTGTACCAGTTTACCAAAAAAATTCACCCAGAGCTAAAACATATAAAAATAACTTGGGAATACCCTCAGTAACAAACTGTTGAAGGCTGAGCCTACAGAGAAACTGTTTGCTGCTTCTCTTCATGCCCAGACATCTGCTATGGGCTACAAGTCAATACAACCTCTTGACACTTATATCCTATCTACAGGACATAGATCTTCAGTTGGATCTGATACCACTGTTCTTATTTCACAAAACTGTTTCACAGACTAAGTTGACTTGTGTTACAAGCATATGTGTAGTAAGTTAACAGCATAGTAGATGGATTTTTAAATTCCTATCCTAAAATATTTTAGCTTGTGTTATCTATGTTTCTAATGGCCAAGGCTGAAAACTATATCCACACAAATGCCAGGAAGAAAAAAATAAAGGAAAAGTGTCAAACTGGGGAATTTGCTCATTTCAAGGGAATAATGTTAAAGGTGACTTTAGCACCCAAGAACTCAATTTCTGAAAGAGAAATTAACCTTCTATTCAGAACAAGACTGTTTAAAAAATAATAAACAATAAACCAATTTAATCCATACCTGGGACATGCCAGACTGGAGCTGTAAAGTTGCAGGCTGAGACATCGTTGGCTGTGCTACTGGTTGTCCAAGAGACTGGGAGCTTAAAGACTAGGATTTAAAAAATTGTTCCATAACTGGAAGAGAATGAACTTCATACTTGACATGAAATATTTCTTTACATAAAGTGTCAATTCCAAAATAGCATCATATGAACATATGATAAAAACAAGTAAATGTTTCCTGAAATATCGAACCTTAAGTATTAGAGAATTAAGAACACAAGGGCAATTGATTATATACATAATATATGTATAACTTATCCAACTGCTAAAACTATATAAAAGCAGTAGGTATAAAACAGGAAAAACAGAAATTACAACTGTTTTAAAAGTCTTATTTGTAGTAAGGGAAAAACTTTTTCAACAAGTTTGGAAGTTGACACCTTTGATTTATTCTTAAATAATAACTTTTAAAAAATGTATATTTTAATAAGCATTCTATTTTTGAAGTGGATGTATTACTTCAACTGGAACATGAGCACCAAGTACATGAAGCATGACATTTTCTCCTGTTACCAAGATTTCAGAAATTATATGAAAGTATTCACTAATATTCTTAGCGATAAATCTACATGAATTCTCTACAGGGATACACAGCATTACATTGGCAATTATATATATATGTATATAATTGCTTATATACATATGGATATTAAAAACGCAGAATTGTAGAAGTTATGTGTGAGTGAAAGCAGAGATTCATACACAATCTTGCAAACCCTGAAGCCAAAACCCAAATACTTACATGCTTAATTATTGTATTCTCTTAATGTAGTATACCCAAGTTGCATATTGATGATACAATTCTGATAGTCATGTATTCCAAGTGAAACTGTTACAGTTTAAATTATGTTTTCAGAAGAAATAAAACAAAGGTTATATGGACTCAATAACACCTTTTAAAGGTGAATTACACTGATGAAATAGAAAGTTTTTCTCTGAAGAGTTACCTGACTACTCAGAGATGATCTTCTTTGCGCAGTCTTTTCATGACCAGATAAGCTTTGCCTTGGAGGAGTGCTAGTGTCCACCGTCATTTTAGTTGGTGTTGCTGACAATGTACAGAGTTAAGACAGAAAGAGGCACGTTAACAGTAATGTCAATTCTGCAGTGTAATAATCAAATCACAGGAAGCTTTTAATGAATAAAAAAGCTTAAGGCTTGGACTCTTTTTTTACCCAACTACTCAACAATAATGCAATCTGATGGACTGAAATAGGCTGCTATTGTACTTTTAGAAGTAGAAGTCACTATACAACCTCTGAAAATCTCAGTGGTCAGAAGATCTCTGAACCATCAAAAAGGGCATTTTCATTGGCACACTTTTCACAAAATGATTATTAACTGCTAGTTATGCATTTAATTAAAGTAAGTAAAGAAGAAAAAGCCTTCACTAGGAAGGCAATTATATTTTCAACAGTTGGTGCTTACATGAATGATCTGATACTGCAGTATGTGAGGATTTTCTTGAACTCCTGGAGGAAGCAGAAGGTGTGGGGCTGGTATCAAACCTTTCCAGTGCTTCTTTGAGACTCACTGTGTTTATGTGATTGTCAGACCCAGAGTCCTGACTCTGAAGAGACACACACAAACAATTATTTTATCTGATTCAACACACAACGTACATTTCTGTTAGCAAATATCTAAGACCATGCTGTGTCTAATCAACCCCCTTATACAGGTGACTGTGCAGAAGTAGTGGCCTGCTTGATATCTGTAAGCTCAATTTCCATTTGCAGGTTTTATCCTTGGAAAAGAAAGCAAACCAAAGCCATATAAACCTAGAAACAAAAATGCATGCAGACACAGGCCACAAACTGACTGCTGAGTTGACCCTCCTTCTCTAGCAACTCAATTCACTCTGAACACCTGTGTAAGAGTGAACTGCTTATTCTTTTGAGGAAGGATGAGTTATTTCCACTAGAAGGAGCACTGTCAAATAAAATTTGCTGAACTGCCAAGGGAAAACATTTCTGAACTGCCAGGGGAAAATACAACAGAGCATCTGCACAAGCTGGCTTATCTAAGACTCACTGAGCTTCCAAGGACATTAATTCAAAATGAATTTTGTATACTTCTAAGAAGTGGGACAGAGTCACACAATGGAACAGCTCCTGCTTTCCTCTTGTGAATTCCTTCAAGCCATCTTTGTGTGTTGACCTTGGTTTTTCAGATTATGGGTGCTTCCAGTAAGGGAGAACGTTTATTTATGAATCAAACTCTGCAAGAATCAGATCTTAATAAGGACTTATGGATGTTGCCATGTTATAACTACATGCACATGAACTCCTGAAAAGAGGAGGGTAAGTGTTCAGGGCAGAATACAGTTAAACACACACCCTTCTGAGACTTCTTTGATCATTTTAAATAGTCATATTATTTAGAGATCAAAATAATTACTTTATCTGTAACAGGACAAAATACTTCTTGCTGCTGTGTATTTGCTTATATATCATTTTTGGTATGAAAGAAAGAAGAAGTAAAATAAAATTATTTAAGACACTCACTTTATCTGCTGTTATCTCTGGAAGAGACTCCTCAATACCAAGTTCTCGTCGTCTTTCTGCTCTAACTTCTGCATAACTAGAAGAACAAACCAAATATGACTACTATATTCTTGGATGATTTAAAAAACACACCTCAGAAAACCAAACTCCTCAGAGGTACCTTGCTTCCAAAGTATCCCAGGAAGTTTTCCAATGATTCTTTAAACTGCTACGATTTCTCTACCTCCAAAAATACCAGCAATACAGCTCCCATGCCATTAGAATTTCTCTAATACAGATTTTTAAAAGATAACTTACCTTACAACAGTGTGCGTGCAGACAATAAACTCTGGCCTGGAATTCCACTGGTGATACGTGATATAGTAATGTGTTTGCAGCCAAATCCATTGTTGTCCCTTTGTAAGGAATCTGTAGTAACATGACTTCCCTTTCCCATATTGCATTACTATAAAAGTGAAGAATAGAGTTTACTGTCTTTCCAGTCTGTAAATATTGCAATTACATAATAAACATTATTTCCTAACTTCATATGGCCCAAAACCATGTCCAAATCCAGTACTATGACAATGACTAGGAAAAGGTTTAAAACTGTAGCTTTTTTCCAAAAAAGATTTACACTGCATTTTTCAGAGAACTGTAGAATTCAAACTTCCATTTTTCTGGTTTTTTTTTTTAATATTGTGAAAAATTTGTGTGCAAAAAATTTAAATACAGTTTTGTAAAGAAAACCATAGCTAAACAGAAAGCTTGTTCTATTACATGTTTAAATGATTTTTGTGTTTATTAAACATCACAGAGCCTTTTAAATGCTATTGGAAGAACTGGAGAAGTATTAGTCGTAGTGCTGTGCACTCCAATTTACCACAATGAAAACTCTAAATCATATAACAAAGTTAAATCTGTTTTGTAGTTCTGTATCAAAAGAAAGAAGATGAAGATCAGCAGTGCAATAACGTAAAATGAATGGGAATAAAGACATTTCACTCAAATATATCACAAAATTTCACTACAACATTTGTACAATTGAACAAACTTTAAACCGACATCTATAAAGCAAACTCATTCATTGTAGCAACTTAGTCATACTCACAATGCTCATGACATTTTGCCAGATTATCTAGATCATCCACATGATAATAATCATAGCCTGATGTTCCCAAAACTTCAAATGGAAGGTAACCTATTATCGGAGGTGCCCTAATTAATACAAAAATTAATGTCATTTTATTTTCACACAAAAAAACCCAACCAAAAATTATTTCATTATATAACTTTTCTTGTTTACAGTATGTGCTCTGAAAAAAATTAAACCCAACACAAGCTATGAGTAGTTAATGCTGATTAGTGAACTCTAAATATTATAGCCACCACTGTGATTCAGCTACTATTGCTGCTATACATAGAAGGAATTGCACCTGTGATCCAAGAATAGGAACTTCCATTCTAAGCTATGTCTAGATGTGAACTCTTCATTGGGTTCTTCAACAGTGCACATTTCCTAAAAAGTAAAAAAATAAAAATCTCTCTCAAAACTGCTCTATTCTAATTCATAAGCTCTTTCGAAATTCAGACTTACCTAAAGTTAGTAGATAACTCTACAATAGTTATAATGTTATTTTTAGACAGCTTCATTGGTTTTGCTTGTTTAGATGCATAGTACTGAGGTAGAATCTAATCTCAGCTGTGCCAGGCTGACACTCAGTTGATTTAAATGGAACAACCCCAGCATGAGATTAAACTCAAGCTCAGTATCTACAAACGGTAGTACAAGCAGAAATCAATAGTTCCTGCAGTTATGCTTTTAACTTGTAACAAGCAAAAGAAGAGATGAAACACTCCCACCAGACACTCTGATTACAGTATATGCTTATAATGGGTAAAAACCAACATTAGCAAGATGGTCACACTATTCTGACTTTAGGAATAGGAGTTTTCCTTTTGGTGAATACACAGTACTCTAAATCACTTTGCCCTGATGGCACAGACATGTACTACAAATAACACGCTATTCTTCTGTTTAGAACTCACGAACAGTCAGAGAATGATTGTATTTCCACTGTTACAACAAATCCTCAAGGTATTCTGTACATTGTTTTAAATGTATTCCACTCAGACATATGTGCAATCCGTGAATGTCAGTCAATTTCTATTGCCCCCTTCCAGAGAGGTAAAGATGCCCCACCAAGTACCATGCCTCATGCTGAGACAGTAACGGAGCTAAGTACCCTAAGCCAGTCGGTTCTTTTGCAAACTCCTTTAGTACTGCCTTACAAGAAGAAAGATGGATGATGGAATACATGCATACATACAAATACACCCCTCAAAGAATTACAATAAAATTAGACATCAGTAAATCTTTCTTTTTGGACACCTGCACACATTTGTCACACTTGTAGGAGCTTGCGTTGCCAGGAACACAGTAGAATCTATTGATGATCAGATACCACAACAGTTTCCTAAAGACTACAGTATGGAAGCTGCTGCTGCATTAACATAATATTCACGACAGATGTGCACAGATGAGCATGCTGCTGCTCTCCAAACATCTATAAAATAGTCCTGTGGAAAAATACGGTAGAAGACTACCTGTTGTTCCTACAAAAGGACCACCTTCCTTTTCATTTTTTCACGTTATAATACACAGAGTTTAAGCGGATATTTTGCAGATACTTCTAAGTTTTCTTTCTATGAAAGAAAAAAATTAACATATCTCGGTGATGTTTTTTCCTCACCTTCATTGTAAAATCTCAAGACAATAACCAGAATGTGAGCTATATGATGCAAGTAATGAACAAAATCACTCTGGGCACAAATTTGTGACTCTTGGTGTGACTTCCAGTTAGCAAGACTTAACCTTCAAAACTGAAACTACCCAGAAAACCCAAAGCTCATCTACTTTCCTAAGATTACAGCATTTAATAAGGCACCACTCATAGCAAAGTAAAAGAAATGACAGAGCAAGCATATATCCTTGAGATATACTTTTGATTTGTTGTTTCTTTTAATCTAATTATTTTGGCACAAGTCAAAACAAAAGTAAAAATAACTTAAGTGCAGGCAGTAAAATCACAGTAAAAACACCACTGTTAGAGAGGAGCTGTCAGCAGGTTAGTATCTGATTACTCGATGCATTTATATCAACGATTTACAGATTTCCACTGTAAAATACCCCTGGGCAGAAGCTATCTTGTTCAACAAGGCATCTTGTTGAAGTTGTCAACAACGCATCTAGAAAAGAAATGACTTTCATTTGTAACAAAAAGTATTCTGGTAGAATCCTTTTGGCTGGATTAGTCCTGCTTTCTTGGTAGGATTCAATCATTTACCAGCCAAAATGCAAGACAAATGTTTTAAAGAATGTGTAGAGCCAAACCTTTTCACTGGGGAGCAAAATTTGTGGCACATTTTGTTACAAAAGTGGTGGGGTCATATGCAGAAAATAAAAATGTGAACTTTCAGACATTATTCTCATGAATACCATGGCTTTCTGCAAAAGCACTGTATATCCTTGAGAAATGACATTCTAGGTAAAAAAACCACCAGAACCATATACCATCTGAAATAAAGTGAAAAAGTGGCTGATGAGCAGACGGGTTCTACCTTAAATGAGGCAATCCAGCACTAGAATACACATCTCATTACTGGCTCTGTCACACATCTGTTAGTAAAGTTACTGGAATGGTAAAGTTCTTGACATAACACTTATTTGCTAGAGTCTAGTCAATGCTAGCCTCAATAATAACAGAAGGTATCAAGAGTATAAACGAGTATTGTCAGATTAAAAGTCTTCACCCTAATGTTTGTCTTCTTCACAAGAATATTTCTCAGATGAACAGCACTAGTCGGAAACCTTGAGAGGATCTTAAAATCTCTGTAACATGAAAGCTTCCTTAGGCACTAGGGGCTCAGCAGTTCAGGCAAAGAGGAATGAAAGTTTGGCCAGAGTATAATCTGTAAGGCTTTTGCCCTCAGGAGACTGAGAGACCTGAAAGGTCATAAATGGATGTTCCTCAACTTCCAAATGTCCTGCTCCAGAAGTAGGAAACACAAAAGTTTTACTATAATACACTCTAAACTGTCAGACTTCAAAAGATAAAAATATTTGCAAATACTGCTGGGTTGGTCTTTTTTCCCCAAGTATTTCATGAAGCAAAAATCACACCCGTAACATCTCTGTCAACTGTAGGCATAACAGGAAGAACATTATTTAGACCCATATGGGAAGAAAAGTGTCAGACGAAAGATTTCCATGGCTTCAGGAAAAATAAACAACAAACTCTGGCATGCAGTCTGGAGTCAATTCCTATTCAGCCTGACAGAACTGAAGAAGTTTATATGACTCCTCCACAGGCTCCCTACTATACTTTCAAAGTGCAAAGTACATAGACTATGACTTCAGAAGATACCACCGACAATCTTCAGTTTAAGACACTAGTGCATTCAACTTACATGCAGAATATTTAAATGTACAAAGAGTTCTGCATGACAGACAGCAGCTTAACCATGTGCCATATACATTTCATGGCATTTCTTTACAACTGAATTGTAAGAACAAATGTTTGACAGTAGACTATCTGTACCTTGATTAATATATTTGTAGAAAACATAATCTCAATCACAATCAGACTATCCTATACTGTATCCTAAGTATTTATCTGGATTCATTTTGGTGAGGAACAGGCTTATACTTAGTAAAGTCTATAAATTTCACACACATCCAATTCTAAACTTGTAAAAGTATCTTCACTGTGCATTAGCAGTTAAGCAAAACTTTCTCTTGAAACAACTGAGTTATTGCATAACACACAGTACTGAAACAAAACGGAAGATCTTTATTACCTCAAACCTAACTCTCAGTTGCTGACAAATAATTCAAGCTTTCATTAAGCCCTAAAAGATTTGCTTCTGTGTCAAACTACAGCAAGATCATCAGCCGCATAAAATTCATATCCAAGTGTCAACTAAAATTATGAATTTTTCCAGTGAAAGTGGAATCTCAGTGTTATCTTTCATTGCATTGAAGTTAAACTTGGCCAATTATATTCCTATGGACTTCTAAATTTATTTCTTGCATGTTACTATTTTATATGACTGTTTAGAAATGACACTTACCGTAGCAACTTCATTTGATACTTTGCATAACATTTAACCTATTTGTATGTGAAGTAAGAAACACAGACACTTTCAGTTTCATATAATAAAATGCCTTATGGTTTTCATGAATAGTGTTTAAAATGTTGTGTGCATTCTCTCTGAAGTCTTCTTGTTCAGAGTACATTTAAAAATGATATAAAAGTGATTTCATTTGTACATACCTTGATAAATTGAGGTGTCGCTAATCTAACTGTGGCTACAAAGCAAACTTTGTCTTCATATGAAGGCCGGTGCGATCGCTGAATAGTTCCTTCAAAACCGTTGTGTGCTGAGTTGGAAACTGAGGGAAGATAGATGAGGTCAACACAGATTACAATATAAGCATGGAGGAAAATGGCAGTAATATCACAAGATAAATGTCCCAATATTTATCTAATGTGGTTTGCTTATAACTTAACATGCATTAAGAAAAATGCTACATATAATATATACACATATATGCACAGGAATAGTAGTTATACAGTAGTAATGGGAACACAACCATCAAGTAACTTTCTCAAACAACTAAAATTACAGTTAACATGATATTACCTGGGACAAAGCAGTTTTAAGAAAATAATAACAATTCTAATCCTTCTAAGTAACTACTAAAAATGAGTGGAATACATTTTTTTCAAAAGTATCTTTAAAGTTTCTCTTTTATATTAGCTTTTGCTAACTTTTTCTTTTGAACTCTGAGGTAAGTATTTCTTTTCTAGGCTTCTATCACATTCAAATGACAGAAGCTGAAAACAAAATTGAGTAACAAAATAGTGAAAGGCACAACAATTATGTACGTGGAAGAAGCAGGACATTGAGGTGAGAACAAACAAATTCCAGTTACTGAATCACAGAGATGGAATCATAAGGAAGCAAAGGATAGACTAGACCTCAAAACGGATTAACCTTATCTTTCATTTCCAGCAGATATCAATTTAGTTTATCTTTACTAAGTTCTAATGATGGTGACTCCAAAACACTGCCAGGCTCTTCCAAGCCTAATCGGTTTTAGTTCAACTCTAGATTAGAACTGAAGTTTCTTCATGCAATTTAAGCTTACAGCTCCTTGCTCTTTCCATCAGAAAGAAAACAGGTAACTTCCTTCCTCTTTATCTTATCCCTTCTCTTTTGTTCTTCAGAGTTTATCTTGCCTTGTAAGTTAGATTTTTAAATTTGATTGCTTTCATTGCTCTGCTCTGAACTCTCTTCAACTGCTTTACTCACTCCCAACAAATAGTGTCAAAAACTGGATAAGGACATATGGGTGCTAAGAAGTGCAGTGGGATTATTTCATGTGGTTTAGAATATTTTAGAAAGGTTTTTGCATTTTCACAATTTAGTGATTGGCCACGGTGATTTGGTCGTGTTCAGTTTACATTTCACAGTAACTCCTTTTTCTAAAGGACTGCTATCCAGCTGACTGTAACCTTTTCCCCTGTTCATACAGTTTGTTATTCCTAAATGTAGTAACTTGCACTGGTTCTTAGTCAATTTGCCTGTTTTTTTTTCCCTCAAATAATTTTTTTTCTGAATTTGAGGCTGAATTCTTATCTTGGTTTTAGTGTTGTTGCATCATTTCATGACTGCAAACTATGTTCCATTATTCATAACATTAATGAAAATACTGATCAAATCCAGAAGTAGTGCATTAAAATTCCATTTTCATGGCAAGCACTGGTAACCTTTCCAACCAGTTTCTGCAGCTACTCTCCAGCGATTTCAATTAACATGTGCTTCCCTTACATGTTTGTGAGAACAGAATATGGTAACTGCCAGAAGCATAGTAAAAAAGTCCCACCATTTATTTGCACTTTGTCCTTTTATCCACACAGTGTGTTACTCTTTGGTAGAGGAAACTGAATTGATTTGATGCTATTTCTGTCTGAAAAATCCACAACGGTTGCTACTCAATTCCTTGCTAGCTTCCCGAAGCTCACATATAGTTTAATTATTTGTACTGGAATATTTCCCAATATTGAATTGCAACCGATAGGTCTGCAGTTTCCCAATTCCTTCTCTTTCCAAGACTAGCACCGTATTTGGCCTTTTCAGGCCTGTTTCTTGTCTTTCCTGTAATATTACATACATGCATTTGGCACTAAGACAACCTCTCCCCATTTCATGAAAAATACTGGTATCACATTAAAAAAACATAGGTTTATTTACAAGATACTGTTTCTGATAATGTTTTTGGGGGTGATCTTTATGAAGACCTACTACTGACCACACTTCACAACCCATTTCTCTGGCTTACCAAATAAACATGCCTCTCAAGTAAACTGTCAGCACAGGCTGGCCAAACAGATTAGAGATGTATTACAGAGGAATAATATTAGTACATAACTAATAAAAATAACTTCAATGGAAGAAAGATGGAACTCAGTGCGGAAAACTTTACTGGGCCATCCATTCATCTGAGCGGTAACTCCTGTCAGTGAAAACACAGAACTGAAATGGGGGGGGGGGGGGGGGGGGGGGAGAAAATCTGCATTTTACTTCCCAGCTCACTGCATAATGAGAGCTGCAGGTACTCAGTACCACTGATCTTCAAGTTACTTAGTCACCTGCTTAAGTACAGATTATGCTTAAGTAAATTCAGGCTCTTTATTTTGAAGTGTTTGCTTAAGTTTCTCTTACATGCTTTTAAAAAATGTTTTACAAGTTTTCTTTAATTGAAAGCATTAAGCATAATTACTACATTTTGCATTCAAATGCACAGCCCTGTAATACCCGATAGGCAGTTTTTCTTCTTTTTCATTAAAACAATATAGAAGTGATATAACTGTGCTTCAAGCTCTTCTTTTGAAAGACTGATTTTAGTTCATCATTAAGTTTTGCACAATGGTCCCAAGCCTGTTTAGCTGTGAAGCTGCCTAAGTATTCCACTCTTAGATCACTGCAATTACTTACCGTTATTCAAACACTTGAAATTTCCTATAAATTTCACATATTCATATGTAGGTTGCTCTTTTGGATCTATTGTTCCTCGCAGCATATGGCAACAGAATTCTAGTTGATTTTTTGCTGAGAAAAGAATAAACAAATTAATAGGCTACATGCTTGATGAAGCGCATAGGCAACATGAAATAGAAAGCAGGAATAATTAAGCTGCGTACTTATTGAGACACTGCAAGTGTTGTGATTACAAATGGCTACAGCCTCTGCTTTTAAGCAGTGTAATATTAACTAACTTAAAGAAAAGAAGAACTCCTTTAGAATTTTTGCATGAAGGGCCTGCATGCTAATGACATAGAAACCCCCTGAAAACTAGAGCTATTTTAAAAAAGCATGCAGTTCCAAAACACATTAGGCTGCTATGTTTTTATTCTTGCCACCTGCTACAACTGTCTAAATAGAAGCTATATGAACAAGACGAACATTTCTAATACATGGGAAAGTCACAGAGTGAAATGCAATGCAAGACTGGAAATTTTTCTCTTCCGGGGGGAAAAAAAAACCCACTAAAAAGTGCTTCTGTTCTTCAGGGCTCACCCGTATGTTTCTGCTTAAATAACACTGGAAGAAAAGAACTGATCACATATGATACAAAGCAGATTATTTTTAACACAACTACCATACTGGTTTCGTCTGAGATAGAGTTAATTTTCTTCATAGCAGCTCACAGGGTGCTGTGTTTTGGATTTGTGACTAAAACAGCATTGATAGCACAGGGATGTTTTAGCTATGGCTGAGCAGTGCTTACAGAGCTAAGGCCTTTTCTGCTTCTCCAGTGAGGAGGCTGGGGGTGCACAAGAAGCTGAGAGGGGACACAGCTGGGACAGCTGACCTAAGGGATATCCCATACCATATGACATTGTGCTCAGCAATAAAAGCTGGGGAAAGAAGGAGGAAGGGGGAGACATTTGTGCTTATGGTGTTTGTCTTCCCAAGTAACCGTTACACGTGATGGAGCCCTGCTTTCCTGGAAATGGCTGAACACCTGCCTGCTGATAGGAAGTAGCGAAGTAAATCCTTATTTTCCTTTGCTTGTGCATGCAGATTTTGCTTTACCTATTAAACTGTCTTAATCTCAACCCACGAGTTTTCTCACTTTCACCCTTCTGATTCTTTCCCCATCCCACTGGGAGGAGTGAATGAACAGCTGTGTGGGGCTGAGCTGCCTACTGGGGTTAACCCACAATAACTACTTACATTTTAAGTATTCTGGGGTCAATGAATCACTCTCCAGCAGATGAGAAGACAATATTTTATAAATTTCTGAATGTTCCCCCTCTGGGATAAAATTAAATACACTCTGATCCACAAGATCAGACTGAAAGAAAAAGATTTAATAAGCATTAAACTCATGCAAGACGTACAATGTCACAAAGCCTACTATTTTAATGCAAAACAATTCCACAGTTCAGAAGAACATTACTGACTCAACAAAGCCACCTGCTGGAATACACATGAATATTTTGCAAGAAAAAAATCTCACTTTGATCTATCTTAATTTTGACACTGCGAGCCATTTAATGAAAAACACCATGAACACAGCAGATATACATACACATTAAAGTACAACGGCGCTTGTATTAACCTCCCTGGGATGCAACAATTCCAAGTAAAGGAGCATTTTAGTTAGAAATTACAGGGTGTTATTCTAGGGCACTGTAACGTGTCGGTGGCATCCAATACATTGAAATGATATCTTGGAACAAAAGACAGCCCCTCCCTACATTATAAAGGTTATTATGTTGCCAACAATTATATGCAATTGCAATTGATTTTATGATTACATTTCATAATCAGTTCCACAACTATGTACACAAAACTGGGAACAACAGAGATTAATGCAACAAAATTGAACAACTGAACAGCTGATTATATGCATAAATGCATTTGATTAAGTATTCAGAAAAGAGGGATCATAGAATGTATGTTTAGAATATGTAAATCACACCTAGAAGCAAAGAACAAATGTGCCTCTGAGAACTTGATAAATTTTACTTTTTTTTAAAAAAAAATCACAATTACCTGTACCTTTTTTCAAAATTCTCAGGCTGATATCATGCATACCTTAGGGGAATTTCTGTTTTGCAGAATCATTTCTTAAATATGCCATTCCAAGTTTTACAAAACACTCTTAGCACAGTAAGACAACTAGCCTTTAACAATAAGTTGGCCTTCTCTTCTAGAAAAGAACTCATTGTTTCACTCATCAATCGTTTGCACTTTTGAGTACTAATTTGCTTCATTTCAGAATAACATTATTCAAAGGTGACTTTAAAAACTAGAATGTTAAATTTACCACCAAGATTAAAGATGAGTGAATGTGATAAAACCCAAAGTATATCCTTAGCTTAAAAAGCAGAACCAGCAGGAATGTGTTTCTTATAAGAGATCTTCGGCAAGAAAGGAGTAAAAAACTAGATTAAAAAAATTCCAAGGATATAGCTCTTTAGAAATACTCTTCTGAGTCACATAGAGGCTGTGATAGATGTGAACTCTAAAGGGTCTCCTGCAGTCAACTGTGTTACTTCAGTTATGTTGAAGAGAAACTGATGCTAGCCTGACACTTCATAATTCTGCCTAACAGAGTGCCAACTGCATTCTGTATTTCCAAAGGAAACGTTTAATATAGGAGAGAGACCAGTAGGAAGGAGTTGTGCTGAACAAAAAGCAGAAGCATTAGAACAAAGCATACATCTGTTCTATAATGCCAAAAAGGCTAACGATTAATTAGTACTCATAGCAGAGCACCATCCATAGACAAACGGATATGTTACTCAAAGCAATTTGTACTTACTGGCAAATGTTCAAGTAAGGGAGTTATACTTTCAGACACATATATTATATTTCCATCTGTCATAATTGCTAAAAAAAAACCATCAAGAGCCTGAAATTAAACATAATGGGCAGTTAAATAAAAAGAAACAGAGCATATTAAAAATGTTAAACTATATTCAACATGGAAAATAATTTAGTCCAATTTTATTTTAGTTTATTATAAAAATGAGAATGCCTTTCACTACTAAAACAACTTAGCCTTGCTTTTACAGTACGAGCATTACAATTCCCATCCAGTTCTGTTCTTAAATAATCTGTGGTTTCAGAAGCAAGTCCATATGCAGCTAGCCACTGTTTCCCCCATCTCCCATACTGCCTGCCTGTTATTTTTAATTCCATCATCATTTTAAACATCAGAAAACTCAGAAAAATGAGCTAGAGACAAAAGTAAGAAGAGGTGGAAAAACTAAGAGAACAAGTAAAAGAGGCAGTGAAATCAATGAATTTCGGTATTTATAATCTCAATATTCCCAATCTCAATAAAAGAAACTTGTAGCAAGATTTTATTGAGACTTCAAAACTGTGAGATACAGTTCTGACTGCCTTATCTTCTACTTAACTCAAACTTATTTCCACTGAACATAACACAATTATATTTTAGTTGAACGCTACCAAACACAAAAGCACGACAGAACTGTATTTCTAAACAGGAAATTTTAAAGCTCACAGCTTTGAAAAAAATATCTTGTATCATATTCGAGCTTTACAGTCATTAGTTGTGGACACATGTTCTGTAAGAGGACTTGAGAAACACCAAAAACTGCTACAAAAAAAACTTGAAAAACAGAAGCAACTACTTCACTAACTTGTTGGAAAAAATATGCAAATTCAGCACAGAGGATTTTTGGACAATTTTTTAAGTACAGAAAATCAAACTTTTTACTTTTTAAATCTGTGCCTCAAAGAAAAGGTTTAACTATGGAATGAAAATAAAAAGCACTTGCTCATTTACTTTAATATTTTTCATTTACCTCTTATTAGAAATTGTTTCACTAACAAGACACAAATGACTTACCCTCATTTCCAAGGAAATGATAGCTTATACTGAAAGTTTATTTCTAGTAGTAATCCAACTATTCATGTAATCTTCTTTAGCAAAGTAATGCTCACACACCATTTTTGGAAAGCGTAACAAGCAAAGAAATTAAACACTTTATTGCTCACAAGTTAGATGGATGTGTTGAGCTTTTTTTATAATTAAGATTTTTAATTTATGCATAACAATTCTTTATTTAACTAGCAACTTCCTTATGTTGATAATTTAAAATATCCACTTTACTTTGACAGTAAACATGTTCGTTTGTGAACTTGCTCTGTTATAATGTTTTATGTAATTGAAAATGCAGTTAAAAGAAAAACTGTTTTGCATTACACTGCATATATAGGAATTTTGACACTTTATCTTCATGAAAATGTACAGGTACAATTAAAATATGAAAATAAAAAGTTATGCCATCAAACTGAAAAATTTCATCATGGAATGACTCCCAGTGAGGAAATATTCTACTCCCAGAAAAACAGAAATAATATACCTCTAACATTAACTGTGTGAACTCTTCATTACTAAGGAATGTCGGTTTCCAGTCCTGTCGAATCTCACTGGCATCTGATTGTGCAGTAATTTCTACAATCAAACATATATACAATATAAGGATTCACACTTCCAAAAGCCATTATTTTCCTATTAAGGTACATATACACAGTAGTAAATAGCAGAAGGTTCTCCAGTCTCCTCTGTTGTTCATTCATTACATAGAAATGTTGCTCCTTAAAAAGAAAATCAAATGTCTTCTCCCCTATGTCATGATCTTATTTGTCTTCTCTTTCCTTCCACCAGTTTGTGCTACAGTCCTGCCAGACTTGAAGGTAATGCTGAAGTTAATGACAGTAAGTAATGGATTTTGACAATGGAAAAATACTTTTTCCTCTAAGACTATAATAAAATGTTTTATTGAGAGTGTTGTTTTCAGAGATTTAGAAAGCCAAAATTCCTGATCAGTTTAGGTCATTAAAATGCCTAATCCTCAAGTGTCTTGGCCAATCCTGGTCCTTCTAACCTTTGCACTAAAAATTGTCACTGTCCTTTCTCTTCTTCCCACTCCTTTCTGTAAAGAAATAAGGTTACATTAAAAAAAGAGTAGGTTTTCAACAGAGACTGTTAAGAGCTGTATGATAGACTCCGTTGCAGAATTACTGATTTGTACACAGAGATGAATTTTGAACAGAGATTCCTGTAGGATTTAAGAGAAATATATAGATTAACTTCCCATTCATAGACGAGAGAAACAACATCTGCTAAGCTAAACCAGACCCCAGGTTCTGAAAGCCGATGCTTCCTTATCAACTGCTCACTGAAACAACAAGAAGCAAGCCCATGTAGTTCTTCAGTTTTGATGAGTAACAAGGGCATTGCAGAAGTACTGGTTGTAAGAACAACCTTGAACAAGTAATCGTGAATCAAATATTTAGAAAATCGAAAGAACCAAACCATGTCTTTACGGCTTTTGATTTCTAAAGGACAAGTCTGTACAAAGGCCGTAAGCTAGTTTGTTAGTTCAGATGGCTCAGAGAGCGCTGAAAACCTGGAATTGAGTTAAATATGCAAAGGGCTGGAACAGTTCAGAATTTTGGTTCCCAGACTGAAGGGGGAAAACTTTACGAAAGAGCTTTAGACTTAACTAAAAGAACAGTAAACAACAGCAACGTCATGCAAGAAACTGGCAAGAAGTGGAGAGCTGCAAGGAGAGGGGAAAAAATATCAACAAATAAGATGGACCAGAATTTCCAATGATCAGATCTCACAAAAGACATAAATTGATCAGGCTTTTACTATCTGTTTTGAAATGGTATTGCAAGTGGATAAGTAAGAGTGGGCTGGAGAATAAGGATAACCTAAGTCTAACCCCAAATCTAACTTTTCAGGCAGAACAAATATACTGAACGCTGAGGGGCAAGTCAAAGGACACGGAAATGAAAAGCTCTGCCACTAAAGTAGAGGCAAAATTCAAGGAACTTAATGCATTCAGTCCACAGGACACAGATAATCTCCACTTTAGAACTGGAAAACTCAGATTCATTGGCTCATTCTGGTCTATATAACCATCCTACTTTAGAATTAAAAAAAAAAAAAAAGTCAGTCTGACTTGTGCAGTAGAAAGGATTTATACTAAATAAAAGCTGAAGCTCCTGCCTTTAACAAACCATTCTCAATTATCTTACCACAAGTACAAGCGTTCTTTTACATTTCCCGTAATTAGAACAAGTATGATATTGGAAAACAGAGCCAAAGTAACATGGAAAGAAATTGTTTCACTTAGTAACTTCAGAGAAATGCCTAAAAATTCTGGCAAAAGGTTGCATTCAAAGATAAATGGCACTGAGGTCATGTTCCTGAGGTAGACAGCAGACAGAGGAGCATAACCAAACTTGCACATTAAACTCCAGTCTTTAAATCCTGGATCTGATGCAACTCTGCATCAGCACTGAGCATCCTCAAAAGAAATTGCCAGCTGGGCAAGATCTGTAGTATTTATCTGTGGGTTGTATGAATATCAGTCTACTAGTTGTAATAATAAGCAGCAAAATTCTTCAGTATTTCAGAATTTTCAAAAATTTCTCGTTTACAAATTCAAAGGAAGATGATAGGCAGTATTAGCCAAGGAGAAGCTCTCAGTAACATAATTTTAGTGTGTTTAGCCTGCTGTTTTTTCCCAAAGAGAAGCAGAATCCACACTGGCCCATAACCAGCTCAGATAGCTCATCTGGATCTGCCACCAGAGTACCAAGCCTGGCCAATGTGGAAATGGTCCAGAAAGAACCAGAAGCAACATGGTTAAGGAAAACCTGGTGGCTGAACACAGTAAGATTTTCAACAATAAAGCAGCTAATCAGTGCTGAACAATTTATTTATTGCTATGGTCACTCTGCTTTATTCTAACACATCCAAGCACCTCAGGAGGCAAAATATGCTTCTGACCTTTGCCAGCATTTTGTCCAAAACATTTTAATGTAAACCAGTGCAGAGCAATGATAGTAAGCACTGGCAGCCAGAGCTTTAGAGACCTTAATATGATATGTGCAGTCATACAAAGCTGCACTCTGTCCCACCAAGTGAAGGACAAAAATGCAATGCCCTAAAAGGCACCCGTCTCCAGAGCTGCTTTTTTCCCCTTTATCCTTAAAAAAGAAAAATTAATAATAATTTAAAAAAATAATCTCAGAAAGCACTTTGAAGAAAAAAGCATGACTGGTGCTGCTGGCTGGCTGACACACGTGTTCAGTCTACACTCTATATTTTATGATTGGAATCATCGATACAAGATAAAGTGATTTTGAAACAGAACCAATTTTCACAAAGGCCTTAGACCCTACAGAACTGACTTTTACAGAAAAGGAGCCTTCATATTGCTTTTCTTTTTGTTATGAGACAAATGTGTCTCGGAGAATTAAAACAGCATAATCAATATTTAATTGGCAAAAAAAAACCCCAAACCTATGAATTCTCACACAAATTACTCCCCCCTCACTTTCTATTTTAATTGTTATGTTTACCCTTTTAATGGCACTATTCAGTACACATCTGGTGCTACTTGAACCGTAACACTAATGGAAGAGACATGCTAAAGCATGGAAAAATATTTATCATACCTTAACATACCTTAAATTGACACACATACTGTTGGTAAATACATACCTGTCCATTCACTTAATAGCTTTACTTATTTTATTTTATAACCTTATAGCTGCTTCTTTTGTCTCTACTGCTTTCTAGTTAGTATGCATGCTCAGAAATTACTCAGGGAAATGGGTTAACTAGCAAAAGAGTTCATTTTCTTCAATTTTTAATCTTGTTTTTGGCAGTGTGAACCACAAGGTGCCATATTAAGAAAAAGTGTAGGAGCAGGAACAGGGATTTTTTATATACATAAATATCAAACAGCCATAAATAAGTGTACGCTTGGTGGAAGAATTTTTTCATGACAGAAATAAGGATCTGTAATGAACTTCAGTACAACATATCTGGGTATAACCCACCATCAGCTGATGCTAACAACCAGAGAAACAACACACAGCAAGGATGTTCAAAGACATCGATCGTTTTGACATTTCATATGACGGTTTACAAAACAACAAACACACACTCATTGGCTTATACATCAGTGGGTACGTCTTGAAAATTAGAAAGTTCTGCTGAAAGTATTTATAGATTTTCTGGGTTTTTTTTCCAGCTAAAATGAAATAAAAAAATGCCCCTGCTCCTGGTCTGTATGCCCACTGCATGTCACCCTCTCTCATCAAACAACCTACCCAATAACACTTGCTGAGACCATAATGCCCTATTGCCTTATCATCTTTGTTAAAGCAGCCGGTTGTGCAGATACCTGACATGAAGAGAGGGAGCATTAAGTTCCCTTGGAATAGCTTTTTCAGTGATTTATCTTCCTTTATGTGGAACTTGGAAAGACAAACCAACTGTTCAAACCAGTCTTATCTAAATATCAAAATAAGTACTTCCAGCAAGGACTTCCAGCAAGTACTTTCACTGAAATGGATCAGCAGTTTTCCTGTGAAGCAAAACTTTAACAACTTGCACCTTATGAAGCAACTATATTCTAAAGGTCTCCATCTGTCCAGAACAAAAAACTTCAAAGTTATTTCAAAAATAAATACTTGTCTTTATGAAACAGACTTCTTTGACAACTATGGGACAAAAAAAAATTAGTACTGGCTTTTGCAAAATATTAGCAAAAACATAGTTATATCTCTGCTACCTAAATTATGATCTTAAGAATACCTTTCTTCAGGAGCTCTTTACTATTTTTTGACAATTTCCTTAAAGGAGCTGCAAAATTGTTAATGTTTTATGTACTAAGTGAGCATCGTAACAAAAAAAATTAAGAATTTACAAATTTTTTTTTATTTTTACAAATAATTACCTTTGTGCTTCCGTAAAAAGTCAATGCTCTTCTGCAGTACAGTGGATTTATCCATCTTCCGAGCATTACCTGGAAGCATGGAACCCAGCTCTTTGATAAGGACATTAAACTGATCTCGACGTTTCTTTTCAGACTTGTTTCTAGACACTCTGAAAAACAAAACAGAAAGTGTTTTATAACAAGTATGAAACTTGCTTATAATAAGCTGCATACCACTGCCAGGTTCCTGATGCAAACAGCCCCTTAAGAATTTCTGCTGTGAGAACTGTCACAAAACACCTACTCCATATCCCAGACACCATTTTTGAAGAGTGGCTTCTTTCTTCTCACGGAGGGGTGCAGCTAAGCCTTTGGAATAAAGCACCCTTTTACAAAAATACAAATCATTGAACCACAGTTATAAATACACAACATATCCAAAGAATAACAGTAAAAGAAATGCTGTTGAGTAATATGGTTATTTATAAAAGAATCACATTTTTACTGTTTAGAAATCACCCTAGTAAGTTCAAGTGTACAAGTATAGGACATTTCTTGGCTTTACATAACTTAAGAACTTACCTTTTTGCTTTATCTTTGTCATCTTCTTCCACCAGCCCATCAAAAATGCTTCCATCATTTCTGAAAGAAACAAAAAGAAATAAATGTTGGAGTGTAAAATTTCTCTCTTGTGGAGTCCAATCACAATGAAGGGTGGGGGGCTGGAAGAGCTCATTATTCATCATCTCCATTACATCAAGAAACTGAAGCACTGTTTCACTGTGATGTCTCACAAAGACCAGCATCAACAACCTGAAGCCAAGTCTGTTGTAAGTTCTCCTTATAGGACATTTACTAAAGAGAAAGCAAAATTCCTACATTTCTGACACAACTCAAAGGATTTTCACACTATTTCTAATGAGAACTTACAACCCTATGCAAACACTTCATTGAACACTATTTAATTTTATTTTTCTATCTTCTTCATTATTTGCATTACCTCACCCTTTTGAAAACATGAGCGAGGACATGTATAATTTATTTTTACTTATTGACACTTCTATTCCAATTATTGGAAATATTTGTAGCAAGAAAGTATATTTTTCTTAAATACTGAAGTATTAATAATGGAAGAGGGCCGAGGTATATGTTATACTTCATCTATGTATGTAATTTTATAAATATACAATTAATTTTCAACGTTAAACAGTAACAGCAATTATTCATTATATTTGCTTCCTCACCAAGTATCACATAACTTTTCCTCAGCTTGACAACTGTCCATGTACTACTAAAGACGTATTAGAATATCAAAATGAGAATGTGTTTTCCTTTGAAGATGCCTCACTATACTTCATACAACACCTTTGTTTCATTTCCTTTTGTTTTAAAAGTCAGGTCAAAACTGTTCTTCTGTTTTCCAAAACTGCTGTATAACAGACTTTCACATTGTATTTTTCTAACTTCTTCTGTCTGCTTTCAGTTCATTTAGTGCTATCCACATTGACCTCTGTGTGTCCACCCTTGATTTGTTTATCCTAATGTTTCCTTCCCTTAAGGCAAGTCACCGTCTTTCTAAAAAGCTTATCTCATCTCTCCGATTTATAACTGATAAATTGTTAAGCAATTGTACATTACGATAAGCAATGACGTTAGAAAGTAATCATTTCATACACTACTACATAAACATAAAGCTTTTAAAAGGAGTTCTTATATTTAAAAGACTGAAGTTTCACAAAACTTCACTACAAGAACTGACAAGTCAGACAAGCATTTTAAAAGTTTTACCCTTTGCTTTTATTGCTATTTATTTCAACTGGGTTTAACTTTCTGTAAATTTGATGCAAGTGTCATTTCCTGAAGTCTCAAAAATGGTAACACACAGAATATTAAGGACAGATGTTCACCTAAGCTGCTAAGAAAGTCCAGCTCAAGGAATCAAATAGAAAACATGTCTCAGCTATTACTTTTCCCTTGAAATAGGTTAGCAGGTCACTTTACTATCATCTGCAGCATCACTAATCATTTAAATGTATTTGTTTTCCTTAATTAAATATTGAAGTACTAAATACAAAAAATTCAAGTAAACATTAAAAATCAGCTCAACTTGCACAGATGCTGTTCCGTGGCTGAAAACAAGTAATACATTTTAAGATTCATCTCAAGCAATAAAAAACACTATTTCCGCTGACTACAAAACAACACATCTAACAACTACCAAAATAACTTTGTCAAAAATAGCCAAAAACTTACTCCTCTTATTTTTGCATAAATTAATATTCTCTACATATTAACCATAAGAAAAAGATTATTAAAGATAGCATTGAACAGTAATTCCCCCCAAACTATCAGTATGTATTAACATACCTGTCTGCAATGGAGCTCATTTTATGGGTACTTATGGTAAAAAACATAACATATCACACTTTAGTCTTGTGGTAGACATTTGTACGTTTGCCTATAAGAGAAGAATAAACATCAAAATGTGACTCTGGAAGAAGAAACATGTTCTTCATTAGAGCATACTCAAGTTTTCATTTGCTCTATAAGCTGCTCTTAATCTTCCCCTCTCTTCCAACCTTCTGCTCTGCCCTCCTACCTTCTCTAATGCAGTCTCCATTACCATCATAACCTGGACTTCAATACCTCATTTTACATGACAGAGAGTTTTGTTTTATTAAATGAGAACATATTTTTATTAAATGCCATGATAAATAAGTCTGGACTAACCCAATACAAACCTTTTTCTGACTCTGAATTCAGATACAGCTTTTCATTTTTATTTTAATTTTTATCTAAAAGACTCTCATAATTTTGATGGTTGAACAGATGTAAAATACACTCCTCAGTAGTAATACATTCTATTTAGAAACTGTGCAAACAGAAAGCATTTGGGATATAGTATTTCACTGCTATAATTTATTTCTTACTATATATTTTCCTTGAGCACATTGTTATAATAGACATGTGAAATGATAAGAATAATATACCTATTAGAATGTGATCTCCATACTGTAAGAAAGTTAGTTAACCTGACCATTTCTTAAAGCAGCCATTTATTCATTACCAAGTTTCAGCAGGAAGTTTTTGGTTTTCCAACTGTACGTATGATTTTGAATAAAGAATGTGAATGAAATATTAATAGTGAGAGAAGGAATATAAAATATTTAATTCAACAAGTACCTACATTTAGGTACCCAAAACCTACAAAATTACAGGGGTTACAGAAAAGCTGAAAGTCAAACATAAACCAATACAATTAAACCTTTTTCTTTCATATAGAAGACAGTTGTCAGAGGCTGCTCAAATGGAGCAGCAAGATTGTAACATTGTCAGTGATTAAGGAACAACTGCATGCAGCAAGAAGTTTTATATGAGCTGAACTTGCAGATCTTTGGGAATTTTTATTATGTTACAAACTTAATAGCAAAAAGGCATTGCATTTATTTCAAAGGAGCTGGGTTTAGTCACTTTAGTGACTCATAGTTTCTGAGAAGGAAGGATTTGTTTGTTTCTGAGAGTGCCAAATCCAGTGGAACTTGCAGTGTTAATACCACAAGAAATACGGCAGCAACTCCATGATCCAGACAGTCTGTAAAATGTTCCAGGAAAATCTTATCCCATTTTTTTAATACATGGGGAAACTGAGGAAGAAAGTTTATGTTTCAACCAAACTGCCTGACAGTCTACAACAGCCACATACTATGCAGGTTTGCTTCACAAGACTAGTATTTTTGCCCACAAAGTTTCATAACTTGAGTGCAGCAGGAAAGTAAATGGGAGAGCTGTGCTGCAGCACAATCTTTTTCAAGGTGCATCACAAAGTGTGCGTGTGGTGTTGCCCAAATGGCCCATGAGCCCTCTTACCCACTTCTTCAATTAATATGGCCCAACTTTGTCTTGCCTTTATTCTCCAAAATCTAGTGCTCTGAAGACACACTGGAAGCAAACCATTCCTTCACTCCAGTTCTTCAAAATAACAATTGCACTGACTATACTGACAATTAAATTCCCCAAATTAGTTGGCCAAGTTTTATAAAGTAATGGAGTCGCACTATTTGAAAACCAGTCAGAAATGGCACGAGGAAAGTAAACTATGAAGAAGCGTTTGTTTAAATTTTTGTCAAAAGCACGCAACAACAGACAGCTTGCTCAGCAGTAAAAGCAAACTACCATCACTGGCATGGAATTAAGTTTAAAATGAAGACACCAATTAGAAACTTGTAAGCATTTACCTACATAGTATGCACTAATACAGGTATGCACTAATTACACTTTTAGCCCTGTGTTAATTTTTAAACGAATTTGGTACCTAACATAGGGATTAAGATTGTTCCTTTAATCTGCAAAAGAAAAATATATGTACAGCTAAATACAGAAAACTGTCACCTGTGACACAATTAACATCTTCATTATGCAGAATCAGAATTTAAAAGTGTGCTGGTTTGGGCTGGGATAGAGTTAATTTTCTTCATAGTAGCTCACATGGTGCTGTGTTTTGCATTTGTGATTAAAACAGCATTGGTAGCACAGGGATGTTTTAGCTGTTGCTGAGCAGTGCTTACACAGAGTCAAGGCCTTTTCTGCTCCTCACCCCACCCCACCCCACCAGCGAGTGGGCTGGGGGTGCACAAGAAGTTGGGAAGGGGACACAGCCGGGACAGCTGACGCTAACTAACCAAAGGGATATTCCATCATGCCATATGACATCATGCTCAGCATATAAAGCTGGGGGAAGAAGGAGGAAGCGGAGGACGTTTGGAGTGATGGTGTTTGTCTTCCCAAGTAACCATTACACATGATGGAGCCCTGCTTTCCTGGAGATGGCTGAACACCTGCCTGCCGATGGGAAGCAGTGAGTGAATTCCTCATTTTGCTCTGCTTGCATGCACAGCTTTTGCTTTACTTATTAAACTGTCTTTGTCTCAACCCACAAGTTTTCTCAGTTTTACCCTTCTGATTCTCTCCCTCTTCCCACCAGGGAGGAGTGAGCAAGCAGCTGTGTAGGGCTTAGTTGCTGGCTGGGGTTAAACCACAACAAAAAGTCAATATTTTCACTTTAACAAATCACTCGATTTCTAAAATTCAACAAAATCATTCACTTGTTACAGTATACAGATCCTATGTCAGAACTGGAAACTTAGATTTGGCATCCAAGACAAATAGTTAAAAGAACTTAAAGACTACAGGAAATGTACCTGTAGTGCATTTGTTTCGCACTTTTCAAGTTCTGACCCTTCTGTTTTTGCATCCAAATTTGCAAGATGCTGAACATTCTCAGTGCTTATACATACCAATGGATAAGACTCCAGAGATAATTCCAGTGAAACCAGTCAAGTTTAAAGCAAATACTACAGAAATCAAGGACTATGTCTATTTCTAAGATTCGAATTCAGTTGTGTTCTGGAGAAGAAAAGACACTACTTAACACTGCTACTCAGCCTCCAGCATTGATAATGGAAAGCCATAGGAACCTTATTAATTATAAGAATACAATTTTACCTTTTACACTTTGGGACTTGTTAAAGTATGAGGTTTAGGGATGAAACGTGGTTCCTTTGAAGAGCGATGTGGAGTTAGATGTATCCTCTTCTGCAGAAAACCATTAAATTCTGAACCGTAAAAAAATAAAAAAGGAGAGTTTTAAAACAAATGTGTTTTAAAATGATCACTTATTTGTTTTTTTTAATAAAAGAGAAGTAATCATTCCTACAAGAGTAATTATAAAGACAATATGCTGCTTATTAGAAATATCCCAAGTATTTCTCTATCTGAATTCACCTCGCTTTAAAGCTCTTCTCCTTGATAAGAAGGATATTCTGGCACAATTTCACCTCTGCTTTAAGCTATCACTTTATGCCTATCTTTAATCTTGACGTCATTTTTACTTTCCAATTCGGTATCACCCACACCATCTACATCTTCACTTCCACTAGCTACCTTCAATGTATATCTTTATACCATTATTTAAACACCTTTTCCACTGAAACTATTACTTACAGGCCTCTTCTGGCTTTCTCGGTTATGTCTTCTTCTCTTCAGGTCTCCAAAATTGCCACTCTCAGGACTCCAGAATGTGTAGAATGCTGCTGCTGGCAACTAGCAAAGTTGTCCAGCTGCATTATTGCTACTCCTTCAGATGCAGCCGTTAACCCTTTATTTCAAAACCCACTTCAAAAACACTTTCAAGAATGTATTCCAAACTTACCTCACAAAGGCACTTTTTCCATAAAAAAACTCAGCACCAGTATAAGTTATCACCAACTTCCAGTCTCTTTACACCATTACATTTCATTTATATAGTTTCTTCCCTTGAACCATGCTACTTTCCACATTTTTAAGTTACATGAAATCAGTTTCTTCTCTCATCTTTATCCCATTTCTATCTGCCTTGCTTACTGTTCTTAAAATAAAACGTAATCACTATACAGTGTACTTGTACCACTTCCGAAAAATTTTATTTTAAAGCATATTAAATTCTAAAAAGGAAGTTGGGATCTAAAAACTAAGCTTATGCTACTTTTAAATTCATTAATGGATTTTATGGAAAACATCAAAATTATATCTTATTTGATTAGAAAAGTTAAGTTTCTCCTTCCCCCGCACCTAACAGAGGCTCTTAAGTGGTTAAAATACAGATGCAAATATTAACATAGGAAGTCAAAGCACAGCAGAACAATCTGCCAACAGGAGAAAAACAATTACAGCATGATTCAGTGAAGCCACTCGTTCTTTTCTGGCCAAGTAACCTGCTGGCCCATTGACCTACTTTTTTAGGTGCTTACAGCCTCCTCTCCTATTCTGTTTTGTTCCGTTTGACAAGTGCAAACATTAATAGTGACAAAGAGTCCCATGGAAGTCTAGGTTACAGAGACTGCAACGTGAAACCTGTGTTTTTAAACTGCTTGGAGTCGAAAAACTCTGCCAACTCTCACCCAGCTCCTAACAGAGTTCTAATGAGGAAAATTTCAGACCTCATCTCTGCAGTATGTAGAGGTGCGTTTTTAAAAAAATCACAACTGAACACTTAAGACAAACACCACAGGACTTAAGCACAGAACCATATTTGATAATGTCTAAAACAGAATGAAAAAAATAAAGTTTTTAAGGATATTTCAAAAAGTGATTTTAAGATGAGGAGGAAAGGAATATGTTTATGTCATAAATGAACATAAGCAAGCTTAAATCAGACCAAAAAGAAAGCTAATCACAGTGGAAAAGCTTTTGTAACCAAAACCACACAGATCTCTAACTCACTAGAAATGGCATGCATGTGAAAGCCAGGAGAAAGGTTAAGACGCCTACACGCCAGCATTGTCAGCCACAAGTGTTCAAAGGTCAATGGGTCTGTCTCCATAATTCATGAGTTTTTTTTAAATACAATGAATTATGCGTATGTCTCTAGATACTATGTCTTTTGTACACATTTCAAACTTTTCTGCAACCAAGAAGGCTAGAAACTTACTATTTTTAAGAAAGGTGAGGTCCTCAATCAAAAACTTCAGCTGCTGCCATGGATATACAAACTATTAATACACAACATTGCTCAATCTGTAGCAAAATCACAAAAACTAGCAACACTGCAACTTCTGCACTATGCTGACTTATCACTCGTGGAGAGGCAGTAAGTTATTGGGTGCCAAGTTATTGCTTAGCCAAAGAAACAAGGTTCTGAATAAGTCATAGGGTAAAAAGCCACAATCCAACCTAAGGTAATAGTGAAAAGTTCACACCATTTGATAAAACATTCCATGTTTTAGACTGAAAGAATTTCAGTAACTTCAGTCCAATTTTATCGTCAGTACTGGTATGCACGTTGGCAATACTAAATCTTAGAAACAAGCTCAAAGATTGAACAAACTGTGAAATTACACTACAGTCTTGCTCATGACAGCTGTCGTGTCAGGACTGGACTGAAAAATAAATGGGACAATAGTCAATGTGTTGCCTGTACTTGATTTTGTATACAGTCAGTGACTGAAACCCTTACATCTCCAGCACTTAGCCATAATGGTAAGATTGCTAAATATTTTTGAGGAAGAATCAGTATTGCCCTTATACTGTAAAACAGATGTTTATATAAATGTCTTGATTTTATAAGTAATATTTTCATGACTTTATAGATTACAGCCCTCAGACAAAACTAATGCGACATGACATGTATTAGTAAGACAAATAATTTCACCCAGGAAAGATCACAGGAAAAATATAGGAAACAATACAGTTTTCCAACACTACAGTTTCTACAAACAGAAACAGATTAACTTCTTTAATACAACCTGACCTCTGTGACATAATCCTATTTTGCCAGGGGAACAAACTAGTTATTATAATCACTGAGGATTAGCTTTGGAGAAGATCTTGTTTAAAGAATCAAAATCACAGCACACCAGTCTGCACTTCCACAGCACCCAATGCCCCAGCAGAGCTCTAACATCAGTTACGTACCAGGGTAAGCAAGCCAAGGAGCAGAAAAATCACACTATAAGAAAACAGCTGAGCCAGAACCTGACTCGCAATGGAAGCACAGCACCAAAAGCCCTATTCATTATACAGATTCTGAGGATAATTATAAACATTCTTGATACTCCTTTCCAGGAGCAAAGGAACATTTGCTTCCGATACCTTGGATTATGAACTTCTGGGGTTTTACTCTACTGGGACGTCCCACCATAATGGGCAAGCAGAGATCCATCCATTATCTCATTCCCAGAATAGCACATCACTACCACTCATGTTTTCCATTTTGCTCTTTGTTTCATAGATTTACCCCCAGCCCAACCATTCTTCTCTTTACCTTTTTCTTTTTTAGAGGTGAGGTAGAGGGGAGGAGAAGGGCAAGAATTTATTGTGGTTTAGTTCCTCTCTAGTAACCATAGACTTTTGTAGAGAGCAAAAGATGTTTAGACAGGTAAACCATAACCTGGTTTCTAATCAGATATAGTTTGGCCTAATAGAACAAGCTAGCAGGTTTCAAGATACTTGCTCCTTTGCTTGCAATACTATACACACCAACAGAAAGCAAATTAGGGTAATGACTGATTGATCTGTTCTCACTAATCAAAGGCTATCTGTTGAAATACTATGGTTTTAAAACTGACATGTCTCTTTCATTTTCTAACTCAAAATAAAAAAAAAGGCAAAACAAACAAAAATATCAGAAGACAGGGAATTTCAAGAAATGCTGTCCAAACTTTGCAGCTGAAAAGGTTATTCTAGCAACTGGGAATAGTCATGTATTGCAAACTTTTCCCTACGATGTCAACAAACCAACTGTAATCTTGGCCTGTACTTGTGCAGAAGAGCTGACACATCCCAGAAATGTCATTTTCTGTAGATAAACACTGTAACAGCAAGTGTACATCTTCACCTGCTTCACAGGAAAGCAGAGTAGGAAAGGGTTGCTTCTAGTGCAGACATCCACACGATTTGATCCCAGATGGGCTTTTATAGGAAAATTTGCAAGTGGACACAAGTAGCCTGCTTTGGCAGAGCAGCTTGCTTAGGTCCATTACCTTTGCAGGGAGTAGCCAAGGACACATCTGTGTGCAATATAATGAAGAAAGGGCAGTAGGACAGATGACTGGTGGTGTGGGTTGCCATTATCAGAATAACTTATCCAGTCTCAAGTCTGTTCCTGAGGGACTTCTGGGAAAGGAGGTAAGTCCAAGCAGTCTATAGGAGAGATGAACTGCCTGGTAGGAGGCCTGTTGTGGTAGTGGTCTGCGATATCACAGATTTAGTTCAGTTATAATGGCACTTGAAAGAGTGCATACTATATATGCACTATATTGCCCATAGTATGCAAGACCTATTTGTACATAGTCCAAACAAACAGCAGCAGTTGGAAGAGCCTACAGATCACCACGAGTGGGAGACAACGTAGCAACCACAGAAGTAAAAAGAGGTTACATTCTTAGAAATGGCTTGTCACACAGATGTGTCCTTGTCTACTCCCTGCAAAGGTAATGGACCTAAGCAAGCTGCTCTAACAAGTCTGGTTAAAAGTCACTGTAAATAATATCCTCATAGAAACATGGATGATGAGCATTAGAGGAAAAAACAATTCTCTGCTGCATTCTTCATGTATTAGACTGTCCTGCCATCAGGAGAGAACTTTGCTCTGTAACTTGGGACTGAATGCACTTTGCAGTTTCCATCTCTCTATCTCACGGGTTTAGAGGAAACACCCCTGCCCACCGCTCCTCTGTTCCAGATCATTTGGGCTGATCTCTGCTTGACCACCTGTTCTGCTACCACCCTTCCACTCTTCTCTGGAGTCTGCATCTTCTCCCCCTTCCTCACCATGAAGATGGGCCCACAGCTCCCTCCCTGTTAGTGTGCAGCTCTACTCTTAGTTCAGACTGCAGTGAAGATACGTGCAAAAAAGCTGTAAGAAGCCTCTGACTCTTCACCTGGGCTACGCTGGAGCCTGGCCCATGCCTGGCCCTGTACCCCACCGATCGGGCCTCTGACTCACTGATTTGACTTCTCAGCTCCTCCTCAGTTCTGCCTCCTCACCAGGAACTTGCTGGCCATCTGGGCACTTGCCAGAGCCTGGCTGCCCTCCCCTGGGAGCAGCCCGCCCCTCCAACTCCCTGGGAGCGACCAGGAAAGTGCTCAGCAGCTTGCGAGGCTTCTGTCGAAACCAGTCCTTGACAGTGAGGTGCTGAAGCGCTTACCAGGCTTTTTTTTTCCCCCCCCTCCATCCCTTTCCAGGCTGCTTGTGTTATCTCTGCCTTCTAGGATCCAAATTAACTACATTTAGAGATACCTGAGGCGATGTTTATGCACTCCCTTCAAATTATCAACAAAGATTATTAAAAGAAAGTAATTATAATACTGATTTTCAGAGTTTGTCAGTGAACACTCTGCATTTCAGAAAACTGTAAAGGATAATCAAGAAAGAGTATAAAACTAACTAAGTTTATAAGATAAATTCAAAAGGCAGTGTTTAATGATCTGGCCATCAGAAACAATTGCTATTCTTCCATATTTTCATTTAAAATATTTTCTCAGTCCTTTGTATTCACAGTTCCTTACTGGAGATCCCCTTCCTTCAATAACAAGGCTGTAAGTGTGGCAGAAATAATGCTTGTAAATCCTGTGCAACTAGTCTGTACAAGAGAAAGTCTGTGGCTGCATGTGCAAGAGAGACTGTGGCTGCATTCCACTTGCACCCGCTTTTATTTATAAAGCTCCACCCTGCTTTTTGCCACCCTTCCGTGGCTTTGACTGGAGGAGTGCACCCCTTCAGCTCTGGCCACACGCTGAAGTAGATTTGTGATGTGTCTAGAAGAACCCACATATCACACAGTTTTAAATATAATCTTTATTGTCTTGTTCTTATGAAAAAATGTGGCTTCATGTACCTTTGAAAATTGGCACAGCTGAGGAACAGTACCCCTCTACAAAGAGGAGCTCTTAACCTCTTAACTACATCTGCCACTGCTGGATCTGTAACAGGGAACCATAGGTTAGACTTAAGAGTATGCATTGTGTTTGCACATCTAAAATACAATTGAGCTCATAATCAAGCCTGCCCGAAAAATACACCTACTGCCTCCTTAAAGGGTGCTTAACAAAAAACTCCAGTACTTCACAATATGAGTTTTAATCAAAAGAAGCTAATGTGTTAGCGTTACAATTCAAAACTGAAAATCTTCACCTCTCTCTCAATCTCCATTTCCTTTAATGGGATTCTGGGCAGAAACAACCTGCAGCCAACCAGCTCAAGAACAGATCCTAAATTAACACTCACTGCGCTGTGGAAGAAGTGCTGCGGACGGTGTAAAACCTGGACATTCTGCTGTTCTCTCTCACAGGAGGCATCTAAACTTGGTATATTTTACGATGAACAAATAAAATCCCAGCTTCCTTCTTCCAGCCTCTTAAATAGAGCTGAGAAGGTAGGCAATTGACAGGTTTTTTTTCAGAAGTTCAAAAGGGGAAAAAATACCACCCACAGGCTCAAAAGTTTAAATTCCCACTGAATATTACTAATTATTCCAGAAAATTATCTGCTACGTACAAAACAATGATTTTCTACAGAACAAAGTTACCAGATAAAAAATAAAAAAAGTAATAAAAAAAAGTTCTTCACTTGATGATTTCTCAATATTAACAGAAATTTAAGGAAAAAACTTTAAAATATGGTACCAAGATATCTATCCTGGAGCTAACAACACTTCAAAATGATTCATCCAATTACAAATGTGCATATTTATGAAACAGAGCATTAGCAATTTTATATGTTTTGTATCAGATACAGAATGTTGGTTTAAACAATTTATCTAAAACGGTTTGTCACATTTTCCTCAGAGCATAAATAATACCAAGAATACTAATAAATCTATCCAAAGAGGAAAAATTCAACACTTCATTCTTACACTGAAAAACATACATGAAAATTCACCAAGAAATGAGACAGATCAAAGAGTTAAACATTGTTTTTCCTCTGCTCCAGTAACAAGAGGGAAGAATGCCTAGATATAGAAAGTAAACTAATTTTTGAAAACTGTCCTGGAGAAAATTCATTACCAAATCCAACAGACATAATTATTACACAATCAAAGCAAGATAACGCCAAGTAAATTCTTCTTCCATTCCATACAAAATTGCTGCTCAGTGTTGATATAAACTCATGTTTAAATTTAGAAAATGAGACTTTACAGTTATTATTACTGCGACAAAAACAAGCACTCAGCTATCCACTACAATTAATCTTGCAGAAAAACATGAACCTACAAGTTAGGTGAGCACCTTAACTGCCAGACTTTTAGTATGTATGTGTGTTATTAAGTGGGAAAGGTCACTAAAAAGCACAAATGAATCTTTCCAAAAGTCTATCCTAGACCAGAAAAATCTACCCAATGAAGATTTATTAGCTTTTATATCCAAATGAACACTTATACTTTTTACATATCTCTCTATTGCATTCTAAAATCTTCAGAAATCCAAGAAGTCAACAGATGGCCAAGAGGGTCTGTAAGAACTTACGCAAGTTATTTCTGCACCCAATGCCTTTACAGTCTATTTAGGAGCAATTTTAAGGATATAGCTATGAGTCTTAAATCAGTTTTGCTTGATTTATAATCCACTTTACCTTTTAAGGGACAACCAACTACTTCATATCAACAACTTATTCTTTTGAGATACCATTATCTAGCACATCCAGACATCAAGAAATATCTTTCATAGCATTAGCCTTTGATCATTACTTTAACCACTCATTTCCACACCCACATTAAATTCCCTCTCCTCTGGTAGCATTAGTATCTGTGATCACACAGTCAACACAGCCTAAAACTGGTCCAGCCTAAAAGTAACCCAAATATTGTTTCATTCAGCTAAATCAACTAAATTTATTTCACCATATGGCTGCTCAAAAGCTGTGTTGGCACAGGGGAAGGGGAAGCAGTGAATCACCAGGTTAGACATCTTTTGGCAACAATGCCACTTCATGCTGACCTACACCATGTGTTAAATTACAACCAGAGAACAAAATTAGGAAAAACAAGATTCCAATTTGTGCTCAAAGAAACGAGCGTTGTACCTACAACTTGAGAAGTCTGCTTGATGTTTAAATGAAACATCTGTACTCTCCCATGCATTGCTGCATCTCATGTGGCAACCCGTGACAAATGAAATTTCTGGACAGAATGAGATTTGTTTATATACACTGATCCAGACTCATGGATCACCTTCTGGATATGAAAACAAATCCAGAACTCAGCCTTAGAGTCAATGGGGAAAGTCAAGCAAAATGTAAAGCACAGGAGTATATATACCTGACATGTTGCTAAGTAATTATCAACCTATCTATCAAATAACATGCTAATTAGCATGAACTGTCACTGTCTTAAGATGTTCCTCAGTACAGATACTTATATAAGAGTATTCACCTAAATGAATAATATGAAACTAAGAAAATTTAATGAAAGAATGGTTTATAGCAACAGCAGCCACTTGTAACTCTTAGAATTGTACAAGTGTACCAAATGGACATATATGAAAAAAGATAAGCCAGTTGCTAACAGCAACACCCAAGAAGAAGTGACAGGTGTTTCAGAAAGCTAATATTTAATCTGAAACTTAATTATCCATCTCATGCAGAAATGTAAACGTGCAAATAAAACACTTTAAAAATATTTAGTGATGGGCATATTTTTGTTTCCAAGTTGATTGCACAATCCTTGATTTGTGCAGCTGTGGAAGTGCTTCTGATGCTTAGATTTCCCAGCACAGGTGACTCATGCACAGTTAAAATATTCTGTTAAGCTTTTGTGAAGAGTGGACTGTTTGACTGCCTGAAGAATGGAGTAGGCAGTACACTTCACTGGAAAGCGTCTTCAAAAAGAAAGAAGTGAGACTTCACATTCACATTTCCATAAAATGAGAGAGTAGGAACATTTTAAGCTCCATCAGTGAAGCACAGTCCAAGTCAAAAATTACTGAACAAGCAGCTCCTCCTCCCTGCCTCCCCCTAACCCTTTCCCCTAAAAGTCCTGTACATTGTCCTGGAGACCAGAAAGCGATAACAAAAGGAAAAAGAATGAGGTAGTAGCAAAACAGAACAAAACAAAGGGAAACGCTAGGGGATGCTAACTTCAGAGTATTCAAAAAAGGTGTAGCAAAATACATTTCTGTATTAGCATGCTTACTGTTATGTTCATAAGATTAAGAAGCTTTAACAAGAGTAAAGACTTACTTTTCTAAAATTCTGGTGTCTGCCAGTGGATCCTTCAGTTTTTCCCCCAATACAATTACCTGTTATAGAAAGAGCAAGTTTATACATCAAAGGAAAACTCAATACTATAGTTACAGAATTCCAAACCCCTGCATTGCACTACTCCCAATTTCATTAAATAAAACACTAAAGTTACTCTTCTGTCAGAACTTTCAATGTAACAATCCAGGCTCAACTGGAATTACAGTGATTGCAAAACCCAAGATACAGGACAAGTCCTTCATATTACATAGGCAAGAAGTACCTTAACAGGAAAGGGAAAAACCAAAACAAAATAAAAAAGTTTTGCAATTGGTGCAGAGAGGAAATGTCTTAACTGTTGTCTTGGCTAAAGAATGGACAAAACCAAGGCAGAAAGACTTTACTTTTCTTGTCCCTGGTAACTCTTTGTAGAACACTTTGTAACCACTTTGGGGATAAATGTTAGGTATCCTTTTGCCACCCTGCTATAAGCAAGAATCAAAAGGAAACGGAACATCAGCCAACATTTAGTCAATAACTGGACTTGCTCAGGCAGGAAAGACGGTGCATTATTTTAACAAAAGGGATAGTACCACATGAACTACACAAACAGCAATCCAGCAATAGAAAACAGCATAAATTTAATGTAATTTTACTGTAATCACTCTGCATATATATTCTTTTATATATGGAAATAAAAAAGGAAGAACATCTTTACTTAAGTATTAAAATATTAGAGCACTGAGCACAACTGAATTTCTGAATGTTCAGTAAACGCTGTTCAAAGGAAAATTATAGTTTGAGTAGCACTGTAACATTTAGCCAACTGTTTTTTAGCATTCTGTGCTTCTAAAACATCAATTTATGTAGATATCAAATTTGCTCAAATTCTTTCTTCATTCCGCTGAGCAGCAGCAGCATGCACTCCTTCTCTGTGGCTTGCTACTGACGTGAGCAGAAACTTTTAGAGCTTGTGCTGACTAAGTGAGTCCAGAAAACCTACTGAATTCACCTTCTGAGGGTCACCAGAGAAGCAGCGAAAGCAGACCAACAGATTCCTTGTTCCCATAGATCAGTATAATCTTCAAAATGTTGGGCCCAGTCCATTTAATTGTAAATTAGGTTGATTAATTATGATGACTGTTACTCTTCAAGCACTGGGAATTTTTTAAACGAAGGCTTTCTGGACCTTGCAGACTAATTCAACACTCATAGCAAAAAAATTCTGTCAATTATTTCCCATTGCCCCAGCTCTTTCAAAAATATTTTAAGATCACGATATTGACTGAAAGACATAAAACATACTATAACTGAGGAATTTCTAAGCCAAGTTTTTTTTTAAGCTTTGCTGCTACCATATATGAGATAAGAATTTTCAAGATTAGGCTATAGGGGGAAAAAAAAAAAAAGGTCACAAATTCAACTCCTTTTTGTATTTTTGGAAATTGAGATTCTGTCTTGATACTTCCATATAAACTTTTAAAAGTTTCAAATGAGTCCTCGAAGTTATTTATGTGAGAACTATTAAGTCTCTTTTACCGTCTACAAAACTGAACACAAAATCCTATCAACTACTTGGGACCATACTCACTACATTTACATGGCTGTAAACTCTTTCCTCAGCTTTTTTTTTTTTTTTCTTTTACCACTTTTCAAGCTTTTCTTTCACAGAATTATCAGACCGCACTATTTCTATGTACCAAAACACATGTCTTGGTATGCTTACTTCTTGCCCCTCAAAGCCGCCTCTGCACTCTCAAGTTCTCAACACCTCCCAAATTAGTACCACCATATTTTATTTGCAAACATTCAGAACCTTCCCTTCCAGGTCATTACTGAAGATGCTAAAATTAGCACTGCTTAAAAGACTGCCATCTCAACTAGAACTAGCAAGTAGGACCTAGTTAAAAATCAAGTTGCACTAGATATATTTTACAGTTAATATTTTAAGTCAAAGCAAATGGGGTAATCCACCCCTTATAGGGTCTTTTCCCATTTTATTAACAGAACCCGACTTAGATCATCTAGCACTTAAGTCCTGAAAAGTAACATTAAGAAAGTATTTATAAAGGCATTATAGCTATTCCAATTTTCAATTAACATATCAGTTATCAAAAAGTAAAACTATAATCAGGTTTTATTTTCAATGGCAATTCTCTTCTGCTCAGAACATTGTGAATATGGTTCCAATCACCTAGGATCTTGCTAGTAGCCTATTTAACACTGGTATTGAGGAAGGGGATTCCAAAAGTTATCTCTGTTCACAGGAAATCCTGAAACAAATATAAATTATATGTTGAGGCCACATACTAACAGGCTAATGAAAACAGCTATATTGTATTTAAGCAAACATTAGGGCTTGAAACAGTTTAGTTACACCTAACACATTAACAAATATGCAAATAGAGGGAGAATTAAATATACACTTCAACATAACAGTGCAATATTCATAAGACAAGATTCCTTAAAATAATGAGGACACCTCATAACTTGCTAGCTTACAATTCTCATGTTTTGACTCTCAGCATTTTTCTTCATTTTAAATTGAGGCTTGTACCTGCCTCAATGAGGCCTCCTCCCAAAGCTGCTATATGAAGCAGCTAAGTACTACATTTTTATTTTTACTTAATGCATTGGGTTTTTGCTAGCTAAAGTGCTACACACACGTGGCAGTAATAATTGCTCTTTTAGAAAGGATTATACAAATTGAATGGAGAGATGCTTAAGCCTAGGAGAATAAAACATGCTAACTTTTATAATATGTTTACAACATGAGGGAATAGACTGAATAAAAACAATTTAAGTAACACTGCAAATAACCTAGTTTGAAAAATTCACTGGCTTTAATAAAAAAAATAAAGTTTTCCAAAATGCTGCTGATACTTGTGCTGCTACAGCCTTAGATATTTTTTTTAATGATTATATTAAAGGGCTGTTGTTTTATATGTCCCTATCAATAGAAACCTTACTTGAATCTTGTAAATTTTCTGGAAAAAATACTAAAGGAGAAGGCCTAGATTGTGCAAAGATCTAATAAACAAGAAATATAACTGAGTTTAGTCTGAATCATTGGCTTAGACATGTGGGATATTACACTAGCGGTAAGCATGCAAAATTCTTGGGAATATCTGAACTTAAAATTACACAGGGCAGATGGGGAGAACTCTTACAACTGTTACTTTAAGATAAAATGAGTTAACATCGGCAACTAAATATTACTTAAATTTTCAAAACCTTAACAACTGCCACCTACAACCTCAAATTGAGGAGTTCAGTCCAGGGGAAAACAAACAAACAAAAAAATCTGTCTTGATTGATGACAGCTCAATGCACAGAAAGATCGTAAGAACTGCAAATGCCTGTGAAGACCATCTCTTCTTCATTTTTTTTGTCTTGCTCCTACTTAATGACTACAATAAAACACTGAACTGATTTTTTTTCAATGCAGATGAGCAGCTCAAGCAAAGCACATGGGGTGGGAAGTATATAAATTTTAGAATTCTATATAAACATTATGAAATGAAAGAAATCAGAAGGTGCCTATTTTTAATAATTTAAGAATACAAGCAGGGAATAAAAACAGACCAAACAATCAAAATTTCAGAAGGCAGTTATGATTTAGCCATTTGATTTACTGAGACTTGTAGTATTTATCTGTTTCCTTGACAGCTTGTGTTAACAAAAGTTGTGAAGAACATCCCTGGCATTTTGAAACTTGTAAATACTAGCACTGAAACTTACGTATCTATTCTACAAATCCAGTTCTATCACAGATGCTCATTGCCTTCATCTACTGATGTATAATCAAAGTGAACAATTTTGGCTATGTCTCCATTAGCAAGTAATCTAGAGCAGTAGAAACGGATCAGTAGATCAAAGCAGCTGGTGCTGACACTCCTATGCTAGCCTGGTCTCCAGAAGCAAACATCACCATCACACAGGCCATTCAAAGTTTTCCAGGGATTTAATAATTGATTCAGACCTGTATGTCCCCAGTAGAGACAGAAGAGCACTTTGCACCTGCAGCAGAACTTAAAAACTAGTTCTCTGGGAAAGGAATGTAGTTTGAACATCCTCAGCAAGTATGTGGTAAGGGGAGATAATCAAATGATTTCCTCCAAAACAGTATTAATGATCCAAATCAAAATGGTAATACATATGCTGGAATTGTATCCTACCTTTCCAAACCAGACTAACCAAAGCAGGTGTCATCTCACAAAACAGAATACTTGAGGGCACTGAAAGACTCCAGCAAAATTCTGTAAGCTTTTATTCTTAACTCCTCACCACAAAAAAAATAAAAAAAAGAAAAAAAAAAATCTAGTACATGGCAATCTACTGGCTACCAGAAAAATAATTTATTTTCCCTATTCCAGAATTCAGCAGAAGACTTAAAACTGGATATCCCTATCACTTTGGCTTAATTTCTCTTTGCTTCGTTTCTTCACTCCATCTTTTAAATCCTTTTTTTTTTCTTTAAATATTTTACTTCTTTTCTTGTTCCCCCCCTTATTTCTTTCATATTTTTCTCTCATTTATTTTATTTCCTTCTATTACCTGTGCTGTTAAATACAGCAAGAGAAAACTGAAGATTCTGGCATCTCCGAACTTTCAGACAGAGCTGTCAGTGTTGTTTTTTTTTTATTTGGAAATTCAGATGATGTAGCCTGAGACAGGCATGCAAGCACTACCACTGTGATTTAACTTGCCCTAACTCAAACAAAATGCAAAAGGGCTAAAGACGAACATGTGTTTGCTTCAATCATTCAAATTGATCTCTAAATCCAGTGCTAAGCAACTATGTGAATTGAGAAAAAGCAGATTAATGACACAGGAATATTAGTCTACTATAA